>NC_139704.1:45253076-45373076 GCF_964188405.1 Protomyctophum parallelum | reverse complement strand
ATATTCACTCACTGACACACTGACATATTCACTCACTGACACACGGACATATTCACTCACTGACACACGGACATATTCACTCACTGGCACACGGACATATTCACTCACTGACACACGGACATATTCACTCACTGACACACAGACATATTCACTCACTGACACACGGACATATTCACTCACTGACACACGGACATATTCACTCACTGACACATGGACATATTCACTCACTGACACATGGACATATTCACTCACTGACACACAGACATATTCACTCACTGACACACGGACATATTCACTCACTGACACACGGACATAATCACTCACTGACACACAGACATATTCACTCACTGACACACGGACATATTCACTCACTGACACACGGACATATTCACTCACTGCACACGGACATATTCACTCACTGACACACTGACATATTCACTCACTGACACACGGACATATTCACTCACTGACACACGGACATATTCACTCACTGACACACGGACATATTCACTCACTGACACACGGACATATTCACTCACTGACACACGGACATATTCACTCACTGACACACGGACATATTCACTCACTGACACACGGACATATTCACTCACTGACACACAGACATATTCACTCACTGACACACTGACATATTCACTCACTGACACACGGACATATTCACTCACTGACACATGGACATATTCACTCACTGACACATGGACATATTCACTCACTGACACACAGACATATTCACTCACTGACACACGGACATATTCACTCACTGACACACGGACATAATCACTCACTGACACACAGACATATTCACTCACTGACACACGGACATATTCACTCACTGACACACGGACATATTCACTCACTGACACACAGACATATTCACTCACTGACACACAGACATATTCACTCACTGACACACTGACATATTCACTCACTGACACACGGACATATTCACTCACTGACACACGGACATATTCACTCACTGACACACGGACATATTCACTCACTGACACACAGACATATTCACTCACTGACACACTGACATATTCACTCACTGACACACGGACATATTCACTCACTGACACAGACATATTCACTCACTGACACACGGACATATTCACTCACTGACACAGACATATTCACTCACTGACACACGGACATATTCACTCACTGACACAGACATATTCACTCACTGACACACAGACATATTCACTCACTGACATATTCACTCACTGGCACACAGACATATTCACTCACTGACACACAGACATATTCACTCACTGACACACGGACATATTCACTCACTGGCACACGGACATATTCACTCACTGACACACGGACATATTCACTCACTGACACACGGACATATTCACTCACTGACACACAAGACATATTCACTCACTGACACACGGACATATTCACTCACTGACACACAAGACATATTCACTCACTGACACACAAGACATATTCACTCACTGACACACAAGACATATTCACTCACTGACACACGGACATATTCACTCACTGACACACGGACATATTCACTCACTGACACACAAGACATATTCACTCACTGACACACGGACATATTCACTCACTGACACACGGACATATTCACTCACTGCAGGCACACGGACATATTCACTCACTGACACACGGACATATTCACTCACTGACACACGGACATATTCACTCACTGACACACGGACATATTCACTCATTGACACACGGACATATTCACTCACTGACACACGGACATATTCACTCACTGACACACGGACATATTCACTCACTGACACACGGACATATTCACTCACTGCAGGCACACGGACATATTCACTCACTGACACACTGACATATTCACTCACTGACACACGGACATATTCACTCACTGGCACACGGACATATTCACTCACTGACACACTGACATATTCACTCACTGACACACGGACATATTCACTCACTGACACACGGACATATTCACTCACTGACACACGGACATATTCACTCACTGACACACGGACATATTCACTCACTGACACACGGACATATTCACTCACTGACACACGGACATATTCACTCACTGACACACGGACATATTCACTCACTGACACATGGACATATTCACTCACTGACACAGACATATTCACTCACTGACACACGGACATATTCACTCACTGACACACGGACATATTCACTCACTGACACACGGACATATTCACTCACTGACACACGGACATATTCACTCACTGACACACGGACATATTCACTCACTGACACACTGACATATTCACTCACTGACACACGGACATATTCACTCACTGACACACGGACATATTCACTCACTGGCACACGGACATATTCACTCACTGGCACACGGACATATTCACTCACTGGCACACGGACATATTCACTCACTGACACACGGACATATTCACTCACTGACACACAGACATATTCACTCACTGACACACGGACATATTCACTCACTGACACACGGACATATTCTCTCACTGACACACGGACATATTCACTCACTGACACACAGACATATTCACTCACTGACACACGGACATATTCACTCACTGACACACGGACATATTCACTCACTGACACACGGACATATTCACTCACTGACACACGGACATATTCACTCACTGACACACGGACATATTCACTCACTGACACACTGACATATTCACTCACTGACACACGGACATATTCACTCACTGACACACGGACATATTCACTCACTGACACACGGACATATTCACTCACTGACACACAGACATATTCACTCACTGACACACGGACATATTCACTCACTGACACACGGACATATTCACTCACTGACACAAGGACATATTCACTCACTGACACACGGACATATTCACTCACTGACACACGGACATATTCACTCACTGCAGCCACACGGACATATTCACTCACTGACACACTGACATATTCACTCACTGACACACAGACATATTCACTCACTGACACACGGACATATTCACTCACTGGCACACGGACATATTCACTCACTGACACACGGACATATTCACTCACTGACACACTGACATATTCACTCACTGACACACAGACATATTCACTCACTGATACACGGACATATTCACTCACTGACACACGGACATATTCACTCACTGACACACGGACATATTCACTCACTGACACACGGACATATTCACTCACTGACACACGGACATATTCACTCACTGACACACGGACATATTCACTCACTGACACACGGACATATTCACTCACTGACACACGGACATATTCACTCACTGACACACGGACATATTCACTCACTGACACACGGACATATTCACTCACTGACACACGGACATATTCACTCACTGACACACGGACATATTCACTCACTGACACACGGACATATTCACTCACTGACACACGGACATATTCACTCACTGCAGCCACACGGACATATTCACTCACTGACACACGGACATATTCACTCACTGACACACGGACATATTCACTCACTGACACACGGACATATTCACTCACTGACACACGGACATATTCACTCACTGACACACGGACATATTCACTCACTGACACACGGACATATTCACTCACTGACACACGGACATATTCACTCACTGGCACACGGACATATTCACTCACTGACACAACGGACATATTCACTCACTGACACACGGACATATTCACTCACTGACACACGGACATATTCACTCACTGACACACGGACATATTCACTCACTGACACACGGACATATTCACTCACTGACACACGGACATATTCACTCACTGACACACGGACATATTCACTCACTGCAGGCACACGGACATATTCACTCACTGACACACAGACATATTCACTCACTGACACACGGACATATTCACTCACTGACACACAGACATATTCACTCACTGACACACGGACATATTCACTCACTGACACACAGACATATTCACTCACTGACACACAGACATATTCACTCACTGACACACGGACATATTCACTCACTGACACACGGACATATTCACTCACTGACACACGGACATATTCACTCACTGACACACGGACATATTCACTCACTGACACACGGACATATTCACTCACTGACACACGGACATATTCACTCACTGACACACGGACATATTCACTCACTGCAGGCACACGGACATATTCACTCACTGACACACAGACATATTCACTCACTGACACACGGACATATTCACTCACTGACACACAGACATATTCACTCACTGACACACGGACATATTCACTCACTGACACACGGACATATTCACTCACTGACACACGGACATATTCACTCACTGACACACGGACATATTCACTCACTGACACACGGACATATTCACTCACTGACACACAGACATATTCACTCACTGACACACGGACATATTCACTCACTGACACACGGACATATTCACTCACTGACACACGGACATATTCACTCACTGACACACGGACATATTCACTCACTGACACACGGACATATTCACTCACTGGCACACGGACATATTCACTCACTGACACACGGACATATTCACTCACTGACACACGGACATATTCACTCACTGACACACGGACATATTCACTCACTGGCACACGGACATATTCACTCACTGACACACGGACATATTCACTCACTGACACACGGACATATTCACTCACTGACACACGGACATATTCACTCACTGACACACTGACATATTCACTCACTGACACACAGACATATTCACTCACTGACACACGGACATATTCACTCACTGACACACGGACATATTCACTCACTGACACACGGACATATTCACTCACTGACACACGGACATATTCACTCACTGACACAGACATATTCACTCACTGACACACGGACATATTCACTCACTGACACACAGACATATTCACTCACTGACACACAGACATATTCACTCACTGACACACGGACATATTCACTCACTGACACACGGACATATTCACTCACTGCAGGCACACAGACATATTCACTCACTGACACACGGACATATTCACTCACTGACACACGGACATATTCACTCACTGACACACGGACATATTCACTCACTGACACACAGACATATTCACTCACTGACACACGGACATATTCACTCACTGACACACGGACATATTCACTCACTGACACACGGACATATTCACTCACTGACACACGGACATATTCACTCACTGACACACGGACATATTCACTCACTGACACACGGACATATTCACTCACTGACACACAGACATATTCACTCACTGACACACGGACATATTCACTCACTGACACACGGACATATTCACTCACTGACACACGGACATATTCACTCACTGACACACGGACATATTCACTCACTGACACACGGACATATTCACTCACTGACACACGGACATATTCACTCACTGGCACACGGACATATTCACTCACTGACACACGGACATATTCACTCACTGACACATGGACATATTCACTCACTGACACACGGACATATTCACTCACTGACACACGGACATATTCACTCACTGACACGGACATATTCACTCACTGACACACGGACATATTCACTCACTGACACGGACATATTCACTCACTGGCACACGGACATATTCACTCACTGACACACACGGACATATTCACTCACTGACACAAAGACATATTCACTCACTGACACAAAGACATATTCACTCACTGACACACGGACATATTCACTCACTGACACACGGACATATTCACTCACTGACACACGGACATATTCACTCACTGACACACGGACATATTCACTCACTGACACACAGACATATTCACTCACTGACACACGGACATATTCACTCACTGACACACGGACATATTCACTCACTGACACACAGACATATTCACTCACTGACACACGGACATATTCACTCACTGACACACGGACATATTCACTCACTGACACACGGACATGTTCACTCACTGACACACGGACATATTCACTCACTGACACACAGACATATTCACTCACTGACACACTGACATATTCACTCACTGACACACGGACATATTCACTCACTGACACACGGACATATTCACTCACTGACACACAGACATATTCACTCACTGACACACAGACATATTCACTCACTGACACACAGACATATTCACTCACTGACACACAGACATATTCACTCACTCACTGACACACGGACATATTCACTCACTGACACACAGACATATTCACTCACTGACACACAGACATATTCACTCACTGACACACAGACATATTCACTCACTGACACACAGACATATTCACTCACTGACACATGGACATATTCACTCACTGACACACGGACATATTCACTCACTGACACACAGACATATTCACTCACTGACACACAGACATATTCACTCACTGACACACGGACATATTCACTCACTGACACACAGACATATTCACTCACTGACACACGGACATATTCACTCACTGACACACGGACATATTCACTCACTGACACACGGACATATTCACTCACTGACACACGGACATATTCACTCACTGACACACAGACATATTCACTCACTGACACACAGACATATTCACTCACTGACACACGGACATATTCACTCACTGACACACGGACATATTCACTCACTGACACACGGACATATTCACTCACTGACACACGGACATATTCACTCACTGACACACGGACATATTCACTCACTGACACACGGACATATTCACTCACTGACACACGGACATATTCACTCACTGACACACGGACATATTCACTCACTGACACACGGACATATTCACTCACTGACACACGGACATATTCACTCACTGACACACGGACATATTCAAATGTGTAGGAAGGAAGCAGGCGAGAGAGAGAGAGAGAGACGGTTTAGGTGGGGTTTGGTCATTAATTCACCAAAAGTATATCGAAAGAAATCGACATTTAGAGCCAATCAAAAAACGTCCGCTCCGAAAGAATGTATATTCAAAGATTTGTGACGCAATTTCACGATTTAAACAAAATAGCAGACCTACAAGCTCGTAGCTTCTGGCACGCTATGAGCTTGTAGATCTGCTATTTTTCAATAGCTAAAGTACAACATAATGCTTAGTTAAAACACCAAAAGGGGTTCCCGTCCAGAATGGGTTAACACATTTAGGCCTGCCGTCGACATTTAAAAAATGTCTTCTAAATCATTACAATTTTCTGAACAAACCTCATATTTCTATATCAGTGGTTCTCAATATTTCATGTCAAGGATCCCAAAGGTTATGTAATATTCCACCGACCCCCATCTGAAAATATGTTGTTCCAGTGACCCCTGGAAGCAATGAAAGATTTGAGTTAAAAACTGAAACACTGAAAGAATAAAGAATATATATTCAAATATTTGCACTACATTCTCACGGTTTTTCAAAAATCTTTCTTCTTCTAATTATTTGATCACACCTCGAGTTGGCTTTGTCCGGGGCGTAAACGTCTTTAAATAAATACTTTTTGAAAAGTCTATGAGGAAAATGAACAGGGAATTCTCTTCCGGGTCTCTCGTTGTCATGAAAGGGGGCGGGACTGCGGCGCTCTATATAGGCAGACACTACTGTATGCATAATTGCCTATATTAGATGTATTAGTCGTACAATGGTCTAGTCTACAAGCTATAGCGACTAAGCGAAACGATCCGTCAGCATTTGAAAGAAAAACATTTCAATTAATTAGTCGAAATGAGTGAGCAAAAGTTTGTCATAATCCTAATCAAGATATTGATTTGAAGTCATATCGACCCAGCCCTAGTTTAGGTCACCAAAAAGCAAGTTACGGTGAGATGAGAATGCGACAGCATCTTTTATTGTTCATCAACCTGGTATATTACATTAAAACGTTCACATAACGCCAACTGTACATTTACGTATACTTGGCCCGCTCCTCTTTGTCCCTCTCTACACCAAATATCTTTGCCCAAAATAGCAGATTTGAGCTTGTAGATCTTTCGATTTTCACCCCAATGTTCACCCCAGAATATGGACTCTATTGAATACTGTTTCACAAACTGGTCTTGCACAGGTGTGACCACTCTCAAACCCATAGAACAGCTCTATAAGAGTGCGCTCAAGGTGTTTGACAGGAAGCCCCGCTCATATCATCATTGTAACATCCTCTGGAGGCTCAAATGTTTTAGCTTTGATAACAGGTTGGGGTCATATACAAGACCCTACATGGTCTGTGCCCGCACCCCCCTAAGTGAATTCATTAAATGAAAGCCCGATAGGGCAGAGGTTTTCAACCGATTATGAACCAGGGACCACCACCCTGACTGAGAATCAACCTGGGGACCACTGTTGTGTTGGGAGGAGGGGGATATGGGTGTTGTGTGGGGGTGGAAATCACCTTCCATATTAAAATCATGTTGTTATTGTAACTTACTGTATGTATGAGCGAGCAGACGCAATTAATTATGGGCACATTTCTTTATAATGGTGACTCAACCAGGCAAGGAAGTTCTTGACGGCCGACTTCCCAGTAACTGACAACATCGACAAGTCATCATATCACCACGTCATTTACTGCATTGTTTCTCAACTTAAAATACAAATCTTCACTTTCCTACATTACTAAATGCATGGTCAGGGACCACATGCAATACCTTCACAAGGCAAGGCAAGGCAAGGCAAGGCAAGGCAAGGCAAGGCAATTTTATTTATATAGCACCTTTCATACTCAAGGCAATTCAAAGTGCTTTACAGAATAAAAACAAACACAGAGTGCAACAGTGCACTTTAAAATGAATACAGATTATAATAGATACAATTACATTACATTACAACAGATACTCCCACCTTTAATAGAAACACAGTTAATTGGGATATGCAATGTTAAATAAATACGTTTTTAAATTTGACTTAAAAACGGCTATGGTTGGGGATTTTCTAATGTAACCTGGAATGCTATTCCAGGTTTGTGGTGCATAATGGTGGAATGCTGCTTCACCATGTTTTGTTCCTGCTATCGGGTGAACTATCAGAGAACTATCACAGACCACCAGTGGTCCACGGATCACCTGTTGAAAACCCATGCGATAGGGGAATCAGTACCAGAGCAACAACTCGAGGAGACTGCGAAGTGCCGCACGCCAATATGGTTTCTGCTGCGGGTTTGAGTAAATGGTGAGCTGTGACTGGCCAGTCGCTGTGATTGACAGCCTACACCTAAACCTAACCCTAACCTTAACCTCAGTAAAACTATACCTAAACCTAACCCTAACCCTAACCTCAGTAAAACTATACCTAAAACTAACCTCAGTAAAACTATACCTAAACCGAACCTCAGTAAACTATACCTAAACCTAACCTCAGTAAAACTAACGCAGTGGCTGGGGGGCATTTCCAAGAACCCGAATCCGCAGCAGAAACCATGCAAGCGTGCCGCACCGGCAAACAACATTCGGCCAAAATGTCCTCTCAGTACAGGGCTGTGTAAAATTGAATGGACTTCCTCTGCATATAAGGGAATGTGCTACATTTTCCTCTTTTAAATACAATCTGAAAAAATGGTTGCTTGAAAACCAAAGCTGCAACCATTCATGATTATTTTAGGTGTATTTATTTTGTATGCTGTGTTAGAGAGATTATTAGAGTAAACCTACCCTAATAATAGTTTTATCTAATAGTTTAATATTTTCTTATTTCTTATTCTTACTAGTCTTATTATGTTTGAAATGTACTAGGTATTTGTATGCTATGTCCTGTATGTCAGTCCTGTTTGTATTGTTTGATGTTTGATGTCTGGGGACTGCAGATGGAAATGAGCACGTTTTGCTAAATCTGGTATATTTACACTGCATTTTTAATGTAATGTTCATCAATATACTGTACACTGTCCACTGGGAGCAGATGAGCTCCGTGGAGCAGGACACGGCCATAGACAACTGCCTGATGGACCCCCACATCCGATCCCGCTACGCATGCACAGGGTGGACCGCGAGGAGGTGGTCTGCTACCCGAAACTGCTGCTCCAGACCGGCCAGAAGATAGTCCACTTCGGAGACGAGGATATCACTTGGCAAGATGAGCATTCTGCCCCGTTCTCATGGGAAACCAAGAGCCAACTGGACTTCAGTTTGTCGTTGGGCGCAGCAGAGCAGGGCGTCTCCTCCTCCCAGACGACCGATGCCAAGACCACCAAGTCTGCTCCCAACTCTCAGCTCGGCAAAAACACCCCTAGTGCCAACAAGGGGTCCATCAGCGAGGGCCAGGGCCACCGGCCAGAGGAGGAGTCCTCCTTCTGGAAGATCAGCGCCGAGCGCTCCAGGATGGAGGGAGAGCTGGCCGACTGACTACACCTCGCTGACCCCCAGCCAGATCAAATCTATGGAGAAGGGGGAGAAACCCCTCCCCTCCTACCTCCGACAGGAGACCTCCGTCATGGCCCCTCCTGCCCCAAAAGAGCCAGAGGCGCCGGAGCCCGCGCTAGCCCCCGCCAAGTCCGCCAAGCAGCGAGCCCCCAGGCCGCTATTAGAGTATTTCCTTTGCTTTATGTAAACTGGAATGTGGACTAATCAGACCTATAATGTTTGGCCTGCCTAATTGGGCATCATGTATATATATATTTGACATATTATATTTATAATGTATGTTTATATATTTCCTATATGATTGATTGATGCTTTATTGTTATCTATTCGGCCTACATTATTACTGATTGATTATTTAACATAGTTATATAGTTTCTCAAATTTAATCCCATCTTTGATGCTTTAAGATGTTGTGTATATTATTTGATTCTTTAGGAGATATATATATATATATATATATTATATCTGATAAGTCCCGCCTCGTTGTCTGGGCCAGCCAATGGGCCAGCTGGGCCCAAACGGATCTAGAAAGATGGCGACTTACAATTCAAGGACTGACAGGATTCATTTTACGTTCATGTTAGACCCGGGGAAGGCTTTGTCCATATTTTTTACAGTCTATGGCTCAGACTGAGGAAGAGCCAAGCGCTCGAAATGCCACCTTTGGTGCCAATAATTTATAATAATATATAATTGATATAATAATATCCATGGGAGCATGATCCAGTTAGTCTGGTAAAACCACTCCCCCTGCTGGACAACATTTGCATTCTGCCAGAAGGGAGTCTGGTGTCTCTCGGGCAGAGACGATGTACTCTGGACCAAATCAGACCGGAGCGATGTGAGAGGCGGGACCAACGCGAGACTGAAGACATGTTGAAAATGTGCCACAGCACAATGTAAACACAACCCAACAAGACTACAACTTATGATGAATGATGACATGTTGAAGCTGTGCCACAGCACAATGTAAACACAACCCAACAAGACTACAACTTATGATGAATGATGACATGTTGAAGCTGTGCCACAGCACAATGTAAACACAACCCAACAAGACTACAACTCTAATTTAAACACAACTCAACAAGACTACAACTCTAATGTAAACACAACTCAACAAGACTACAACTCTAATGTAAACACAACCCAACAAGACTACAACTCTAATGTAAACACAACCCAACAAGACTACAACTTATAATGGAGATATCAGATCGTTGTCCCGCTGCTTCCGGTTCATCGTTTCTGCCTGAGAGCCCAGATACAGGCAGGAGGGAACGTGTGAACTCAATACTGCCACCATCTGGCAGAGTCAGGTTATGATCCAGTGTGCAGTGTTTTCACTAGTATTGTATGCATTTAGGATTATCATCATCTGAGACTGGGAGCACAGTCAAACTAGCATATCGTCGCTGAAGGGCAGAAACGTCTTAGATCCGTATTAATTTATTTGTGTATATTTTAGTTGATGAATACTTGATCATACTACAGCATCAGCATCAAAAGTAGCAGATCCATAATTTGGAAATGCGGCAACAGCGGCATGACGCAACACATTTTAAGCTTGTAGATCTGCTACTTTTGTCATACATTTATTTTGAATCCTGAAAAGTAACAGTTTTGGACAGTGAGAGACGACATACAGCATGCCATGTTATGGAAGCAGGCTGAGGCATTTATAGACTGTAGTAAGACGGTGTCACTTGTCAAACAGAGCTGACGTACAAGCTAATTAGCTGATGGCACACCCTTGTGCGATGGGAGTAAAAAAAACCTTCACTGCAAAAGGTGAAAACGTGTTAAATTGAAGGCACATACAGTACATAATTATTGGCTGTACACTAGTAAAAAGTCTCGCTACAGTTCTCAAACTGAAGAGGTCTTTGCCTTTTTGAAACGCAGGGCAACCACGTGCCTCTGAAGCCCCTCGTTCATATCCCACAGACGATCCAAGGCGAAAACGCCCCTCTGCTCCACAAACGCCTCAAACAGGTGGAGTCCACCCCCCACCCCGAAGTAGTGGGCCTTGGTGGCGAGATAGACCAGTCCACCCGGGGCCAGCAGTCTGTGGAGGGTGTCGTGGAGAGAGGGGTAGTACGCGGCGTTGTATATGGTCTCCGAGGTGAATATAATGTCATATTTGGGCGACGGCTCCTCCTTCAGAACCAGCGCGAGGAACGTGGTCCAGTCACCGGAGAAGAAGCGACACCTGGCCACTGACGCATGCTGGGAGGGGTCGAGGGCTTGTTTCTTAAGTGCTGGCCCGCCGTCCTCTGCCTCCTGTTTCCTTGCTTTAGTCTCTTTTGGACTTTCATCTTCTTTCACCCTCTTCCCTTTCCCCTTGCCCTCTACTTCTTCTTCTTCCTCTTCTTCACGCAACACATCCTCCTCCTCCTCCTCCTCTTCTTCTTCTTCCTCCTCCTCCTCCTCCTCCTCCTCACAGTTCAGCAGCACGTTGGGCACCGTGAGTTGGTCGATGACTGTGCTGTTGTAATCCTGGAAGTAGAGGTGCAACAGTCATTTGAACTTGATGATTTAATCCATTATTTAAAAAAGAATCGCTAAGCGATGCGATTGATTTGGGGGGTGTGAGGACCGGGGGGGGGGGAGACTTGGGACTGGGAGGTCGGGGTTCGATCCCCGGCCGGGTCATACCAAATACTCTCAATAATGGAACACAGTGAATTCCTGCTGCTTGGCACTCAGCATCAAGGGTTGTATTGGGATAATTCCCCGCAACAGGCACTAAGGCATGGAGACCCTTTATAGAATACTTCAATATTCACACCTCCCTGGATTAGACTGCTCGGTGTGACCCAAATATAGCGGACTGTGGATTTCAGAATTAACAGACAGTGCCTCAATACCTCTTTACTTTTATTTTTGTCCTGTTTGTCCTTGTTTCTTTGGGGGTGTGATGTTTAAAAAAAAGAAAAGAAATGCTGTGCAAAGATTTTCCTGTCAAATGTGCTGCTTAACTGTCCCCAATAAAAACTATATATATAAAAAACTAAAAACATACTAGCATCATGTTGTCCAGGGGGTGTACTTGTACATGAAACTGCCTAACACAACAGAAACAGGGGATAGGCTCCTGCCCCATGGGCCTCATGGCTCGGCAATGCGTTCACAAGTTCACAATGTGTTGTGAGCTTTTAGATTGGCTATTTTGGTGCGACACTGTTGCACAACAAAGTAGTAGGTAAGAAATAGGGATTACGTTTTCCATCAGACGCATCGATTTAACGGTCGTAATATAATTTTGCCAGGTCGATTAGTTTATAAAAAATAAATAAAATTAAAAGATTGCCTTTTGGTGTTTTAAGCATTATGTTGTACGTTAGCTGTTGAAAAATAGAGCTTGTAGGTCTGCTATTTTTGAAAAATCGTGAAAATGCGGCACAAATCTTTGAATATATATTCTTTCAGAGCAAACTTTTTTAACTCATAGGCCTCTCTTTGGGTCGGCGGCGAATTACATATATTTTTGGGGGTCCTTGACATGAAAATGTTTGAGAACGACTGACATGTCAGGATTTAGAAGACATTCATAGAATCATTCTCAGGTCTAAATGGGTTAATTATTTGATTAATCCAAAGAGTAATGTGCAGAATGATGGAACATAATGGCCAGTTGCAGGCAGGCCTACCTGGAAGTGGACCTGCCCGGCTCCTCTCTTCAGAGCCAGAATCCCCAGCAGTGCCGCTCCGCAGCCCAGGTCCAAGACCGCCTTCCCTGCGAACGTCTCTCCGTCCCTCTCCAGCAGCTCCAGGAGGTCGTAGGTGCACTCCCACACCCGCAGGCCTCCCTCGTACACCCCCGAGATGAGGTCGGACCTCTGGGCGGCGCTGCGAGACAGAATGTTCTCCCGGTCCTCCCTCTCCGGGGCGGTCCTCTCCAGCACCGTCTCGTTCAGGAAGTGGAGGGGAGGCAGAGCGCCCACGCGCACCGTCTCCGACACGGCGTCCTCCAGCAGGGAGCCGGGGTCCGACGGCGGACGGTGCTCTCTGGCCTCTTTGGGCGGCGGCTCTGCGGATTTGCCGTCTGTTGTTGTCTTGAAATTTGGAAAAGGCACAGGAGGACAGACATGATTAGCCCATTTAGACCCGAGGACGATTCTTTCTACAAATGTCTTCTAAATCCTGACAGTTTTCTGAAAAACCCTCATGTTTCTATGTCAGTCATTCTCAAACATTTTCACGTCAAGGACCCCCAAAACAATATGTACTTGGCCGCCGAACCCCATCTGAAAATATGTTGTTCCAGGAACCCCCTCAGAAGCAAAGATTTGAGCGGCGGGGGCAATGGGGCTCAACAGGTTTTAAAAACGTTCACACTGAAAGAATATATATTCAAATATTTGCGACACATTTTCACGATTTTTCAAAAATAGCAGACCCTTGTAGATCTGCAATTTTTCAATAGATACAGTTTAAAATAATGGTTAAATCACCAAAAGGGGTTCCCGCTCAGAATGGGTTAGATTAGAGCAGTGAAGCTCAAACTTCTTCATTTCAAAAGGCCTCCACCATCAGAAATTATTTTGTGCCTCACAAGACTGACAAGGGATCTATCTCCCTGTCAGTCTGGCAGAAGAGAGTACCCATTTATCAGCTTCAGTTTTACAGCGTCCAATTTCACTTGTGCATCCTATATCCATCTCTCTCCTGATTGGATACAATTGGTATCCTGACCGAAAAATGCAATTTCTGTCATTTTTGTAAGTTTTCAGAAAATAAACAAGTTCATATTAAACTAGGCTACTCAAGAAATTGTGGATATTCCTTATTCCTTTCCTCTGTATATCGTTACATCTTTGACAGCTAATACGGCATGATCAGATGTGGTGGTTGATGAAGAGTCCAGAGAAATGTCTGTATTAGAGATAGCCTGCACTTTGACCCTGCCTAGAGGAAACGTTTATGACTGCGGTTACGGTAATTTAATACCAACCACTCCTACATACCATCTCAGAGATGAGCCGATAGGTGCAGACCATTTGGTTTTATATTTGGCAGCGGGCACCTTAGACATCTTCTGGGCACCTCCATGTAAAATTGGCAATTTCATCCAAAATGTTAAAAATAAATATTTTTTTGAAAAATTATCTTAAGTAAATAAGTATACATGATTGGAGCATGCTTAAACATTCGACAATTATGGTCCAATATCTCTACAATTGCTGCAATTTGATATAAAACCTGTATATCGAGTAATTTCAGAAGTTGAAAGATAAAACTAAGTCTGATAATGATGTTGATAATTGATGTTCAACTTCACATCATATACATTATATATATATATATATATATTAATAATTTGGACAATTCTATATTGAGGTGCCCAGATGTCCTATATCCTTAGCAGCCTACCCACAGACTGTTTGTTAGAGAGTTCACTTTCAACAAATTGGAATGTCCAAACAGGTTTGGAAGACAAGTACAGTGCTATAATAATTGGCACTTTTGGCAGCCACTACACTGTTACTTATCATCTCATACCCGAAGACATAAACCATGATGATTTAGTGTACCGTTACTATGTGTTTGCAGTGTCTTTGTGTGGACATGTCATGAATACATTCATTGTTAAAATGTTTGTGATCTCGAATGTACTAGCTAGTGGGCAAGTGCATTAGTGAAGATCATAATCTCTCAGATTGGTGTGAAAATTGAACTCTCGTAGATGTTTAGATTCTGACATGATTGGTTTTGACATTTGATTCACATTTTGGGCTATGAAGGTGCTACTACAGTGACACACTTAGCCATAACTGCACCGATGCTTGGATCATAGGCTTTATAGCACATCAGAAGAATATGCATAAATACAGTAAAGGTTTAAGTTTATAAACGTATGAAGTATACTTAATCAGACGACGGTGTCGCTTTCCGACAGGCAGGGAACAAGTCAAGCAACAACTATCGGCAATAATTATACGTTCATACTCACATCATGTTTAGTTGTTGAATTGTCCACATTTGCACTAATTTGAACTACATCGCCATCGTCGCCATCAGCTGCATCTTCTGCACGTGCGTGCACATCAAAGTTGAAACTAAATGACATGATTGATAAAGAAAGACATGCAAAAATTATTACACTACACTACAGCTGAAATCCGTGTTCAACAGACACGTGTGGGGCG
This sequence comes from Protomyctophum parallelum, assembly GCF_964188405.1. Taxonomy (NCBI): domain Eukaryota; kingdom Metazoa; phylum Chordata; class Actinopteri; order Myctophiformes; family Myctophidae; genus Protomyctophum; species Protomyctophum parallelum. Next base: position 45,356,515 of record NC_139704.1, on the reverse strand, counting down.
AGTGGAGGAACTACAACTCCCAATATCCTATCTATCATGAATGATAACCAATGGAATCACCTTCTGGCATGTCGGATGTACATATATGTCATAATAAATACATAAACATCTATATATAGTATTATTTGTTGTGTAGCTGCAGTGATATTGTGTTTTGTTGTTGTTGTTGGGGAAACATTCCATTTCCTGACTGTTTCCCATGAAGCCTTTCGCCAGAACGGAGCATGCGCATCGATAAGGAGTTGAGAGGATTTTACTGTCGGGGCTGCCGCTGCTTTCGGGTGTATAATATTTGTTTCCTTCTCAACATGCCTGGATAAATCAGATTTTCACCTTGTGTTTGACCATGATGTGACCAGGGTGTGTCTCCACTCTCCTGGACTCCCCGCTGTGCACTACGGTCTCAGATCAGTGAGTATTATTCATGTGACATATTAAATATAATGGAACGTTTCGTTGGGTTTTTTGGACGATGGAGGGGCTCTGCGTGCGTCCAGCGGTACAGATTTATTTCAGTGGGGGAAACATAATTCCCTCAACAATGGGGGATTTGGAAGGATTGAGACTATAGTGCAGGCTGAGCTGACGTAGGCTACGATCGATGTGTTGTCTTTTGATGAATAGATCAGTTCATTTTAGTAATCATCTCCCATGAGTTACACTTCACGGTGTGTGACGTGTACAGTTAGTTACAGTAGTTAGTAAGGATGATTGAGAACCTCCTTGACAGATGCTGTGTGAAGGATATATACTGCTGCTGTGCTAACAGTGTCTTATTTTACCAATATAAATGATCCTGGTTTGACTGCTTGCTTCTATTCTTTCATATCCATCCACTGGGCATTGCTAACCACTGATCGTGCCTGGTCCAGATCACCCAGATGAGATGCTCGCTGTTGACACTACATATTTATTAAGTCTTATATTGGCTATATATGCTGTCCTACTCATTCAGAGACCAAGTGCAGATGTCTTGTCAGAAATAATCCGTTTTTCATTGGCGGTATAGTGTAGACTTACTTGCTGTAGTAAATGGTGTATTTATATAGTGCCTTTATCCAAGGTGCTTTACATATATTGTGCATTACATTCACCCATTCACTCACACACACACATTCATACACCGATGGCGGCGGAAACCATGCAAGGCACCAACCAGCAGCACATCAGGAGAAATTTAGGGTTCTGAGTCTTGCTCAAGGACACTTCCGACACCAACTCTGGGGGAGCCCACAGGGTTCGAACTGGCAACCTTGCGCTTACCATCCGGCCACTCTACCCCTGAGCCACCACCGCCCGCCCGTAGTCTGTCACTGTGTTGTTGCTGCCTAATATGACACATGCATTTCTCCATGGGGATCAATCTTATCTGTGAATATAATGTCCATGGGGCTGAATATACTACCAACTTCCTTTAGGATTGACAGACTGACTCCACCCTGTGCCTCAGACATTCAGCAGACTGGAATGTAGGAGAGCGAGATGGCCTGTTCTGTTGATTGGACCACTACTACCTGTATGGGTGTAAGCCATAGACTGTAAAAAATATGGACAAAGCGTTCCCCGGGTCGAACATGAACGTAAAATGAAGCCTGAAATTCCTTGCACTCTAATGCACTGTAAGTCGCCATCTTTCTTGATCCGTTTGGGCCCAGCTGGCCATTGGCTGGCCCAGACAACGAGGCGGGACTTCCCCCCTTCTTCTCCGTTGGTTTTTATTTTGACTCAAGTGGGTGGGGGATCCCGATCATAGACTGTAACGGTAGCCACGCCCCTCAGAACATACGCGACTTTATGGTCATTTATTTTATAAATGGGACCATAATTTTCCAAAAAGAATATTATGACATTAGAAATGAGACTTTAAACTAGTGACTGGAAGCAGAAAGTATTCATGACCATGTTTATTAAGGTAATACAGTCTAGGTGAAGTTGGGCCCAAATACATGGGCCTTTATGGAGCTATGGGGCTTTTTGGGTCCAGTCCAGCGCCACAACAGGCCATTATATGAACTTTCAGGAAGTTTCAAAAGAGGCTTCACGAAATATCTGGCTGACTGCCCCCCTGGTGTAAGCACACTTAGGATTCCATGAGCGGCCAGAAGCCGCTGTCCGCCGGCGTCCTCTTCCGGGTTTTTAAGACAGCTGGTGGATGGAAATTAAGCTCCACCCACGCGGCAATCTTCCGTGTGGGTGGCCAGATTCCCGGGAAAAGCTTGCCCCAGCGGCATTCTGCCTGTCATTTCTGTCTAAAAACCAGGAAGAGACGGCGGCAGACAGCGGCTTTTGGCCGCGCATGGAAGCTCAGGTGTGCCTGTGCAGTATGTGTGACGAAATGGAATGGGATTGCTGCTGCTAGCATGCATGGCATACTGCATACATGTTGCACAGTTTACCCTTCACGGAGGCTCGATCTCCATTTCATTACATCTTTCAACATCAGTTTCCATAAGCTTACATAGTGGGTGGCGTACAGTATATAACAAGGGCTGAACCTAATATATAGGCTACACGTGACTACAGTACATATAGCCACTCTGCTACACTCACCTCCCTTTTGACCTCCTCCCACGGGGAAACCCCATCCGGGTCACAGAACCAATGTAACGCCCGGGATTCGAACTCGGGCCTCCCGCGTGAAAGTCCAACATCTTAACCAAAGGGACCGAGGGAGATATTAGACCTTTTATTTTTGTGGCTTTCGCTTTTATTTAATATTTTTTATGGAGGGACAGACAGTAGGCTGACAGGAAATGGGGGAGAAGACGTCGGGATCGGGAGTCGAACCCACGGCACACTGCCAGACTGGATTACCAGCCAAGGTGCCTGGACCACTGAGCCACGGCCCAGGCCATGATATTAGACTTTTTTGAGGCCATCAGGCAGAGGCTCTGAGCCACACTGAAACGGTTCCAAATGTGATCTCTTGGACCTGGCTCCTTCTCCTCCTGATTCCTCCGGTTCTACATCCCGACACTATGTTGTGTGTGTGTATACTATATTTATGTTCTGTTCTGTGTGTGTATACTATATTTATGTTCTGTTCTGTGTGTGTATAGTATACTATATTTATGTTATGTTCTGTTTGTGTATACTATGTTTCAGAAGGCGGGATGCGGTGCTGGTGCCCCGGCTCGGTGCTTCCCGTGCTGCGCTGCATGCGCCTGCGGTCCTGCACCAGGAGAGGGCGCAGCAGCAGCAGCAGGCTGCCCCTGTGTCTCAGAGAGCTGGGGGACTACCTGAGGCTGCTGGGCCGGTCCCTCTACTTCAACACCCTCACCGACTCCGACGTCGTCTTCGACTCGGTCTTCGAGCCGGTGTTCTGGACCGTCGATCACATCACGCGCTGGTTTGGGGCGGTAAGAGAGAGGGTGTGGGTGGGTGTGCGTGTGTTGGGGAACCCCTTTTGGTGTTTTAAACATCGTTATAATTTAGCTATTGATAAATAGCAGATCTACAAGCTCATAGTAACGCGCTACGAGCTTGTAGGTCTGCTATGTTTGAAAAGTCGTGAAAATGTGGCACAAATCTTTGAATATATATTTCAGAGCGAACATTTTTAACTAAAATATTGGCTTCTGAGGGGTCCCTGGAACGACATATTTTGAGATGGGGGTCCGTGTCCCAATACATATAATTCTGGGGGTCCTTGACATGAAAAAGGTTGAGCACCACTGTCACTGACATAGAAACATGGTTTTCAGAAAAATGTTAGGATTTAGAAGCCTTTTCTTTTTTTAATCGACCTCAGTCCAAAATGGGTTAAATGGTGTGTGTGCAATGCTGTGCCAACGACAGCGTGATGTTCTGATCCCTTCTCCTGGTCTCCCAGGTGTTTGTGTTTCTGGTCGTGGTTCTGACCAGCTCCATCGTGCTGATCGCCTACACCATTCTGCTGCCGATGGTCATCCATACCTACTCCCCGGCGTGGATAGCGTGGCACGTCTGCTACGGTCACTGGAACCTCGTCATGATCGCCTTCCACTATTACAAAGCCACCATGACGTCCCCGGGAAGCCCTCCTACAGTAAGGGGACCAGCACTATTATATTATACTGTCCCCTCCTACAGTAAGGGGACCAGCACTATTATATTTATACTGTCCCCTCCTACAGTAAGGGGACAGCACTATTATATTATACTGTCCTCTCCTACAGTAAGGGACAGCACTATTATATTATACTGTCCTCTCCTACAGTAAGGGGACCAGCACTATTATATTATACTGTCCTCTCCTACAGTAAGGGGACCAGCACTATTATATTTATACTGTCCCCTCCTACAGTAAGGGGACAGCACTATTATATTTATACTGAATTATGTGTATTTCGCCGCCGACCCCAATTTGGAAATATGTGGTTCCAGGGACCCTCCCAGAAGCAAAGATTTGAGTTGAAATGTTTACTCTGAAAGAATATATATTTTTGCGATTTCTCAAAAAAAGCAGACCTACAAGCTCGTAGCACGGCACTCGGTGCCGCACTATGAGCTTGTAGATCTGCTATTTTTCAATAGCTAAAGTATAACATAAATGCTTAACACACCAAAAGGGGTTCCTGTTCAGAATGGGGTAATATAGAGATGCAAACTATTGATAATCTTGTTCGCGATTATTCTATCGATTAACTTTTTTGATGGATTGTAGTGGTTATTTTCCATTGTATATTAATTAACGAATCAGTGAAATAATTTAAATTTATAATCAACAAAATCAGGTCTGAATTTGCCGTGCAATGGTGTCACTCAACAATGGCTAATCTACAAACTCACAATGCATAGCAATGTGACATGTTGTGAGCGTGTAGATCTGCTAATATTTGGTATTCTTTCAAACATGTATAAAAACTTGTTAAAAATCAATACATTGTAGGTGAAAATATGACTTTGCAATGTCAGTGTGCTCACTAGATTCTTTCTTGCAGGTTAAAAATGACATTCCATTTGTCTCCGTCTGCAAGAAGTGCATCCTTCCTAAGCCAGCCCGGACGCACCACTGTGGCATCTGCAACAGGCGAGTTGGCTCAGAATCGTTGGTTGAATACTGTACCTACAGTACGGCCAGTGGTCCCCAAACTTTATCATGTCAAGGACCCCCAAAATTACACTCATTAGCCTGCGGACCCCCCCCCCCCCCATTTTAAAATGCATGCCAGGGACCGACATACTGTATATGAGAAGATATTTACGGCTCTAGGCCACCCGGTTAGGCTACGGCTCCCTATGTAATGGCATTTTTTATCTCTGGGACCCCCAATACATATTGTAAAATCTAACTTGATGTAACTCTGAGTTACAGACCCATAAGGCTCCACTTTTATGTTCTTGCTTTCGGTAAATATGCCATTATATCACCATGTTTATTCCGTATTACTATTATCATTATTTTATTTTTTGCACTCACTGTATAGGACATAGTATTTTCATAATGTGTTACAGTATATTATTGGATTCAATGCCGTAATGAGGTTGTAAGGTTTTCAAGGTTTGCAATATTTAGTGTTTTGTCCTGTCAACATCTCTACAGCTCAAGGGGTCTTTTTCCTAATAAAGAAATCATCATCATTGGTTCCTAACTATGATTTAGCTGGGGACCCCCTGGAACTCCCTCAAGGACCCCTAGGGGTCCCCGGACCCCACTTTGGGAACCACTGACCTACACAGACTGTTAACTCAACAAATACACCTTTTTGAATTTTACAGGTGCATCCTGAAAATGGACCATCACTGTCGTATCCTTTGTTTGTATTCTTGACCAGGTTACTAATTTCTAGTTGTTTAAGGGCCCTTTTGGTGTTAGCATTATGTCATGTTTTAGCTATTGAAAAATAGCAGATCTACAAGCTACGAGCTTGTAGGTCTGCTATTTTTGAAAAATCAAAGAACAACTGACATAGAAACATGGCTTTTTCAGAAAACTGTCAGGATGTAGAAGACATTTTTAGATCTGATCTCAGGTCAAAATGGGTTAAAAATCTCTGTATGTTTCTTTCCTACCCGGGATTCAAACCTGGGACTCCCGGGAACAAACTCTCTCCTAGACGAGAAGGGATTCCCTCTAGGAGAGAGTACTGCTTGTTGACCAGTAGTCTTATCCCACACAGAACTACGGGGTACATTTTCGTCACCGCTAAACCCCTTACCGCTAAACCCCTTATCCCTAAACTTCTTTGCCTATTTTTTACTATTTTGCAAAACATTTTTGAATAGTTAAAATGGCCAGTCTACAAGCTAGCTCACAACGTGTCAATGTAGATTGGCTAGTTGAACTATTCAAAAATGTTTTTCAAATAGTAAAAAAAATAGTTTAGGGATAAGGGGTTTAATTAGCGGTGACGAAAATGGAGCCCTAAATGTCTCATAAGAAGAGTAGGGAGACCACCTCCAAATTAATAATGTAATAATAATAAATACAAAAATACATTATGATGTTATTCTCAGACGTTATGGTGTGTGTTTCTTTAATCTCAACCCCACCCTACCAGCGTGGTTGAACAACTGCGTGGGCCATTTCAACCACCGCTACTTCTTCTCCTTCTGCCTGTTTATGACCCTGGGCTGCTTCTGGACCAGCATCAGCGGCAGGAACCTGTTCTTAGACGCCTACCACGCGCTGGAGGTCAGAACCGTCCGTTACACTCATGTCTGTCACCCTCACACAGTCACCCTCACACCGTCACCATCACACTGTTAAGGCCTATTCATAGTCTGGATTTTCGGTGGTAAGGTGACCACCGCTCCGGTGGTGACCTGACCACCGGAGCTGAAATAACGTTGAGCGGTGGTGAGTAAAAACAGAGAGAAGGGCTGGAGCCGCGGCTCGTGACGTCATGTTGTAGTTCGGTGGTCACCTAACCACCGAAAATCCAGACTTATGTATGAGCCTTCACCCTCACACCGTCACCCTCACACCACAATGCTGCCTGAAGGCCTATTCATAGTCCAGTTCTACCCATTTTGGGCGGGAACCCCGTTTGGTGTTAGCATTATGTTATGCTTTAGCTATTGAAAAATAGCAGATCTACAAGCTCAAAGCGCGCCACCGAGTGGCGCGCTACGAGGTTGTAGGTCTGCTATTTTTGAAAAGAACGACTGACATAGAAACATAGCTTTTACAGAAAACTGTCAGGACGTAGAAGACATTTTTAGAATCTGATCTCAGGTCAAAATGGGTTAAGGTGAAGACTACAACATGACGTCACTCTGCGGTGGTCACCTCACCGCTCACACAACACATCTCTCTGTTTTTACTTGTGAACAGCTAAAAGTGGACTCTGAACAGGCCTTCATCGTTCTGTCTGTCTGTCTCTTGTGCCTGCTCAACGTCCTCGCCGTCGGGTGTAAACCTTGTATGACCAAAAAACGTTATTCTTGATAATGAAAGTCTTCAGAAATAGTGAAGATGGCAGATCCAAGTTCTGCTACTTTCACTGCTGTTGTGCGACACTCTGGTATACATGACGAAAAAAAAAAAAAAAAAGAAATTTGTAGATGCAAGGTTTCTACCCGACAGTGACGATATGCATTTCCTGTGCCTGCGTGTACAAATAGTAGGGCTACCACTATTGAATATGTTTTATTCAGTCGATTACGACTTATTTTTGAATTAATTGCTTCGTAGTTAAAACAAAATCGGCAGTATTGCCTTTCTTACAGTATCGCGATATCGCATTGTGTTGAATCACAATCCCTGTGCCTGTAGGCACCCGTGCCTAAGGTTGCCTACCCCTGCAGTACAGTACAGTACAAGGTTTCTACCCGACAGTGACGATATGCATTTCCTGTGCCTGCGTGTACAAATAGTAGGGCTACCACTATTGAATATGTTTTATTCAGTCGATTACGACTTATTTTTGAATTAATTGCTTCGTAGTTAAAACAAAATCGGCAGTATTGCCTTTCTTACAGTATCGCGATATCGCATTGTGTTGAATCACAATCCCTGTGCCTGTAGGCACCCGTGCCTAAGGTTGCCTACCCCTGCAGTACAGTACAGTACAGTATTTATTTATTTAACTTGTGTCTTGTGCCCTACCTTGGCTTGCTTGCTTTGCTAACCTGCATGTCTGTGTGTCTATAACACTGTGGGTGTGTCGTCTCTCTGGGGCTTGTTCTTCCAGCGCTTTAAACACATGGATGTGGAAAAACCAGGAGTGCCGGTAACTGGGATGGGAGTCCTCATTGGCCTGCTCCCTGCTGGACAGGTACGGTACCACAGCTGCTCACAAAAGGCACCAATCGTTTCTGTCGGGTGTCAAAAATGTTATTATTTTACAAAAATGTAAAAAAAAAAAAACCCCACTGCTCATCTGCTGAAAAAAACTTAAGTGAGGTGCTGGAGTCACAAAGGGATGATGAGAAAAATAAAGGGAAGCTCCGCACACTCTGATCTATTTATTTTGCAAGCTTTCGGTCTACTTTGATTGTGCGCAGATCTGAGTGTGCGGAACTTCCCTTTATTTTATTTTTTCATTATTATTTTACAAAAAATGGTGAAACTAGCAGATGTACAAGCCCACAACGCGACGCAGACTCGCATGCGATGCGATCAAACGTCAATGATCAGCTAATGTAGTCTGGCTAATAAGCCAGACTCAAATCACACAGGCAACTTTTTTTTTGCCAACAGCTGATTCGGTCTGGCTTATTAGCCTGCCTAGTGCCTACAGCTAATGACCCCGACACACTGTAGGAGTATTAAAGTTGTCAGCGAGTCATCAGATCGTTATGCATTTCACACTACAGGAGACTTTTTTTCTCTGCGATCAAAGCCCGCTCTTGATCAGATCGGGAATTTTGTCGGCGAGCGCCAAAATTGCTCCCCGACAGAATAAATGGGAGCAAATATCGTGCGAGTCATTCGTTTGATTTTGTCTTGATTTTTTGTTTGTTAGTTGCATAACTAATGCTGTATGAGTTCTCTCACTTGGTAGGATAAAACTGGTATCCCGACATGAAAACATATTTTCTGTTTAATTAACCCATTTTGGGTGGGAACCCCTTTTGGTCTTTTAAGCTTGTAGGTCTGCTATTTTTGAAAAGTCGTGAAAATGTGGCGCAAATCTTTGAATATATATTTCAGAGCGAACTAAAATATTGGCTTCTGGGGGGGGGTCCCTGGAACTACATATTTTGAGATGGGGGTCCGTGTCCCAATAGAGATAATTCTGGGGGTCCTCAACATGAAAAAGGTTGAGCACTGCACCACTGACATAGAAACATGGTTTTTTCAGAAAACTATTAGGATTTAGAAGCCTTTTTTTTTTATCGCCATCAGTCCAAAATGGGTGCAGGAGTCAGGAGACCCCTGTCTAACACTTTATATCAATCAAAAATATAGAGCTATTTAACACTCATTTTAACTAAATAATATGTAATTGTTTGTTTCATTAAGACCAGTTATCAGACGCCTCCACCGACGTACACATTCAAGGAGAAGATGATGAACAAGAGCATCATCTACATGTGGGTTCTTACCAGGTAAATGACGGCTCTCACTGCACTCCCTTCCAAAAAACGCTACCAGAGCATCAAATCTCGCACCACCCGTCTCAGTAACAATTTCTACCCCCAGGCAGTCAGGCTGCTGAACAGCTGACCTTGAACTGTATTGCACTGTTTTGTCACTTCACTCGCACTTTCTTTCTGTTTTTTTGTCTTTTTCTTGCACTATAGATGTTTGTTTATGTCCTGTGTGTATGTAAGACTGAGAGTGCTCTGAGCAAAATAAATGTCATTGTATTTATACTCTGTATCTAATCTATACACATGACAAATAAACCTGAACCTGAACTCCACCACTGTTGTTTTTGGCAGCAAATTTAGATTTTAGTTTTAGTCATATAGTCTCTTGAATAGTTTTCACTTAGTTTTAGTCACATTTTAGTCACCTGGAATGTTTTAGTGTTAGACTAGTTTTAGTCGACTAAATGTCATGCAATTTTAGTCGACTAAATCTACAGTCGATTTAGTCGACCGAAATGTTTTTTTTTGGCGGGCCTTGATGCCGTCGACTTAATGACTGATTTTACACTTGCTGAAAATAGCAGATCTACAAGCTCACAATGCGTTGCGCTTGTTGGGCTATAATGAAAATAGGAATGCTTGGGTTAATTGCCTGCTGATGAAAGGTCGAATGTGATTGGTCTTTTCAGCACGGTGGGCGTGGCCCTTGGGGGTCTCACTTTCTGGCACGCGGTTCTCATATCCAGGGGAGAGACCAGCATCGAGAGACATATCAACCACAAAGAAACCAAACGCTTCGCCAAGCTGGGCAGGGTGAGCATGCTAACGAAACAAACGCTCCCCAAGCTGGGCAGGGTGAGCATGCTAACGAAACAAACGCTCCCAAAGCTGGGCAGGGTGAGCATGCTAACGAAACAAACGCTCCCCAAGCTGGGCAGGGTGAGCATGCTAACGAAACAAACGCTCCCCAAGCTGGGCAGGGTGAGCATGCCAACGAAACAAACGCTCCCCAAACTGGGCAGGGTGAGCATGCTAACGAAACAAACGCTCCCCAAGCTGGGCAGGGTGAGCATGCTAACGAAACAAACGCTCCCCAAGCTGGGCAGAGTGAGCATGCCAACGAAACAAACACTCCCCAAACTGGGCAGGGTGAGCATGCTAACGAAACAAACGCTCCCCAAACTGGGCAGGGTGAGCATGCTAACGAAACAAACGCTCCCAAAGCTGGGCAGGGTGAGCATGCCAACAAAACAAACGCTCCCCAAACTGGGCAGGGTGAGCATGCTAACGAAACAAACGCTCCCCAAACTGGGCAGGGTGAGCATGCCAACGAAACAAACGCTCCCCAAGCTGGGCAGGGTGAGCATGCTAACGAAACAAACGCTCCCCAAACTGGGCAGGGTGAGCATGCCAACGAAACAAACGCTCCCCAAGCTGGGCAGGGTGAGCATGCCAACGAAACAAACGCTCCCCAAAATGAACCAGGTTTTCTGCAGTGTTGTTTTTGGCAGCAATTTTGTATTTTAGTTTTAATCGTAGTCTCTTGAATAGTTTTCACTTAGTTTTAGTCACATTTTAGTCACCTGGAATGTTTTAGTGTTAGTATAGTTTTAGTCGACTAAATCTACAGTTGATTTACTCGACTAAAATGTATTTTGGCGGGCTTTGATTCCATCGTAATGACTGTTTTTATACTTGCTGAAAATAGCCGATCTACAAGCTAATTGGCTATTTTCAGCATGCAACCAATTGTAAAATGATTTATACTGGATCTCTTGTCCACTAGTCCCTTCCTAACATTTTAGTCTAGTTTTTATTTGTTGACGAAATGGTCAGTATATTTAGTCTTAGTCATCGTAGCTTAGTTTTCATTTAGTTTTCCTCTGTGAAAAAAGGCAGTCGACGAAAATTTTTGGTCTTGGTTTTAGTGGAGGAAATCAACAGTGCTGCAGTGACTGAATGCCTGTCTCCTCCTCCAGGTGTATAGGAACCCGTTCAACTACGGCAGACTGAATAACTGGAAGGTCTTCTTTGGAGTGGAAAAGAGAAGGTGATCCTCTCCTTTTGTTACTTCTTACCTTTACCCATTCTGGGTGGGAACCCCTTTTGGTTTTTTAAGCATTATGTTACACTTTAACTATTGAAAAATGGCAGATCTACAAGCTCATAGTGCGGCACGGAGTGCCGTGCTACGAGCTTGTAGGTCTGCTATTAAAAAAGAAAAAAAAGTGGCCCAAATGTTTGAATATATTCTTTCAGAACGTTTTTAACTCAAATCTTTGCTTCTGGGGGGGTCCCTGGAACAACATATTTTAAGATGGGGGTCGGCGGCCAATTACATATATTTTTGGGGGTCCTTGACATGAAAATATTTGAGAAAGACCGACATAGAAACATAGGGTTTTTCAGAAAACTGTCAGGATTTAGAATACATTTTGTAGAATCGTCCTCAGGTATAAAGCTGGAATCCGAAACTTATTTGAATGAATAAAATAACCAGTCCGTATGGTAGACTAGTACCAGTATGTTAATAGAATATAACTAGTACATTCTGCAGTGGTTGGAGGTGGCCTCTCCCTACTCTTCCACTGAGACATTTAGACCCTGGTGTTGGGTAAGAGGTGGCCTCGGAAACCCAGACGTTTTATTTAGGTAAGAGGAGACTGTCATAAGTGCAATCCCCTGGACAAGTGGGGTGTTGCCTCTTGGATGAGTGGTAGAAATGTGGCCTCTCGTGGGGGAGACCCGGCTCCCCATCTAGGTTTACAGCTTGCAGTTATCAAGCAGCCATCTAGCTTTAACCCATTTAGACCCCGAAGACGATTCTCCAAAATGTCTTCTAATCTAAATTAGGGATGCACCGATCCAGGCTTTTTGGCATTCGATACCGATTTCGATACATGGGGGTCCAGTATCTGCCGATACAGAGTACCGATCCGATACTCCCCACAAAGAAACGTAATAACCTATTAAGCTGTATGCCTCACTGTGTGGAGTCTTGAATCATTATTTTGTGTAAGGCAACATCAAGGCTTGACTTTAACATTACTTTCCCAACTTTGTAAAACAAAATGTAACAAACACAGATATAAATGCACTGAATTATTTATTAAATAACTGTGCAACAATTAGACCAGGTTAATGTGTGAGCAGGCTAGCCTGGCTGCATTCCACATGTTATACTGTCAATACTACACTGCTGTGTCACAGAGGAGGTAGAGTTGTTTTCATACTGTAATTACACATAATTATCAGATCGGATCGGATAATGGATCGGCCCATTTGCCACCGATACCCGATCTAGAATTTTAGCCTGGATCGGTGCCGATCTCCGATACGAGTATCGGATCGGTGCATCCCCAATCTAAATCATGACAGTTTTCTGAAAAACCAAGTGGTTACATACAAGTGGTTCTCAAACTATTTCATGTCAAGGAGCACCAGAATTATCTGTATTTGGCCACAATATGTTGTTCCAGGGACTCGTTGTTCCAGAACGTTCGCTCTGAAATAATGTATATTCAAAGATTTGCGCCAACATTTTCCAGATTTTTCAAAAATAGAAAATCTACAAGCTCGTAGCGCGGCACTCTGTGCCACGCTATAGAGCACCGAAGTCCTGACGTAACTCGCTCATCCCGACGATTCCCCTGGTTCACGGAAGTAGTTTCTCTATGGAGAATAACATGGGGTGATCTTAATATCGTCTACTATAAGCGTTGTGGTCCAAAAATAAACAAGCTGTCTCGGCGTTATTGTCAGGGAGGTGTCTCTGTATCGTTTGCAACAGTCAGTCACTCATATATGATACAGTCTGCTTCTAGCGAAAATCTAACTAATTCAGCAGCAGTAACATTAGCGTTTTCTCTCAGTCAGTTGATTCTTCATATCCATGTGAGTGAAGCGGCCGGGATGACATGTTTATTTTTCAAACACAGTTCTTATATGAATCAATCTAAAACTCCTCCTATGGTGATTTCAATGCAACTAAACAAATACATGAACCTGGGGACTGACGCCCTCTACTGAAAGTGACGTCAGACTTCGGTGCTCTATGAGCTTGTAGATTGCCATTTTTCAATAGCTAAAGTATAACATAATGCTTAAAAGGGGTTAAACAGTCTTCATGTATTAGCTCAGCTGCAGACATTTGGACGATCGAGTTGGAACATGAAAGTTCCAGATTTCCAGACTTTAACGTTGAACCTGACCTGTGCAACTCTGTATGGGGTTTTTCACTCAGACCGCCGTCTCTTCTCTCTGCTTCTCTTTCTAGCCACTGGTTCACACGCGTCCTGCTACCCTCTGGGCACGCTCCGTACAATGACGGCCTGACCTGGGACATCTTTCCTGTCAAAAAGCCAAAGGACATGATGCCTGTGTGACCCCGGTCCCTTTTTGCCCCTACAGACTGCTCTGACACACAGCAGCCACACGAGGGCACTGTACGCTCCCTGTCCAGCCTGCGTGTGATGAGAACACCATCTGGTCAGCTACAAAAGGTGTTTGTCGGGTGGTGAAGGAGTAAGGACTGCTCCACTTGGTGATGTGGGCTTCCAATGGCCAACGCTCTGTGACGAGGCCACCTGGGGCTGTAGTTTATGGGATAGATCACTTCCAGCCATATATCTTGGTTGGCTCTGCTCCCAGTCCCTACTAGAACCCACCCAACCCTTAATAACCACTCGAGCCATATTTTTGATACTTTGTCGTCATACGACGTTATCGTGCTGTGAAAATAGCCGATCTACCTGAAGTTGCGTACTTGTAGATCGGCTATTTTGGCCAGGTTGAAAGTGGTTGACACAGAAGGGGACCACCTTGCATACGAGTTGCTGCGACTCAAGGGGATTAATTATCCTCTAGTGACATTAAAAATAAAAAGGGCTTACATCATGACTCGGCATCGTGGCAGGCTACACAATCATATTTTTTTATGAACCATATACTGACTGGACCATTTCACTAAACTGACCGGCAAATAATCAGTGGTCACTGAACACAATTTTTTTCTTTTCTTTAAAAAAAAGAAATGTTGGACATCACGTCTTCATCCAACGGACTCGCTGAGAGGCAGCCTGGGCACACTTGAACTTCCATGCGCGGCCAAAGGAAGCCGTCTTTTGCGTAATTTCCGGGGTTTTTTTAGACAGCTGGTGGATGGAAATGAAGCTCGCCTCCACCCACGCGGCAGAATGCCGCTGGGGCAAGCTTTTCCTGGAAGGTGGAGCTTCTTTTCCATCCACCAGCTGTCTTAAAGAAAAACGGAAATGTCGCAAAAGACAGCTTCTTCTGTCCGCACGTGGAATCTAAAGTGTGCTCAGACCCAGACAGGACCTTGTGGATTACAGCATGCAGATTGCAGAACCATTGTTGGTTCTTCTGCCTCACAGTCTCTCAACTGTTCTCCTATTCACTGTTTAACCCATTCTGACCGGGCACCCATTTTGGTGTCAGCATCATGTTATGCTTTAGCTATTTAAAAATAGCAGATCTACAAGCTCATATCGCGCCACCGAGTGGCGCGATACGAGCTTGTAGGTCTGCTATTTTTTTTAAATCGAAGAGCGACTGACATTTTTAGAATCTGATCTCAGGTCAGAATGGGTTCATCAGACCAGTGTGTGTCCGGCGGAAACCTCGTATGAATCTGATCTCAGGTCAGAATGGGTTAAAGTCATACTGTGTAACTCTTCCAGGTTATTTTGAACTACAGCCATTCAACATGAACGTCAACGTGCCAAAATGACGCAGGCAGCGTAAATGTACCGGAAATGTGTTTATTAATTTATTTTTAAAGTTACGCATAGCGTTTCTGAGCATGTTGTGAAGTGTCCCCAAAAATATTCTCCGTGTTGGGGCCCTACAACGTTCATTTTAGAACCGTACTTCCTGGTTTTGGAACTGAATTCTGGGTATTGCAGTTCAAAACAGACCATTAGACAGACACTGTAGTCCTGACAACTGAGCTAGAAGAGCAACTACCAAAATTATTGTTACACAGTATTAACATTAAACCAGTGATTCTCAACCCTTGGGCCACAGCTGCGGAGTTAAGTGGTGGGTGGGTTATTTAACCCATTTTCGGCGGGAACCCCTTTTGGTGTTTTAACTAAGCATTATGTTACTTTAGCTATTGAAAAATAGCAGATCTACAAGCTCATAGCGCACGCTACGAGCTTGTAGGTCTGCTATTTTTGAAAAATAGTGAAAATGCGGCACAAATCTTTGAATATATATTCTTTCAGAAGAGTGGGACGGCCCCGCCTGACCCAGAAAAGGTTGAGAACCACTACCAAGCTCTCTAAGCTTGAGCACAGTGACTACATACCTGTATTTTTGTTGTTGTTGTTAAATTAAAAACACTTTATACATTTATTTAAATTGTTGTAAATTGTGTCATTTGATCTCACAAACACTACACCATCGTTAGTATATTGAGTAGGGTTGTTGTAACGATACATTTAACCCATTTTGACCTGAGATCAGATTCTAAAAATGTATTCTACATCCTGACAGTTCTGTTTCTATGTCATAACATAATGCTAACACCAAAAGAGGTTCACCCATTCTGGGCGGGAACGCCTTTTGGTGTTCTAACTAGGGATGTCCCGATCACCTTCTTTTGTTCCCGATCCGATTCCGATCATTTGATTTTGAGGCATGCCAATACCGATTTATTTTTTCCCGATCTTTATATTTTATACAACACTTATGCCATGTGAGAAATGTATGTCACTCTAGTCTAGTCTGTTCTGTTGCCTTTCAATTATTAAAAGGCAAAAATATGTGACTAGTTTTATTAGAACTATAGAAGGACTGTCATTGTGGATTCTTTCACGTCATGAAAGCAGGGAATCATAGCAAAAATAATGATTAAGTCAGAGTTAAAACTCTTGCAGTTTGCCACTGCTGGAACTAGTGCTCCAGGAGGACAGGTTTTCACAAAATATCATTGTTTATACATCTTTCTTTGAGATTTAAATTAGACACACTATTTTATTGAAATAAAAAAAGAAAATCTCAGATTTATTTCTCCCGATCCCGATCATTTGAAAATGACATGATCGGCTCCGATCACCTGATCCGATCAAGACATTCCTAGTTCTGACCCTTCCTTTTGGGGTTCTGTACAGTATTAAAAAATAAATAAATAAATGATGCTGCTATATAAATATTTGAAGTTTTTCAGAAAACTTAGGTCAGTATTTAGAAGGCTTATTAGAATCGGTCCAAAATAAGTTAACAGTCATATTGTTAATGCCGTTTAATGTTTGTGTTTGCACCGTTTGTTTTACATCACCATACCAACATGAGATACTTTAATATATTAGCGCCCCTCACTTCACACAGGTGTGATTCTTAAAGTTGCTAAATGATATAATCAGTCAAACGATACAATATTTTGATGTTTGTATATCTAATATATAGTTGGATCGTTTAAATGAAAATCGATATACGTTACTGTATCGTTTCACCTAATATTGAGTCATAATGTTCGGTTCTGTAATGCCCGATTAATATATGGTTAAGTCCGTTGTCACAAGAAATCATAATAGATGTTTAGTTTTTTTCCACAACACCAGTGGGAACCAACTATAAATCATTGTGTAATGTCAGGAATCAGTGTTTACAGGGTGAGGTCTGTGAGTCTGAATCAGTGTTTACAGGGTGAGGTCTGTGAGTCTGAATCAGTGTTTACAGGGTGAGGTCTGTGAGTCTGAATCAGTGTTTACAGGGCGAGGTCTGTGAGTCTGAATCAGTGTTTACAGGGTGAGGTCTGTGAGTCTGAATCAGTGTTTACAGGGTGAGGTCTGTGAGTCTGAATCAGTGTTTACAGGGCGAGGTCTGTGAGTCTGAATCAGTGTTTACAGGGCGAGGTCTGTGAGTCTGAATCAGTGTTTACAGGGTGAGGTCTGTGAGTCTGAATCAGTGTTTACAGGGTGAGGTCTGTGAGTCTGAATCAGTGTTTACAGGGTGAGGTCTGTGAGTCTGAATCAGTGTTTACAGGGTGAGGTCTGTGAGTCTGAATCAGTGTTTACAGGGTGAGGTCTGTGAGTCTGAATCAGTGTTTACAGGGCGAGGTCTGTGAGTCTGAATCAGTGTTTACAGGGTGAGGTCTGTGTGTCAGTCTGTGTGCCAGTGTTGTTTTGGCAGCAACTTTAGATTTTAGTTTTAGTCATAGTCTCTTGAATAGTTTTCATTTAGTTTTAGTCACCCGGAATGTTTTAGTCGACTATAGCCCATGGTCGACTAAATATCATATGATTTTATTCGACTAAAATCTGTTTTGGCGGGCCTTGATGCCGTCGTAATGGCTGATTTTAAACTAGTTGAAAATAGCCGATCTACAAGCTCACAACGCTCCCAACAAGCACAGTGTACAAACCCATAAGGGTCCATTTTGGTTCCTAACTATAATTTAGCTGGGGACCCCCTGGAACTCCCTCAAGGACCCCTGGGGGTCCCCGGACCCCACTTTGGGAAACACTGGGATAGACCAGAGTAATATAGTAAGAGAGTGGCGACACTAGCGTTGACTCCCATTGTAACAATGGAATGCAGAAGTGCTCATTCTATCAAGGCACCCGCTTTGCGGCGAGATCAAAGCGTGCAGTACTTAGTTTAGACTTTTTTTGGTTTAGACTAGTCATTGGTTAGACCAGTCATTAGATTAGTCCTACAACTACAACCTATCTCAAACCCTCACCCTAACCCTAACCTCCCACGGGGTGCACACCTAAACCTAACCTTAACCCATGTCTAACCAATGACTAGTCTAAACTAAGTAGCCTATGCACCCCGCATATCGCTACTCTTCTACTCTACACTCCGAGACAGAAAAAGTGTCATGAGCAGAGGATTAACATTCCATGTGTATGCCTGAATACATGCAGACTGCAGTCCAAGGAAAGGCAACATTTGACGGGTATTTTTGCATGAAAAACAATGGTCTGCACACACAATAAAGGTTAAATAAACACATTGAAGGAGCCATTTCTGCCTGTGTGTGCCTTTAACCCGTTTGATGGGCGGGTTCACCATGGGGGGGGGGGGTGTGTGTCACAATTAAGGATTGACATGTGCAACAAGCCATGCAGGTTAATGGTTTGGAAGGTATGGGCACAACAGGCAGATCACACGGTTTTTACCGTATCATTTTATTCTTGCATAAAGGAAACTGCTGTAATATATACATAATGTGTTTAATAAATGGGAACCTCACCCAACAGCAGTCAATGCCTGGACACTATATTTATTATATACGCGTCAAAAACGGGTTCTATATGCATGTGCCCAGCCGAGTGGCAAAGTACAGTTTGAGCTTGCCATTACACACACAATAAAGGTTAAATAAACACACAATAAAGGTTTCAATCAAATCACTGGTGAGTGTGCTGAAGCTCTCAATGAAACTATTTGAACCCTAGCATCCGTATTAGCTTTAGGTTTATTAGGTTGTAAACCTAATTAACCCCACTTCATTTTAAACCTTTTATTTTTTAACCCTTTTTTAATTTGAAAGGGAAAATGCATGTGGTCTCTGAGGCTATTTTAAACCTAACCCGGCCTAGAGTTTAAAATTATTTACTGGAAATCGCCCACTTCCCCTTCTCACACTCATTGGGTTAGGGCCACCTTGTACTGTGTAAAACTGGAGAAGATTAGACACTCCTTGAACGGTTCTTCCGATAGGTTTGGGAGGATATGGGGTCCATTCTTTCAATTCATTCAGAATTTGAATCCGTCTCTGCTTGGGGATGAGTGAGGTCGTCTGCTGGACTTTTGTTTTAAAAGTAGCTTATACTGTGATTGGATTGTATTGTATTGGATTATGGATGTATCATGTACCTATGATTTTTTTTATATAGGATGTTGTGTACTGTTTGTCTGTTTTTGTCTGCCTTTTATTTTTCAACTTTTACTAATCTTGTATTTAAGGTTTGTTTGTCTTGTTTTTCTGTTGTCCTTTTTCTTTGGGGTGAAAATTCAATGTGTTTACTCTTTTATGTCATACTTGTGGGGTTTATTTAAGAGAAGCTGTTAATGTTAATTATTATTTTTTCAAACTCAGTATTTCAATAATGCTTCTATGAATATATATTTAAATAATTGTAACTTTGTCCTATTCCTCTGCCATTTAAACTTTTCAAACACAAAATGAAATAAATTCTCAAACACTGCCAAGTGTGTTTGAACAGTTAAAACCATGGCTGCCAACATTGAGAAACATATTTTAATATAGTAGATATACGTTCCCGTGTTCTGGTGAAGTTTGGGACAAGAGACAAGAGAAATACAATGCAGGAGTCCTGCAGCCAGGATCCAGGAGTGTTGGCAGTCCTTAAAAGTTAATGTGTTCATTCGTAGTTTTAAGTTAAACCATGAACACATTCAGCATTTCAAGCAACAAGCATGTAGATAATAATAAAAACAATGTCACTGACCATTGGCGTCTTTGGATTGAATCTGCAAGTAGACCTAGTTTAGAAGCTTCTTCTCTCTGGTGTTTGTTTGACTTAATTGACTGAATGTTTTCAGGTGGTCAGTTCAGTTTGGAAGAACCAACTCGAACAATAGCGCCCCCACTTCCAATAACAGGACATTTTGGTATTGCAACTGAAATGCCTACACTGGGTACTGGGAATGTGGCCACTGGTGGGTGAGTCAGAGCAATAATTCATATTCTAAAAAGAATTATCTGGTCCTTCCTGGAATTCCAATCTATTCCCAAATCTAATCAGGTTGATAGTTCCACGGATGCAACATAATGTACCAAGTATGAACATCATACGGTTATTTGTTTTAGAGCCATGCTGCGAACAAGATCTGTCCACATACCCACCCACCCAAATGCAGACGGCCATCATCATCCTACTTGTTCCCTACTACTGACTGAAGTAATAGAGGGTATGCTATGCGCGTGACATCATCAAACCCGGAAGTTATGCAGGAATGTCTACGGAGTGTCAAAAAACTACATTCTGGCCTTGACAATGTATATATATATATGACATGTATGCATGCGCATACCCTCTATTCGTGGATATTATGCCCATTAATGGTGGGTGTCTGTCCGTCTGTCTGTCTGTCCTTCCACCCCTTCTCAAGAACTATTGGCTGGATTTCTATGGAATCTTCTCTGCATTTTCATGAATGCATGGCTATCTTCTGCCCCCCCGCCCCCCCATGCAACAAGGTTGTGTCTTCCAACCATGTGACTCCCATTGGAAATGCATTGAGGCGGCCACACACACACACACACACACACACACACACACACACACACACACACACACACACAGGACACAAGTGTGGCTTAGGTGTGAGTGAGGCCTAAATGAGATTTTACAAAAATCATTTTCATGTCAAGTACCCCCAGAATTATTATGTAATTTGGCCGTCGACCCCCATCTGGCCAATATGTTGTTCCAGGGACCCCCCCCCCCCACACACACAAACACACAGACGATTTGAGTTAAAAACGTTCGCTCTACGTCCAACCAGGGAAACTCCCCCCTGTCAGGTGTAAAGGAGCAACTTGGACACTCAGGCATGAAGGAAGCATGAGTTCAAGTCCGTTGCTCTCCCCTTGTCCCCCATATATGGGGACTAGGTTGGCGGAGGGTGTGTAGAGCCCAGGATCACATTAGATGATTGACACAGGGGTGAAAAATGGGTTACAAAATCGTGGGATAAAAAAAATATATATATAAAAAAGAAAAAAAGTTTGCTCTGAAAGAATATATATTCAAAGATTTGCACCACATTTTCACGATTTCTCAAAAACAGCAGAACCAAAAGGGGTTCCCACAGTCCAGTATGGGTTAAGTTATTCTGACCGGGCACCCATTTTGGTGTTGGCATCATGTTATGCTTTATCTATTGAAAAATAGCAGATCTACAAGCTCATATCGCGCCACCGAGTGGCGCGATACGAGCTTGTAGGTCTGCCATTTTTGAAAAATCGAAGAACGACTGACATTTTTAGAATCTGATCTCAGGTCAGAATGGGTTCATCAGACCAGTGTGTGTCCAGTGGAAAACCTCGTATGAATCTGATCTCAGGTCAGTATGGCTTAAGTTATTCATGATTTGACCCATTGTCCTTTCCCCTCTAGTCTAGTCCACCCTTTGGCCAAGCCTTCCGCTTGCACACGTTTTCTACACAATTGAATGGGCAGACTGCATTGGAACCTGCAGAGTACATTCATGCTTCCTGGAAGATTAACCCTATTTGAGAGACACTACCCCAGTCATAAACTATCCTTTGATGCCACCCTCAGGCCAAAATACCTCAGGCCTTTTCACACAAGATCTCATTTAAATCTAATTTTGATGATAGGTGACATATGGAAATTTCCTTTAGTGATACACTTGGTGCAAAAAGTACAGACTAGTCTAGCAGTGCTTTTAGACTGCTTTCATAATGATTGAATATCGTTTTGTGAGGACAGTCCTGCCATGAGCAGAATAAAACCACTCCTAAAGAAAACGAACATAGGTGAGCTGCCCCAGCAAAGTAGGATAAAATCACTCCTAAACTAAATGAACATAGGTGAGCTGCCCCAGCAAAGTAGGATAAAATCACTCCTAAACTAAATGAACATAGGTGAGCTGCCCCAGCAAAGTAGGATAAAATCACTCCTAAACTAAACGAACATAGGTGAGCTGCCCCAGCAAAGTAGGATAAAATCACTCCTAAACTAAATGAACATAGGTGAGCTGCCCCAGCAAAGTAGGATAAAATCACTCCTAAACTAAATGAACATAGGTGAGCTGCCCCAGCAAAGTAGGATAAAATCACTCCTAAACTAAACGAACATAGGTGAGCTGCCCCAGCAAAGTAGGATAAAATCACTCCTAAACTAAACGAACATAGGTGAGTTGCCCCAGCAAAGTAAGATAAAATCACTCCTAAACTAAATGAACATAGGTGAGCTGCCCCAGCAAAGTAAGATAAAATCACTCCTAAACTAAACGAACATTGGTGAGCTGCCCCAGCAAAGTAAGATAAAATCACTCCTAAACTAAATGAACATTGGTGAGCTGCCCCAGCAAAGTAGGATAAAATCACTCCCAAACTAAATGAACATAGGTGAGCTGCCCCAGCAAAGTAAGATAAAATCACTCCTAAACTAAATGAACATAGGTGAGCTGCCCCAGCAAAGTAAGATAAAATCACTCCTAAACTAAATGAACATAGGTGAGCTGCCCCAGCAAAGTAGGATAAAATCACTCCTAAACTAAACGAACATAGGTGAGCTGCCCCAGCAAAGTAGGATAAAATCACTCCTAAACTAAATGAACATAGGTGAGCTGCCCCAGCAAAGTAAGATAGAATCACTCCTAAACTAAACGAACATTGGTGAGCTGCCCCAGCAAAGTAAGATAAAATCACTCCTAAACTAAACGAACATTGGTGAGCTGCCCCAGCAAAGTAAGATAAAATCACTCCTAAACTAAACGAACATAGGTGAGCTGCCCCAGCAAAGTAGGATAAAATCACTCCTAAACTAAACGAACATAGGTGAGCTGCCCCAGCAAAGTAGGAAAAAATCACTCCTAAACTAAATGAACATAGGTGAGCTGCCCCAGCAAAGTAAGATAAAATCACTCCTAAACTAAATGAACATAGGTGAGCTGCCCCAGCAAAGTAAGATAAAATCACTCCTAAACTAAACGAACATTGGTGAGCTGCCCCAGCAAAGTAAGATAAAATCACTCCTAAACTAAACGAACATAGGTGAGCTGCCCCAGCAAAGTAAGATAAAATCACTCCTAAACTAAACGAACATAGGTGATCTGCCCCAGCAAAGTAGGATAAAATCACTCCTAAACTAAATGAACATAGGTGAGCTGCCCCAGCAAAGTAAGATAAAATCACTCCTAAACTAAATGAACATAGGTGAGCTGCCCCAGCAAAGTAGGATAAAATCACTCCTAAACTAAATGAACATAGGTGAGCTGCCCCAGCAAAGTAGGATAAAATCACTCCTAAACTAAATGAACATAGGTGAGCTGCCCCAGCAAAGTAAGATAAAATCACTCCTAAACTAAATGAACATAGGTGAGCTGCCCCAGCAAAGTAGGATAAAATCACTCCTAAACTAAATGAACATAGGTGAGCTGCCCCAGCAAAGTAAGATAAAATCACTCCTAAACTAAATGAACATAGGTGAGCTGCCCCAGCAAAGTAGGATAAAATCACTCCTAAACTAAACGAACATTGGTGAGCTGCCCCAGCAAAGTAGGATAAAATCACTCCTAAACTAAATGAACATAGGTGAGCTGCCCCAGCAAAGTAAGATAAAATCACTCCTAAACTAAATGAACATTGGTGAGCTGCCCCAGCAAAGTAAGATAAAATCACTCCTAAACTAAACGAACATTGGTGAGCTGCCCCAGCAAAGTAAGATAAAATCACTCCTAAACTAAATGAACATTGGTGAGCTGCCCCAGCAAAGTAGGATAAAATCACTCCTAAACTAAATGAACATAGGTGAGCTGCCCCAGCAAAGTAGGATAAAATCACTCCTAAACTAAATGAACATAGGTGAGCTGCCCCAGCAAAGTAGAATAAAATCACTCCTAAACTAAACGAACATAGGTGAGCTGCCCCAGCAAAGTAAGATAAAATCACTCCTAAACTAAACGAACATAGGTGAGCTGCCCCAGCAAAGTAAGATAAAATCACTCCTAAACTAAATGAACAT
Source organism: Protomyctophum parallelum (assembly GCF_964188405.1). NCBI lineage: Eukaryota > Metazoa > Chordata > Actinopteri > Myctophiformes > Myctophidae > Protomyctophum > Protomyctophum parallelum. The sequence goes on along the minus strand of NC_139704.1, from coordinate 45,332,336 downwards.
AGGTGAGCTGCCCCAGCAAAGTAAGATAAAATCACTCCTAAACTAAATGAACATAGGTGAGCTGCCCCAGCAAAGTAGGATAAAATCACTCCTAAACTAAACGAACATAGGTGAGCTGCCCCAGCAAAGTAAGATAAAATCACTCCTAAACTAAACGAACATTGGTGAGCTGCCCCAGCAAAGTAGGATAAAATCACTCCTAAACTAAACGAACATAGGTGAGCTGCCCCAGCAAAGTAGGATAAAATCACTCCTAAACTAAATGAACATAGGTGAGCTGCCCCAGCAAAGTAGGATAAAATCACTCCTAAACTAAACGAACATAGGTGAGCTGTCCCAGCAAAGTAGGATAAAACCACTCCTAAACTAAATGAACATAGGTGAGCTGCCCCAGCATAGTAGGATAAAATCACTCCTAAACTAAATGAACATAGGTGAGCTGCCCCAGCATAGTAGAATAAAATCACTCCTAAACTAAATGAACATAGGTGAGCTGCCCCAGCAAAGTAGGATAAAATCACTCCTAAACTAAACGAACATAGGTGAGCTGCCCCAGCATAGTAGGCAGGGTGTGAAAATGCCAGTAGGGTGCTTCTGACCTACAAAAGATACTTTCATATCATGTCTATATTTTTAGATGTGATATGTATAAATGTATAAAAAAAGAAAATCAAGACAAATGCAAAACATTTTTTAATTGCAAATTAAATTGCAAATTGCAAATTAAAGTTGCGGTAAGTTGACCGCTTGTTAAGTATACCAACATAGTGTTGCAGGGAATGACAAAACAGGGGTACGAAAAAAAAACATTAAGATACTGATATATCCAAGTAAAAGTAAACCAAGAGCACATCACATAGTATCAAAATAGTTTTGTTTTTAGATTCCCTCGTCAGACGTTTTTTAATTATTACCATTTACATCATTTCAAAGATCAATCTTGGACAATTCTATACTCAAAACCTTCACCCTCAAACCATACACGGATGTGTACAGTGATATTGGTTAGACATTTATCACCCGTGTTTCGGTGAAACATATCCTATAAAAGACTGCTCATCCACCCTGTACAACTTCAGAGGTTCCTCTGTCAAGCTTTCAGGACAGTCCTGATTTTGGAGCCCTCGACGATAGATGAGCTATACGATCTTATTCTATGTAGAACTTAATTTGATACGATTACATACAGTACACCACTCCCAACATAACATCATAGTACCTTCAGTGTAACTGCGCTCTTGGGCTATTCATTATGGTGCTGTTGACGTTCCAGTATTATATGTAAATCAGGGGCAGTCAGTCTCTCCCTTCTGCCTTCCTCCACAGCGTCACGCCAAGCATCTCAACTGGAGCATTGTCCGACAGGACATAGTACCCACGAATAGGTGAAAATGGCCGCTGAATTAATTTGGTCAAGTCGCAGAACTAGAATACTACTACTACTCGTCAGATCAGGTGCACGATGAGCACGGAGATGGCCGAGCCCACGGCCAGTCCCAGGGTCAGGAAGAAGGACATGACCACCCCGGTGGCCTCGGCCAGCTCCCGGGGCACCACCTTGGGCCCGTAGATCATGGGCAGCGTGCCCAGGTAGCCGTTGGAGACGCCCAGCAGGCAGATGAACACCACGGGGTAGACGTCGTGGCCGAAGAGCACGGTGTGGAGGTGGCTCCGCGGCTGGTAGTTGCAGAACATGACGAGGGGAATGAGCGCCGTGCGACACAGCACCAGCACGGGCAGCACCCTGCTGGTGGGCCCGGGCGCCTGCAGCCAGGCGGTGGCCTGCCGCCCGCAGAAGTCTGCCGCGTTGTACAGGAAGAAGCTGGTGAGCGGCACGAAGTATGTGGTGGTCCAGGGACTGCCCGAGTCCTTCTGGACGGACTGGATGCCCGAGGAGATGGCCGGGAACACCACGATGGAGACGCAGAACACGTAGAAGACGCTCAGGCCCAGAACCCACGTCTTCCTCAGGATGGGTCTGAGCGGCGGGACGGAAACGGACCTCGGCGTGCCCGCCGCCGTCACCTGGCCTCCGGTGTCCGTCAGGGACTCTGGATTGTAGCATGTTGCTGCCAACCTATAATGCCTACAAGAGAAGTGGAATGGATTAAATGAACTGTCCCGTCAGTTCTGTACGTACAGTACCACTGGTCCTATGTCAAGAACCAGTGTGTTAGACTAGAGAACTTTGTTAACATCATATCCTCAGTATTGTTTCTGGAGATATGGGGGTTTTAGTGACCCAAGGTGCTGCAGTCCTTCCTATTTTCAGTCACTAACCATTGCTTCGAATGCAGACATTTACAAACCACATCTTCAGCTAAATTAAAGCTGCTATAAGCAATAATGATGTCAACATTTTAATGACCTTTTATATATATATATTTTTTTTCTTTTTTGGTATTCAGACAAAAAAGTTTGTCTCTGTGACACAAAGATTTTCCCATGCCCATTATCATCTTCTATACATTTTGAACATTGACCTTTTTATCTTTTCATTTAACATTTAAGACTAACATTCAAACTAACAAATTACATTTGGAACTTTTGTGAATGAGTCCTTGTAAGTTGTCCAAATATAATGGCTTAATATATGGTTTGACATTTGTGTTTAAATTATACAGCAAGTCCTCAATGTTTAATCACTTTGATCCAATTTAGCGAATATAAAACAAAATTAAATTAACACTGTTATATTGCTTTGGACATTAGATAATTGGTTCATTAGTGATGGAATTTTATATGCTGTCAGACAAACGTTTCTATACCACACACACACAGATACACACAGGACTGGAGTTGGGAACACCAACTGCATTTTGAGAGCAAACTCTCAACTATAACTAAAACTACATCGCATGGATGCACCTGGGACGTATCCTCAGTGATGTATCCTGAGGTCAACGGGGTTTCGGGTCTACCTACATCATACCCCTCACTCAGGCGACCCAGCCGGGGTTGATCAAATCCCGACTTACGTCCCAGTAGCTACTCTCGATCAGTCCATCAGGAGAATGAGCAAGGCCACACAATCCGTTACTCCGGAACTACTCTGCCGGGACTGGGAGAACCAGATTCTGGCTCTGTGGGTTGACTCCTGTCCGGGCCCCTCCTACGTCTCACCAGCTCAGTGGCCTTGTGGTTAGAGTGTCCGCTCTGAAGCTGGGAGGTTGGGGTTCGATCCCCGGCCGGGTCATACCAAAGACTGTAAAAATGGGACCCAATGTCTCCCTGCTTGACACTCAGCATCAAGGGTTGGATTGGGGGGTCAAATCTACTAATCAAATGATTCCCGAGTGCGGCACGGCTGCAGCTCACCGCTCCTTGTCTGTGGCTCACCGCTCCTTGGCTGCGGCTCAGCGCTCCAAAGAGATGGGTCAAATGCGGAGAACAAATTTCACTGCTGTAACGTGTGTGACAAATTGTACAACTTTGACTTTTGACTTTGACCAGGTCCACTCCTGCTCTCACCAGGCCCAGGACCGGACCCGTGGGTTGACACCAGACTCCCAGCACCAGGCACTTCATTCAGGAGTGGCTCAACACTTATCATTAGATTTATGCTGTAATCTTCAACATTTTCTCGGAGGTTAGGGAGCTAGCACTCAGTATTTATACTGCCTGTGTGTTATGTACTTCGTATCCATGTGCACATAATTGGAAAACCCAGAAAATCAACACGTTAAATCAGTTTATTAAATGTCACAAGATGGAAGATATAACTCCACAAGAGTAGCTTTGTTCCTGTTGTCTGGTTTCATTTGATCATTTTTACAAGGCTTAAAGTCCTTACAACCCACTTCCTGTTTTTCCCTTTCCATTTCTTAAGTCGTTGGTTCCGTTTCAAATAGGGAAACACAAAGCCTTCCTTCAGACAACTTGCGGGGGTCACAAACACACCAGACCTGAATAAATAAAGTAGTATATATATAATTAGTAATTGCAAATAAACTCTACTGTTAACCCATTAAAACCAGGAAGGCATGAGTAATTGAACCACTTTAACAAATACAAATAGCACATACACTGATGTGATTGGATTGTTTGAATATATTATTAAAGCAAAAACATTTAGTCAGCACAGACTATAAGACTATGTTTTGTTCCAATAGAAATATCGTAAAAAACGGGGTCGTATTATAATCGGGGACTAGACTATTTGACATTCAATTGTCCCAATCTACAAATTCACAACGCATTCTGCGTCACGGTGTATTGTATACACCATGCGTAATTCCCCCCACATTACTTGATGAGCGAGTCTAAAGGCCTTTCCATACTCCAGGTTTAGGTGATCAGGTGACCACCGAAAAGGACAACATCACGTTGTGGTGATAAGCGACTCACCGCTCACCCCCAAACACATCTCTCTGTTTTTAGGTGGTCACCTTGTCACCTACAACTGGAGTACGAATAGGCCTTTACTAGGAGGGAATTACGTCACTTTTTCCATTCATGTGTATTGGGCTTTTAGTTTCAGATAGTCATAACTTCATTCTTCCTAGGAGAAATTAAGTTCTTCCTAGGAGTAATTAAGTTATTCCTAGGAGTAATTAAGTTCTTCCTAGATGAAATTAAGTTCTTCCTAGGAGAAATTAAGTTCTTCCTAGGTGAAATTAAGTTCTTCCTAGGAGAAATTAAGTTCTTCCTAGGAGTAATTGCATTGTTCCTAGTCATAATACTAATTACAGATAACCAAAACTACATTTGTACTAGTCATAATATGAATTGCAGATATCCATAAGTAAATTTGTACTAGTCACAATGTATTTTTGGATATACACAATATAATTATGGATGTCTGTAATGTTTTTGGAATTTTAGATATCTTTAATGGTAGTTTCTCCTAGTAATAATTGCATATCTGAAATAGTAGTTTATCCTAGTAAGAATTGCATTGTAGATATCTGAAATGGTAGTTTGTCCTAGTAAGAATTGAATTATAGATATCCAGAATGTTGATTTTAGATATCCAGAATGCAGTTACGGATATCCAAAACTAAAAGCCCAATACACATGAATGGAAAAAGTGACGTCATTTCTCCTAGGAGGAATTACAATATGGATATCTCAAATGGTAATTTTGGATAGGAAAAATGTCCTTGTGGATATCTTAAATTACAGTTTTGGATAGGAGGAATGTCATTGTGGATATCTGTAGTTAGTTTTGACTAGGAAGAACTGAATTACAGATATCTGGAATACATATTCAGTCTAGCGATTAAATGTTAAAACGGCTTGCCATAGGAGGCTGCCCCACTCATCCAAACCATCTGAGCAGCCATCATATTTAGACCGGGGACCCCCCCACCCTGGGGACCCCCTGGGGACCCCCCCACCCTGGGGACCCCCTGGGGACCCCCCCACCCTAACTGGGGACCCCCCCCACCCTGACAAGCGCTTGGAATGGTAGGAGTTGAGTAGAGTTGTTCCGATACTGGTATCGGCTACTCGGGCCAATACCACCCTCAAGTACTCGGTACCGGCCCCGATACTTTGTACCAAAAGTATACCACCGTACCGAGGTGACCACCGGAGCTGAAATAACGTTGAGCGGTGGTGAGTAAAAACAGAGAGAAGTGCTGGGGGCGGTGGAGGTGGTTTGCTCTTCACCGCGGCTCAGTGACGTCATGTTGTAGTTCGGTGGTCACCTAACCACCGAAAATCCAGACTATGAATAACGCTTTACCCGGGAGCTGCCTATAATATTATATGCCATAGAAAGCATAGGTGAGTTCCAGTCTATAGGTTACCTAACCACTGACTGGACTAGAAAACACTCCCCCCTTTTCCCCTCCTAACCTGGAGTAGGCCAGTTTGGGCAGCAGCAGGTATGTGACGATGCAGAGCAGGATGAAGACGTCAGCGGTCAGGAAGTAGGCCAGAGCGCTGTCCGTCACGTCCTCGGCCACCGCCAGGTCTACGATGGAGGCCACCGCACACAGAGTCCCTCCCATGGCCTGGCCTGCATGCAGGGGACACAGGGAAAAACTAGTGTGTAACCGGATGTTACAATGACAAAATTGTAACATCCGAATGTTTTAGGGAAGGTTAGCTGATTTGAGCGAATGGGAGGGGTTGGGTTGAAGATATGTGACCAGTGCCAACAAAACATGCCTCATGTCGCCTTTTCCATTTTTCAGATTTTTACAGATTATTAAAGTACAGAATGTAAGCTTTCATATGATGTATCATTCAATGAAATTGGACAATAATTGAAGGAGATATAACCATTTTAAAATGACTGGGGCCTTTCACCCAAAGCTGAGAAAAGCCCTTTTCAATATTCACAACATTTTATCACCTTAGAGCTGGACAGAAGTGGGTGTGACAATGGGAGGGACAAGAGACAATAGGACGTTTTAGCTGTCAACAGTGCAACACTAGAAACACTGACATGTTTAAGCCAGTAGAACAAACAATGCAATTTGTAAGGTGCCCCAATAAACCCTTTTGAAAGTACTAAGTATTAAATACTAAGTATAAGTATTCAAGTATTAAATATTAAGTTAAGTGTTCAATTTAACTTATACACTACCTGGTTGTAAATAGCTGCAGTACACCATTTTATGCAGGTCTACTTTAAGCAATCAAAGTCAGACAATTGACCCAGTATTTTAAATAAATAAAATCGACGCATCAGGCTATGATGTTGTGCGCTTGTAGATTTGCTATTTTAATAAACAGATCTGTCCACATGCAGTCACAATGCCTGGTGTCTATTTAGTGTGCAAGGCTTACATCCGGTCTAAAGCCCACCCACTGTCTGCGCTGATTTATACATACACGATCCGTATCCTCCCCTCACCGGATGTTGAATTAACAGTACTAACGGCCGTATTTGAAAAGACGTATCCAATCTTTTACACAATAAACCGATTTCCGACATTTCCTTTTCACTTGATACCGTTTCGTAGAGAGGGCCTACACAAACGTTCTATATACCAAATGAAAGCCTGCATTTCATAGTTTACATAGTATATAACCTTTTTTTAAATGAGCAAGAAATGAGCGAGTTGTGATTAAAAGAAAAGACGTGTGATCTCTTTGCTCTTTAACACACGACACAGACGTCTAGCTAACTAGGCTAGCTAGCTTCTAGCCTGTTGTTTGTTGGTGAAAGACTCCAAGCTGGGAAGTGTATTTCAGCGAGTAGCTATACGTGGTTTTGTTTATTTTCTGTAAAGTCTAACCCAAATACTACTACTATAGCCATGTAGAATACTTCTGTGTTTACAAACACAAGCACGCTAATGGGCGGTGATCAGAGCGTGAAACCTGAGGACAAAGAGATTCCAGGACCAATTGTAAACAACATGCAAATCTCGGAACTGCGCTCTTCTGCCCCAGAAACTTGTTAAAAAACAAGCCCACTTTGACGTATAAATGTATACATTTCATTTGCCCAAATGAACAATCTGTTTGAATGAAAACCTTCTTCAACATTCAAACTGTATAAATATGAAAAAAAAAGAAAATCACATAAAAAAAAAAAAACAAGTTTATTTATTGATTTAAGGCATGTTCATTCTGGCGACATGAGGCATGTTTTGTTGGCACTGGTCACATATGGGGGCGCAAAAACCTTTGGTTGCTTTGGAGGCAAACCTCAGTGTTTTGTACTCTTAAGCGGTTCATCCTCGAGTCCAAATGTCATGATATTTCCTCAAGGCACTCCTCTCTCTAGGTCGTCCTCAGACGAGCCCTCCGCCGTCTCTTCCATGTCATCCCGGTTCTCCGTGCATCTGGCCAGCCTGTATGTTAATAACCTATCAGTGCCGGAAGTGCTTCAAAATAGGAGCTCTCCACGGAGAGCGCCCTGGATTAGGAGATACGAGTCATTCTTTCCGCCGCGCTAACATGTCAAGTCAACGGCAAGCTAATATGAGCCCAGAGCGTAGCATATGGCAGCCGAAAGGCGACCGGGCCAAAAAAAAAAAGAGGAAGAATTCTGAATATTCTTATCTCGCCCCGTATCATTGAGGATGCGCTAGGACGTCCCTAGACGTTTAAGGCTCAGCTCGGTTTTAATCCTTAAGACGTTTAGGGACGTTTTACGTGCAGAAACTGTTAATGTGGGACGTCCTCGCGACCCTGGAAGGAAATTGCGCATGTTTCTTTCCTTCCAGGGAGCAAGGTGGAGTCCACCGTACGGTCTTCGCTTCCTAACCTTATTTAATTAACCCTGGTGACCGCCCGGCGGCCGTGTGTTGGTTCCCACAGCACTAGTTTGCTGGCTGGCAGCTCTTGGTGTCTTTGGCAGTTGGCCAACTAACCAACTAACATATCACTTTCACACTGGAATGGGACGTATATACAACCTCCGGCCACAGCTGTCGCCGGGGAGAGGCATTAACCCATTCTGACCTGAGATCAGATTCATACGAGGTTTCCGCCGGACACACACTGGTCTGATGAACCCATTCTGACCTGAGATCAGATTCTAAAAATGTCAGTCGTTCTTCGATTTTTCAAAAAATAGCAGACCTACAAGCTCGTAGCGCGCCACTCGGTGGCGCGCTATGAGCTTGTAGATCTGCTATTTTTAAATAGCTAAAGCATAACATGATGCCGACACCAAAATGGGTGCCCGGTCAGAATGGGTTAAAAAAAAAAGAGGGAGAGGATTGTGTTGGTGTTGGATAATTTAAAAAAAAAAGAGGGAGAGGATTGTGTTGGTGTTGGATAATATAATTGAACAGATATATTAGTCCAGTTAGTACCTGATATGAGGGCCTGCGAGATTCTCATAGGGAAGTGTCCGCTGATACCAAAGACGCTGCCGGCGAAGACGTTGGACGCTCCGCTGACGATGAAGACGCTGGCCAGAGTACCGGCGAAGAACTGTGTCCTGCATGTGGACACGTCCACCTTGACCAGCACCGTGGTCAGCACGAACACCACCAGGATGACGCACAGAGAGGACAGGATCCGCGTGTTTGGTGAGAGCCTACGCGCACGTGCACACACACACACACACACACACACACACACACACACACACACACACACACACACACACACACACACACACACACACACACACACACACACACACACACACACACACACACACACACACACACACACACATACACACACACACACACACACACACACAATTTATTTTATTTGGATCTGCACAAGAGGCGTAATACAATAGACCCAAACACTGATCAGAATTAGGTTATACATTATATGGTCCAACCAGATATAGCTGCTGCACATGCTGCTTAACACACAGAGGGAAAAGAAGAGAAAAAAATATATATATAGCACATTGTTGACATACTATTACTTGACACTACTAGACAGGATGTTTGTTTTGGGTTTTTTAAGCCACCTAGGGATAGATTAAACAACGCCTTCTCCAGACAGATAGACTGCCCATAGTAGCTGAGACAGAACAGTATTTAGCCAGCTTTTTTGCATTTGTTTTTAGCAATCCACCCAATTGCAGACCCCTGAGCACAAGTTTATGGACATGGCCCAGACTTCCAAATACAAGGACTAGCTTTGGGCATGCCTGACACATAACTAGGTGGACTTCTTCACACCAGAACCTTTTGCAGTCCGTTACATCATTGAGCACAAAAACTGCACTCAGAACATGTTGTTGATCACGACCAGGAAATGTGTGACAACAAGTGCTCACAAGTTGTTATTCTGAAGAGAGGAACACCCAATAAGCGCCGAGTCCTAATTGACTCACAGGACTGAGTTCACACAAGGTTGTCATTCATATGGTCTGTTTAGAGGAGTATATTTAGTCTCAAAAAGGAGATGAACTTGAAATACAAGATTATAAGCTCTAGCACTCCTTAACCTCTCTCTGACATAAATAAATATATATATTGTGACCATAGAAATACAAATCAAGCATTCATGATTATGTGATGTATTACAGCAGGAGTCTACATCTGTAAATAGGGCGTCTGTGTGAGTCTGGAGCTAATCTCGCACACCACTGGAACCATCAACACCAATTTTCTTGTGCACACTCACTGCCAGTATCTGACTCTGACACATTCTGTTTTATATTATTATTTATTTGAATATTAAAAATATTAATGTGGCGGGGCGGGGTTGGCGAAAGGGCCTTTCTGTGTGGAGTTTGCATGTTCTCCCCGTGTCCCCTAGGGTAGGTACCCTCACATGTTCTCCCCGTGTCCCCTAGGGTAGGTACCCTCACATGTTCTCCCCGTGTCCCCTAGGGTAGGTACCCTCACATGTTCTACCTGTGTCCCCTAGGGTAGGTACCCTCACATGTTCTACCTGTGTCACCTAGGGTAGGTACCCTCACATGTTCTACCTGTGTCACCTAGGGTAGGTACCCTCACATGTTCTCCCCGTGTCCCCTAGGGTAGGTACCCTCACATGTTCTACCTGTGTCCCCTAGGGCAGGGGTTTTCAACCTTTTCATACCAAGTACCACCACAGAACATATCTGGCTCTCCAAGTACCACCATAATAACTGATGTTAAAATACAGGAGTGTAGACCTGCCCCAACCTATTCAGCCCCAACCTATTATTAACACAGGAGGAAAATTGTATTTATTCTTTGAATCGTTTTGTTTTTGTTCCATTCCTAAGGCAATTTTGCTGCTGCTCTGACCCACAACTGATAATAGTTCTAATGTGATGAATCAGTTCTCAAATGTTCTGTTAATGGCTAGGTTCAGAAGAAAATGCAATTTATTCTTTTAATTGTTTTGTTTTTGTTCCATTCCTAAGCCAATTTTGCTGCTGCTCTGACGCACAACTGTTTTTTTTAACGTTCTCTTTATTCGATTTTAAAGTTGTTTTTTTTATATTATGCAAAAACAACAAATACAAAAAACCAACACACACACACACACACACAAGACGGGGAAAGAAATCCAATACAATCAGTAGGCCTGAGATATCAAGAGATCCAACCTGAATGTGAGGGAGGGTACGTTTCTTTAACCTGAATGTGAGGGAGGGTACGTTTCTTTAACCTGAATGTGAGGGAGGGTACGTTTCTTTAACCTGAATGTGAGGGAGGGTACGTTTCTTTTCCAGTGGATCAGAATAAGGCGTCTTGCCAGAGGAGTCACAAGAGCAACAAGGAAAGGAAAGGAAAGGTACTATGTTTACCCAGGGTAACTGGACTAAGGAAAGGAAAGGTACTATGTTTACCCAGGGTAACTGGACTAAGGAAAGGAAAGGTACTATGTTTACCCAGGGTAACTGGACTAAGGAAAGGAAAAGTACTATGTTTACCCAGGGTAACTGGACTAAGGAAAGGAAAGGTATTATGTTTACCCAGGGTAACTGGACTAAGGAAAGGAAAGGTACTATGTTTACCCAGGGTAACTGGACTAAGGAAAGGAAAGGTACTATGTTGACCCAGGGTAACTGGACTAAGGAAAGGAAAGGTACTATGTTTACCCAGGGTAACTGGACTAAGGAAAGGAAAGGTACTATGTTTACCCAGGGTAACTGGAGTAAGCATCAGATACTTGTTTACAGCCAGGCCCTGCTTATTTCATAGAACATTTCATGGTAGTGGTTCATGCCTTGTCCAAGGGCACTTCAGCGGTGGTAATTTTTTACGTGTCGGACCGCTGATTCGAACTGGCTACCTTCTGGTATCAAGACCGCTCCGCAATCCGTTCGGCCACCGCTGCCAGGTCTGATTGATATTTAGGCAGGGAGATGGTCTCATAATAATAATAATAAGGCGTCTTGCCAGAGGACTCACAAAAGCAACAAGGTCTGATTGATATTTAGGCAGGGAGACGGTTTCAGGAAGAGCACCAACTAAGGAAATAAGAGATGGACCTATGGGCAACTGTAATACCAACCGATAATATTTATAATGTGATTAATCCGTCCTCAAATCTTCTATTAATGGCTAGGTATGCCGTCATGCTCATTTCAGCATGGCTGGAGAGCCGGAGCTGGTCAGAAGAACTAAATAAATATTTCATTTACAATGTTGTCTTTTTTCTCCTTTTTTGGATGACTCCTCTGAGTACCACCAGAGGGGGGCTCAAGTACCAATAGTGGTACTAGTACCAGTGGTTGGGGACCCCTGCTCTAGGGTAGGTACCCTGACAAAAAAACATGCAGTAATCCTGGTCTCTAAACTTCCTCCCCCTGGCCAGCCGGGGCGCCTGATGGAGGGGAAATAAACTGGTCTCTATACTGCCTCCCCCTGGCCAGCCGGGCGCCTGATGGAGGGGAAATAAACTGGTCTCTATACTGCCTCCCCCTGGCCAGCCGGGGCGCCTGATGGAGGGGAAAGGAACTGGTTGGAATAACGTGTTCCTTCCACGCGCTACGTCCAACCAGGGAAACTCCCCCCTGTCAGGTGTAAAGGAGCAACTTGGACACTCAGGCATGAAGGAAGCATGAGTTCAAGTCCGTTGCTCTCCCCATCCTCAGTTGCAAATTCTGCCCCCTCAGTTTATGTTGTTTGTACATTGTTTGTGTGTGTGTGTGTGCGTGTGCGTGTGCGTGTGTGTGTGTGTGTGTGTGTGTGTGTGTGTGTGTGTGTGTGTGTGTGTGTGTGTGTGCGCGTGCGTGCGTGTGTGTGTGTCAAACCTGTTAACTAGGATGTAGTTAAGTATCAGAGACAGCACGGAGGGCACCGTGGAGGCGATCGCCAGGTAACTTTCAAAATATTCCTGAGGAGGACAGGAGGAAGAACGGTCAGTGGGTTCCATGTGTACTTTCCTCATGGGCTCCTAGTCTCCTATCTCCTAGTCTCAACACGGACCTGTTAGAATGAGGACGTGTTAGAACATACATGGGCAACTGGGTGGCCCGGGGGCCACATGTCAGCCCCCACCTTCACTTAACCTATTTTGACCTGAGATCAGATTCTAAAAATGTCTTCTACGTCCTGACAGTTTTCTGAAAAAGCTATGTTTCTATGTCAGTGGTTCTTTCGATTTAAAAAAAATAGCAGACCTGCAAGCTTGTAGTGCGCCACTCGGTGGTGCGCTATGAGCTTGTAGATCTGCTATTTTTCAATAGCTAAAGCATAAACATAATGCGAAGTTGCGAACACCAAAAGGGGTTCACGCCCAATTGGGTTAATGTGGCCCTCATGTTAATATCAGAATACTGATATAGTATTGATTCCAAACCCGCTTTAGTTACTTCATGACTAGTATTAAATGACTAGTACTTAATGACTTTTTGTGTCCAATCATGTATTTATGTTAACAGTTCATCAAGTTAACATAACTATAACAAAATGCATTTGAAATTCAATAACAAAAGGTTACTTTTCAGGAGTCCAATTCAAAAATAGCAATTTACAATTACAATTTACAATTTAGGCATTTAGCAGACGCTCTTGATCCAGAGCGACTTACATTTAAGCAAAAACAAAAGCATGTCATACATCACATATATAAAAAGTATTTATCATGATGAATCGTGTATAAGCTAAGAACGTAACAGTGGAGTATCTATGTCAACTATACATACTATACTATATTATATATTATACAATATACATGTGTACTATAAAGTGCTATGACTACATAAGATGCAATTCTAGTGCTGTCTACGTAACGAGCTATAAGTCTGTCTAAAATACTATCTAAGTAAGCAAAAAGATTATTCAGGTTTTCAATTCAAATAATATAGCAAAAATAGACGATCTACAAGCTCAAAGCGCATCGCATTGCGAGCTTGTAGATCTTTTATTTTAGCTACGACAGTAATATGCAGTGAGTGATGTGGAAATATAGTGGCCCTCTCTCCATCGTCAAAGTTGCCCACCCCTGTGTTAGAATGAGGGCGCACACGTGCATGAATTACTCACACATTCTGACCTGAGATCAGATTCATACGAGGTTTCCACTGGACACACAATGGCCTGATTAACCCATTCTGACCTGAGATCAGATTCTAAAAATATCAGTCGTTCATCGATTTTTTTCAAAAATAGCAGACCTACAAGCTCGTATCGCGCCACTCGGTGGCGCGATATGAGCTTGTAGATCTGCTATTTTTCAATAGTTAAAGCATAACATGATGCCGACACCAAAATGGGTGCCCGGTCAGAAGCCATTTAGACCAGAGGACGACATTTAAAAAAAATGTCTTCTAAATCATGAAAACTTTCTGAAAAGAAACCTCTATTCAGTGGTTCTCAATGTCCAAAAAAAAAGGTCCCCCATCTGAAAATACGTCGTTCCAAGAAGGACCCCCCAGAAGCAAAGAAAGAATATAATTATATTCAAAGATGTACGCCACATTTTCACGATTTTTCTAAAATAGCAGACCTGCAAGCTCGTATGTAGATCTGCTATTTTTCCATAGCTAAAGTATAACCTGATGCTTCAAACACCAAAAAGGGGATCCCACCCAGAATGGGTTAACACTTCAAATCCTTCAGAAAGGTATCCACACTTTTCCTGGGCTGTGTGTGCTCCAGTTCCTGTTGATTTAATTGGATATCATTGGTCATCTGACCAGTTTCATTGGCTTTCATTGGATCAAATCGACAGGAACTGGAGCACACACAGCCCAGGAAAAGTGTGGATAGGATGACACCACGACAGGCTAAAAAAAACCAATCGTGATACCGTCCCAAAACGAAGGACTGGACTAAATATCCTCTATCATTTGAGGCAACTTTTCTAGACACCCAATACTCTTATTATGTGTACGAATATAATAATATAGGTACTGTAGGTGCATTCACGGTTTCTATCCTGGTGACAAACTCAGAAGATTTGTTTGGACACGTATTTGTAGCTTTTAGTTTGAACCCATTTAGACACAAGTTCGATTCTGCAAATATCTTCTAAAACATGACAGTTTTTCTGTCAGTGGTTCTCAAACTATTTCATGTCAAGGATTCATGTCATGTAATTGGACCACCGGACCCCCATCTCAAAATATGTTGTTCCAGGGACCTACTAGCTCATGTTGTTCCAGGGACATACTAGCTCATGTTGTTCCAGGGACATACTAGCTCATGTTGTTCCAGGGACATACTAGCTCATGCTGTTCCAGGGACATACTAGCTCATGTTGTTCCAGGGACCTACTAGCTCATGTTGTTCCAGGGACATACTAGCTCATGTTGTTCCAGGGACCTACTAGCTCATGTTGTTCCAGGGACCTACTAGCTCATGTTGTTCCAGGGACATACTAGCTCATGTTGTTCCAGGGACATACTAGCTCATGTTGTTCCAGGGACCTACTAGCTCATGTTGTTCCAGGGACCTACTAGCTCATGTTGTTCCAGGGACCTACTAGCTCATGTTGTTCCAGGGACCTACTAGCTCATGTTGTTCCAGGGACATACTAGCTCATGCTGTTCCAGGGACCTACTAGCTCATGTTGTTCCAGGGACCTACTAGCTAGCTCATGTTGTTCCAGGGACCTACTAGCTCATGTTGTTCCAGGGACATACTAGCTCATGCTGTTCCAGGGACCTACTAGCTCATGTTGTTCCAGGGACCTACTAGCTCATGTTGTTCCAGGGACCTACTAGCTCATGTTGTTCCAGGGACCTACTAGCTCATGTTGTTCCAGGGACCTACTAGCTCATGTTGTTCCAGGGACCTACTAGCTCATGTTGTTCCAGGGACATACTAGCTCATGTTGTTCCAGGGACATACTAGCTCATGCTGTTCCAGGGACCTACTAGCTCATGTTGTTCCAGGGACCTACTAGCTCATGTTGTTCCAGGGACCTACTAGCTAGCTCATGTTGTTCCAGGGACCTACTAGCTCATGTTGTTCCAGGGACCTACATACTAGCTCATGTTGTTCCAGGGACCTACTAGCTCATGTTGTTCCAGGGACCTACTAGCTCATGTTGTTCCAGGGACCTACTAGCTCATAGCGCGACACTCGGTGGAGCGCTATGAGCTTGTAGATCTGCTATTTTTCCAACAGCTAAATTATAACGTAATGTTTAAAACACCAAAAGGGGTTCCCGCCCCAAAATGGGTTAACCTAATTACTGTGTGTAATGACCATTCTATGCCACCAGGGACCCTAGACTTTGGAATTACCGGCCTTTAGGATATCAAAACAACACTTTTATTCCCTTTTACTACCCGTGTTCTTCTCTTTTTAATCACTTTTATTGTCTCTTGCAAACTCATAAACTTTTATCATCGTTTGGGGTTTGATGCTGTGAGAAGCGCTTTCCAACTCTAAAAAAAAGCGTTAACCCATTCTGAACGGGAACCCATTTTGGTGTTAGCATCATGTTATGCTTTAGCTATTGAAAAATAGCAGATCTACGAGCTTGTAGGTCTGCTATTTTTGAAAAATCGAAGAACGACTGACATTTCTAGAATCTGATCTCAGGTCAGAATGGGTCCATCAGACCAGTGTTTGTCCAGTGGAAACCTCGTATGAATCTGATCTCAGGTCAGATAGTGTTAAAAAGCAACAAAACAAATAAAGCTTAGTTAGCTGGCCTGGCTGTCCTCCCCCTGGCCGGCCGGCCGGCCGGACCGTTTTTTTTTTTATAATCTCATGTGTGGCTGTGAAAAGTTAGCTGTCCACACTAAAGCATTCAGTGCGTCTAATTGTATAACCCATTCTGAACGGGCACCCATTTTGGTGTCAGCATCATGTTATGCTTTAGCTATTTAAAAAATAGCAGATCTACAAGCTCATATCGCGCCACCGAGTGGCGCGATACGACCTTGTAGGTCTGCTATTTTTTGAAAAATCGAACAACGACTGACATTTTTTAGAATCTGATCTCAGGTCAGAATGGGTTCGTCAGACCAGTGTGTCCCCGGCGGAAACCTCGTATGAATCTGATCTCAGGTCAGAATGGGATAATGATCTGTTGCAAGTGGCTCTCTGTGACACGTGAAAGGACACGCAGTCCTCGCAGTCATCACGGGATGGGACGGTCATACTATAGTACCTAGAAACACACGACAATGACACAGCCCCGAGAAATGTAGCGCACATACCGTACATACATGTGCAGCTTGCACGAGATGTGCAAGAGAACATGCGAACGCACGCACGCAGGCACGCAAACACACGCAGGCACGCACACACACAGTCACACACACAGGCTGCATGCTCATGACTAAAATTATAATGTAATGATGATGATGATAATAATAATACATTTCTTTTTTTCTGAATATTGTAATCGCAATTATCTATAATGATTATCAGTGGGGGGGAAATGACTTGATATTTGAATGCTCCTTGATAGTATTTGATACTTTTTTTTTTTTATTACTGTATGCAATTGCAAATTTGCAATGGTGTCTGTAATATTATTATTGTTGTTCATCAAGAGAGCCTGATGGCTGGAGAAATGTGTCCTCCAATGTGCTGGATTGTATGTATATATGTTCACAGATTAATAACCATTAATCTGTGTGTAATGGTCAAGGAGACAAGGGCAAAGGCGCAACAGCAGCTGCCAAATAAAATGTTGGAATAATAATTGCCATCTTTCTTTTTAACCCATTTTGTGCGGGAACCCCTTTTGGTGTTTTAAGCATTATGTTTATAGGCTACTTTACCTACTGAAAAATAGCAGATCTACAAGCTCGTAGCGCGGCACCGAGTGCCGCGCTACGAGCTTGTAGGTCTGCTATTTTTGAAAAATCGTGAAAACACGGCGCAAATCTTTGAATATATATTCTTTCACAGCGAACGTTTTTTAACTCAAACCTTTGCTTCTGGGGGGGACGGGGGTCCCTGGAACAACATATTCTCAGATCGGCGGCCAAATACATATAATTCTGGGGCTCCTTGACATGAAATAGAACCACACCGACATAGAAACATAGGGTTTTTTCATGAAAACTGTCGTGATTTAGATTAGAAGACATTTTGTTAGAATTGAGTCGAGATATAGACACAGGTCTAAACGGGTTGTTAAACTAAAAACCATCGCGACTTTCACGAATGTGTGCCAAGCCTATGTAACAACATGCCACCCATCCTACTGCCCTACCCTGCACTCACAATCAGTGTTGTTTTCGTCCACTAAAACCAAGACGAGAAATGTTCGTCGACTACCTTTTTCCACTTGTCAATTTCGTTGACAAATAAGAAACTAGACTAAAATTTTAGGAAGGGACTAGTGTACAAGAGATCCAGTATAAGTCACTTTACTCTTGGTTGCATGCTGAAAATAGCCGATCTACAAGCTCACAACGCGTCGCGTTGCGACTCGCGACGCGACGCGTTGTGAGCTTGTAGATCGGCTATTTTTAAGTGTAAAAACACTCATTACGACGGCATCAAGGCCCACCAAAACACATTTTAGTCGACTAAATCGCCTGTAGATTTAGTCGACTAAAATCTTATGACATTTAGTCGACTAAAACTAGACTAACACTAAGACATTTCCAGGTGACTAAAATGTGACTAAATTAAGTTTCAGTCCAAAGACTGTGACTAAAACTAAAATCGAAATTTGCTGCCAAAAACAACACTGCTCACAATGAGGTCTCCCTGGTCGCCGTGGTCGTCCGTGGCGTTGTTCAGCTTGTACATCCAGTAGCTCTTGGCCGTGATGAAGAAGTTCCAGGGCAGCAGCGACCCGATGCCCATCAGGAAGAAGATGATGTACACCAGACAGTGGGAGTCCCGCGGGACCTGGCGCGCGTGCAGCGGCGCCGCGTGCTGCTGCTTGGACACGAGTGGGGCTCTGTCGCCGGAAGGCATCTGGTCATCGTCGTCCTGCTCCTCTCCCTCCTCCGCTAAGTCACAGTTGATGGACGCGGCGGTGGGCACAGGGGGAGAGCGACTGACGCTGGGCAGCAGGGGCTCTGTGCCGTCCATGCTCCCACGGAGCACTCACAGCAACAAGGTGCTGCGACCAGGAAAGAGGGCGGGGAGGTACAGGGGGGAGGGAGGGCAGAGGGGAGGGAGGGAGAGGGTGAAGGGAGGGCAGAGGGGAGGGAGGGAAGGGAGGGCAGAGGGGAGGGAGGGAAGGGAGGGCAGAGGGGGAGGGAGATGGGGGAGGGAGGGCAGAGGGGAGGGAGGGAGAGGGTGAAGGGAGGGCAGAGGGGAGGGAGGGAGGGAGAGGGGGAAGGGAGGGCAGAGGGGAGGGAGGGAGGGAGGGTGAAGGGAGGGCAGAGGGGAGGGAGGGAGCGAAGTGGACCAGTACTGGGGTTGGAAAGGGTTGGAATTGGAATGGAAGGAAATAATTTGATGCGGTGGTGAAATAAGACAAGAATGGAAAGCACCTAAATGTCAAAAAGCATGTTTGTATTGGAGCCTGGAACACAGACAGACTTACTTTTAGCTGTCAAATGTCAAAAAGCATGTTTGTATTGGAGATTTGAACACAGAGCCACAGACAGACTTACTTTTAGCTGTCAAAAACAGGCATAATTATCCATGGCTGGTAGTCTTAGTGGTGGTGGTTTCTGCAGTATAGTGGTGGTGGTGGTGGTGGTGGTGGGGGCGTCCAGGTCCTGCTAGACTAATGGATACAAGGCAAATACTAGTCATCACTCAGCGCACACACACACACACACACACACACACACACACACACACACACACACACACACACACACACACACACACACACACACACACACACACACACACACACACACACACACACACACACACACACACACACACACACACACACACACACACACACACACACACACACACACACACACACACACACACACACACACACACACACATGATCCATATCGACTCTTGAGATGAGAACAAAGACATCCGTGTAACGGAAAGCAATGTCTTTTTGATCAGCTTGAAAGAGAGGGATGACGCAGAAGAAGGTTGTGTATAATGCACCCAAACACATTTATCCAATAATAAAAGCACCTTGTGATTCTGAATGACATGGAACACACAATCTATCTATCTATGGCACAGGACAGGACAGACATATCTGCCCTAGACATCCTTTTGTCTACATTATGAAGCCTATCATACATTTATGTTGATTAGTGTACTCGGCTCCTGTTCGGTTGGTGCACAGATCATGTCACTGTTGCCAGAGTTCGTGAGAGAAATAAGCAACCACGTCTTATACGACAACAACCTACATATACGACAATACACTACTATTAGAAAATAGACTGCTGGACACTCAGGCATGAGGGAAGCATGAGTTCAAGTCCGTTGCTCTCCCCAGGTTGGCGGAGGGTGCGTAGAGCCCAGGATCACATTAGATAATTGACACAGGGGTGAAAAATGGGTTACAAAATCGTGGGATGAACATTATTGAAAATAAAATATTAGACAAGCTTACAATGTGTCGTGATGCAACTAGATCTGTTATTTTCAAAAATACAAAAAAAATGAGAAACATTTTAAATACACCAATCTTGTATAGGGGTCCTTGCTTGCCACAACTTATTTTCAGATGGGAGTCTGCAGACAAATACAATAGGCCTACTACAACAGCCCCTCAGCAATGCTGATCATTCATAGTTATTCTACGTGACGGTACAATCTGTTCTCCTTATATGGCAGTGAACGCTGGACCCTGAAGCAAACTCTGCAGAAGGCTCTGGACGGGTGCTACACCAGAATGTTACGTGTAGTGCTCAACATCAGCAAGATGTTACCAACGAGAATCTGTATGCCGGAATATTCAGGGTGAGCGACAAAATAGCAGCCAGGAGAATGAGACTCGCAGGAGGACACTGCCAAAGACACCAAGAGCTGCCAGCCAGCAAACTGGTGCTGTGGGAACCAATAACACATGGGCACCGGTCACAAGGACGCCCCACACTAACATTATGTGGATGTACTCAAGAAAGATGCAGGAGCTCAAAGCACCGATGAGCTGGCCCGGATGTATGGAGGTTTTATGTCATTTTATGTCAGAATCGATAAATAAATACATCTACGAAAGTTCAAATGTTGGGCTAATATACACACAATAATCAACTCCAAAGAGGTGTGAATCTGATATGTAACATATTATGTTGTGTTTCAGATTGCCATGGACAGAAATGGGTTTAGAAATACGATTTCAATAAAGCACTACCCTTTTTTTTCTTTTTGCACACTGCTTGTCTTATTTCCACAAGGAAGTTAAATCAGCATAGTAGTAGGTTTGTAAAGAGTTAAATCAGCATATTAGTAGGTTTGTAAAGAGCTGACACTGCATCCTTATAGCAGTGCCACTACTGTCTGTCTGCCGTAGCCAGGCATCATGTGTTGTCACTCATCATATGATCACATGGGGTCCAAACATGATTCATGATCACAATACTGAATTAAACGACAGCTCAGAAAGCGTTGTCTCTGGTTTTACCATTATAGCCACAATGCCATGAATCTATCTATCCCAAATATGGAATATAAATATAGAATCGCTAATTGTGAATTTACCAGCTTCTTCCCCCCCCCCCCCCCCCCCCCCACGATGTATTATGTCTGACAGTAGACCTAGAATGCCTGTGATCATTGAATTATACTTCGTAAATTTTCATGTATCAATACTGTACATACTGTATAACAACAATCCGTTCTAGGGCTAGTCTGACAGCTGCTGTTTACTTTGTTTAGCACTTGGTAGACAATTAGCAGTGGTCCATATAGGCTAGTATAACTAAATACATAGACAATCAACACAATATGCTGTCTTATCTTACTGCATAGCTCTGGTCCATAGCTCTAATGCAACGCATTAGAGCTATGGACCAGAGCTACTTTACTGCAGTGCATGCAGTGTCTCAAGTTTTCAGTACATGTGATTTGTCTTCTGCAATTGTGACTTTAATACACACGTCTGACACACGTCTGCCAAGAAGAGATCATCTACTACATTAAAAGATTATTAAGGGCAACATATATTTTAACTGTAGACATAACATTTCAATAAACCATAACAGCTCTTACTGTATAGTTGAATCTTGCATCTGGTGTGTATTTGTGTTGTTTCTGGTGAACTTTAGTAGTAAAGTCTCCTCAAGGATCTGGTTTTGGTCCAGAGCTGTTGCTGTTGCTGTTCGCCTCGCGTCGCGTCGCGTCGCTTGATCAGCTGACCACCACAACACAACACAACGTCTTCTTCTTGTTGTTGATTTCCGGCAGTGTGAACGCCGCGAGGCGTATTTACTGCCCTCCACTGGTGATTTATTCACCAACTGAAAAGGACTCCACTCCACTCCTGCCTCTGCCATCCTTAAGAAAATACGTTTAACTTTCACCGTTTCTGGCTTTCCACAGATAGAGCCCTGTGTCCACTGTCGTGCTTCCCTATGAGAAACAGGTTCTTGTTTAAGCCACAGTACAGCTAGTGCCCTAGCCCTAGAACGGCTGTTGTTAACTTGTTACATACAGTTAGCCGCAATTTGCAACTCTAGATTTTTTTTACAATGGGTTGAATCTAGAGTTGCAACAAGCTCCATCCACTTCCTATTCATCATTTTTGGTTTGTGATCTGCTTGTCTTAAACGACGTTAAACTCACCAACATTGCAGCTGTAGTCCAAGCTTGAATTATCCTCTTTCAATCTGCCGAGCTTGTTTTTCATAAAAATCCACCGTAGAGATGTTATGAGCTACTTTCTGTCAAGACATCCTTTGCAAGTGATTATTTTTCTAAGTGCTGGAGTTTGGAAGCACTCGTCGTATGTCACTGAACGGCCCTGCGTTCAACCTGTTTCGAATTTGCACATAATGCAGGAGGCAGCAGCGCGACCCGTTAACAGAAACGAGTGCTTCCAAACTGCAACACTTTAAAAAAAAAATCATTTGCAGAGGATGTCTTGACGGAAAGTAGCTCATAACATGTCTACGGTGGATTTTTATGAAAAACAAGCTCGGCAGATTGAAAGAGGATAATTCAAGCTTGGCCTAGAGCTGCAATGCTGGTGAGTTTAACGTAATTTAAGACAAGCAGATCACAAACCAAAAATGATGAATAGGAAGTGGATGGAGGCTGTCCATTCTTTCTGATCTTTCCGTTTGGGTCTTATTTGCTGGATGCATTCAGCAGAATTCAGCTAATGTTTCACCACCACAGTGAAAAAAATAAAAAATAAATCATTTATTTTTATGTTCCATTTCTATCTGGCCTATACAACATGTAGGGAGAAGAGCACAGGGAGAAAGAGGTCTGGCGTGGTCCGACGACGGCGGCAGCAGGCACTGTCTGAGCCGAGAGAGAGAGCCTTGAGGTGGGATCTAGGTGGACTGATGGACAGACCGTGGACGCCCACAGAGAGGACTGGAGTCAATTGGGTTATATTATGTTTAACACTAATTTGAAGCTGTCAAAATCTGACAGACTTCTGGCGGCCATGGCCACGCCCACCTTTTGGTAATGCCCACTTTCGGCCACGCCCACAAAAAGGGCCCCCCATGTCATTTGCCAGGCAGGCTCCACTGGATGGAGCTTGTTGCAACTCTAGATTCATCTTATTGTAAAAAAATCTAGAGTTGCAAATTGCGGCTAACATACAGTATGTACAGTATTTCACATACAGAGCCATAGAACACCCTCCTTGATTTCTGGTAGAACTTTAACATGCGCGGCCTAAATGTGATGAATGCTCCGTTTGTACTCACTCATTAAATAATTCCAAAGACGTGGTGTGAAAAATGGTCCTCTAGTTTTATATCCATGTGAAAGTTCTGGCACAAAACGTGTATTTAGTCAATTATCTCCACTTTTTCAAGAGATGCACACGGACATCTTTCTCTCCGGGCGAGGGGGGGCCGGAACAATCGATGAACTGATTTTACAAATACGTCCTGTTTACCGCAGACGTCGTCACCAGTTGACCAGGGAAACACAAAAGTTTGCGGTCACACAATTGGCAGGTGCTTTGCGATAGGTGCTGGGTAATTAATCACACCACCTATAAACCTTACAGAATAGTGAAAATAACTCACAATCTGTGGCATAATCAGAGTTGGGGTCAGTTACTCATAAAAGTAAGGCACTACATATTACATATTACTTTTGAAAAAAGTAATGCCTTACATTACTTTATTACTCCCTGGAGAAAGTAACTAGTTACATTACTCGTTACATTACTTTTGCGTTACTCCATAAAATCGCATGTCGCATTGTCACATCATTTACCACTTAAATCTTTATAATCCTAATAAGGAGGACATACACAACATCTTTCTTTATGCTCTTTACCAGGTTGTGGAGGAATAAAACAAAATGGGCCTTTCCAAAACGGTCTAGTGCAGTGGTTCTCTTGACCTTGTAAAACTTTTTCTATGCAAACTTCTAATCAATTCTTCAATCAATCAAATCAAATATATTCAAATAAAAATAATGAGACTGAGAGAAATCAGTAGCCTATATGTTCACAGTGCTTTAGGATCCCTTTCTTTATGATGTGGAGTTCCCTGCTCCATGCTCATTAAATGTAGTTTTTCATGTCGGCATATTTGGTTTATTCATCTCTGCATTAACTAAAAAAAGTGCCCTTCTGGGCACAGGTCTCCACCAGGATAGGAATGTAGGACATTGCAGGTTGCCTTCATCTGGTGGTTGGATAAAAGGGCAACAAAAGTAAACTAGAGAGACTGTGTACCAATTTGCGCGATGTTTGGACAAAATCTGTAGGTGTACTGTGCAAAAACTTGTTTTGCACAAAGCGGTCTCCTGGTGGCGCTATAACAGGCCGTTCTGGAAATTTTGGGGCAGAGGTTCATCGTTGGCATCCAGGGAGTGTGTGTGCAAAATTTGGCATCGACCGGGTTAACGGTGCCGGAGCTCACGGACACACACACACACGGACGGACGGACACACGGACGGACACACGGACGGACGGACGGACGGACGGACGGACGGAGTGCAAAACATACTCTCCCCCCATGCCTTCAGCTTGGTGGAGACAATAAAGAACAGCATAGCCTACATACTGTAGTAGTATGTCAAAAAGTGGAGTGATAGAATATTGTGTGCAGGGTGGCAGCATGGCCTCTAGGTGGTGCTATAGTGAGGGATTTTACACTAGATTGCAGGTTCCCAAACGTTGAAGCCCCAAATAGCCCCCAAGCCCAAAGCATCAGGCTTTACAGAACAGTGGCTGCAAATACAATACAATTAGCAGCTCTATGAATTTATTTTCATAGAGACCTTTAAACATTCATCTCACGGCTCTTGTGTTTTATGAAGCATCATAATTATGTCCCTGGACTTCAGAGTTCAAAGTCTGAGCTTCAGAAACAAGACTATAGACTAGTACAGCAACAGCTCAGCATGTGGACATGACGTCCAGATAGTGGACCTTCTGCTCTCGGTGGTCAGCTGTCCGTGTGGTCAGCTGTCTGTGTGGTCAGCTGTCTGTGTGGTCAGCTGTCTGTGTGGTCAGCTGTCTGTGTGGTCAGCTGTCTGTGTGGTCAGCTGTCTGTGTGGTCAGCTGTCTGCGTTGGCTTTGCTGTTTGCAGCAGCAGAAAAGGGTAAGATTAAGAAACACATATAGGCCTATGCATAGTTTCACACGCACGCACAAGTGAGCTTGTAGATCTGCTATTTAATTGCACCAAAGGGTATAGTTAACTTAAAACCAGCTTGTGACAGAATGCACAAACTGCACCTTAGATTGAGCAAGAAAATGTCATTCCCACACCCCCACACTTCACAGCAGGCTGCTACTGCCACCCTACTGTGCACGGCTTTAAGCACTATTTTCACCAACAGCTAATGACATGTTTTGTCTTAAACCAAAGCCTTTGTTGCCATTAATGTTTGTGTGCTATGAATTGTGGATGCATTAATGGAGATTATTATCTATACCAGGCTGTTTAGGTTTCTGTGTAGTGTTACTGCTGTGTTTATTGTGTGTTTCTGTGTAGTGTTACTGCTGTGTTTATTGTGTGTTTCTGTGTAGTGTTACTGCTGTGTTTATTGTGTGTTTCTGTGTAGTGTTACTGCTGTGTTTATTGTGTGTTTCTGTGTAGTGTTACTGCTGTGTTTATTGTGTGTTTCTGTGTAGCGTTACTGCTGTGTTTATTGTGTGATTCTGTGTAGTGTTACTGCTGTGGGGGGGAGGGGGGCACACAGCTGTGATATTGTCAAGTGGAAAAACTGCATGTCTGTCCAAAAACCTCCATTTGTTTTGTAGTAGTAAATTATCATTTAGTCACAAGCTCTTGCTAATATACTTTTCTTTTATTAAACATTTATAAAACACACAGGCACACTGAACCACTTTCAACGTCCTATTTTGGGCATGTCATTATTGTTATTATTTACATTTACTTTGCCCGGTGGTAAGCATAATAGATTAACTTATTTTTTGTTTAACGCTGTGGTGTGATCAAGCAGGACGTTAATTTACGAAAAAACAAGTTCAAATATGGAGATAAGCAATTCTCTCTCTCTCTCTCTCTGAGGGCGTGCATGGTGCATCAGGTTTCAACTGGATCTTTGGCGTTGTGGGGAAGTTGGCAGCTGCAGCTACAGGTGCTGATGCAATTCTTCTTGTGTTTGTGTGTGTGTGTGTGTGTGCGTGTGTGTGCAATTGTGCAATTGTGTTTGCACACAATTGTGTGTGCAATTCTTCGTGCGTGTGCGTGTGCGTGTGTGTGTGTGTGTGCGTGCGTGCGTGCGTGCGTGTGTGAAGAACGAGTTCATTTGAAAAGAGGGCCTGTACATCAGAAGCATGTTGAGCCCTGTGAGTAAATAGTGCACTCACAGTGTGATGCACTCAGTCAGCCCAAAGGGCCCTATTTTCCTCACCCCTTACCAAGTACATTTACACTCACAGTGTGATGCACTCAGTCAGCCCAAAGGGCCCTATTTTCCTCACCCCTTACCAAGTACATTTCAATACAAAAGGCTTTATTGGCATGAGGAAACATACGTTTACATTGCCAACGCAAAAAGTGGAAAAATACAATCAAAACTATATGTACAATTGAAAGACAGAATCTCCAATACATCAATTTCTAAGATCACTCGATGCACACAATGATAGTCTTAGGGTTCCATTTGATAACTTATCCCTAAACTTCTTTGCCTTTTCTTACTATAAAAAACCCATTTTGGAATAGTTCAAATAGACAATCTAAGCTCACAAAAAGTGTCGATGTAGATTGGTTGGTCGTCTCTCCTACACTGTGTCCTATACACTAAACTGTCTCCTACACTGTGTCCTACACTAAACTGTCTCCTACACTGTGTCCTACACTAAACTGTCTCCTACACTGTGTCCTACACTAAACTGTCTCCTACACTGTGTCCTACACTAAACTGTCTCCTACACTGTGTCCTACACTAAACTGTCTCCTACACTGTGTCCTACACTAAACTGTCTCCTACACTGTGTCCTACACTAAACTGTCTCCTATACACTGTCTCCTACACTGTGTCCTACACTGTCTCCTACACTGTCTCCTACACTCTGTCCTACACTGTCTCCTACACTGTCTTCTACACTGTGTCCTACACTAAACTGTCTCCTACACTGTGTCCTACACTAAACTGTCTCCTATACACTGTGTCCTACACTAAACTGTCTCCTACACTGTGTCCTACACTGTGTCCTACACTAAACTGTCTCCTACACTGTGTCCTACACTAAACTGTCTCCTACACTGTGTCCTACACTGTCTCCTACACTGTCTCCTACACTGTGTCCTACACTGTCTCCTACACTGTGTCCTACACTAAACTGTCTCCTACACTGTGTCCTACACTAAACTGTCTCCTACACTGCGTCCTACACTGTCTCCTACGCTGTCTCCTACACTGTGTCCTACACTAAACTGTCTCCTATACACTGTGTCCTACACTGTCTCCTACACTGTCTCCTACACTGCTTCTTAAGCCCTAACCGCACCAAATGGTGGAGACGGTTTTAGCGTTGTCCTGTTGCACGTTGACCCATGTCGTCCCAAGGGATTCAACTGGTTGAATTCAACGGCCCAATCGGGTCACCATGCAACTCCTCGCAACCGTTTGGACCCTTTGGTGTGGTTTGGGCTTTACACTGTGTCCTACACTGTCTCCTACACTGTGTCCTACACTGTGTCCTAAACTGTGTCCTACACTGTGTCCTACACTGTGTCCTAAACTGTGTCCTACACTGTGTCCTACACTGTGTCCTACACTGTGTCCTAAACTGTGTGCTACACTGTGTCCTACACTGTGTCCCTCTCAGCTTGCTGTCTGTCCATGTCTCTGTGCTGCAGGTGAGATAGGAGACTGGAGGAGGAGACCTGTCAGAGACCAGGTGAGATAGGAGACTGGAGGAGGAGTCCTGTCAGAGACCAGGTGAGATAGGAGACTGGAGGAGGAGACCTGTCAGAGACCAGGTGAGATAGGAGACTGGAGGAGACCTGTCAGGTGAGATAGGAGACTGGAGGAGGAGACCTGTCAGCGGACACCTGACAGGAACCAGGCTGGGAGACAAAGTCAACCAGCAGCTCCACTGTCAGTAGGGAACTCCAGGTCCAGAGGAAAGACATATTACACTTTGCTTTTTAACCACATTGAGACTATAGCAGGGCTACTTAACTTAAGATGGCTCAGGGGCCACTCAGCAACTATAGCAGGGCTACTTAACTTAACTTAAGATGGCTCAGGGGCCACTCAGCAACTATAGCAGGGCTACTTAACTTAAGATGGCTCAGGGGCCACTCAGAAACTATAGCAGGGCTACTTAACTTAAGATGGCTCAGGGGCCACTCAGCAACTATATCAGGGCTACTTAACTTAAGATGGCTCAGGGGCCACTCCGCAACTATAGCAGGGCTACTTAACTTAAGATGGCTCAGGGCCCAGGGCCACTCAGCCAAGGGCCTTATGCTAAAAATGTCAGTATTGTTTTGAAATGTTTACACATGTATTTTGTAACAGAGACTTCACGACTAGTCTAAAAATTAAGGAAACCCACAGTAAAAAGCCACATTTCCATCTATAAGGCGAAACCTCAATGAACAAAAACATTGTGATTAATGATGAAGTTACAAAATGAGTCTTCATTCACAACATGTGAAGAGAACAGATTATATCACTGATAAATATGAATAAATAAGAAAAGTGTTCAATACTCAATTCTCTTGGAACAAACTATGACAATAGCTACAGTAGTGAGTATAGGGTGGAAGTAGATCCTGGTGGGCCTTTATTAACAATTCTTATGTCTTTCTTTTGTAGCAGGATAAGGAAGGAAGGAGCAGTGCTACTCAACCCGCGGCCCGTGGGCCACATGAAGGAAGGAGCAGTGCTACTCAACCCGCGGCCCGTGGGCTACATGAAGGAAGGAGCAGTGCTACTCAACCCGCGGCCCGTGGGCCACATGAAGGAAGGAGCAGTGCTACTCAACCCGCGGCCCGTGGGCCACATGAAGGAAGGAGCAGTGCTACTCAACCCGCGGCCCGTGGGCCACATGAAGGAAGGAGCAGTGCTACTCAACCCGCGGCCCGTGGGCCACATGAAGGAAGGAGCAGTGCTACTCAACCCGCGGCCCGTGGGCCACATGAAGGAAGGAGCAGTGCTACTCAACCCGCGGCCCGTGGGCCACATGCGGCCCCTGATTAATGTGATCAGCTGCCGTTGTTATATAAAATAATACGGTTGTGGTGAGTTTCAAATGTGTCTTCAGGTTTTCAGGTAAATTAAATGATCACTTAATAATATAGATGATTTCTTCAACAGACATAATGCAAAATGTTTTGTGTTCATGTACATCTTCTCTGTCTAACCCTGTAAGACCCAACGTTGCAATAATACAACATATTTTAATTCATTCATTCATTCAATGATGTTCATTGCAATGCCATTGGTCATGATATTTGCATATAAATACTCCCCACAGAGGCTGGAATTCACACAAATTAAAAATCTCTGGACTCTGTGCAATTAAAAACAAAAAATAACCTATGACCTTTGTCGGTCAACAGAAATGTCTTCTCCCACGCTCACCTCCTCTCTCTGTCCAACTTCCCTCACCCAAGTGACAGGTAACGCCATGAAACTAGAGTGGCAGCGCCCCAGCCCCGGTGACACACCCACTACCGGGGCGGCGGTGGCTCAGGGGTAGAGTGCCTGGATGGTAACCGTAAGGTTGCCAGTTCGAACCCGGGCTCCCCCAGAGTTACTGTCGAAGTGTCCTTGAGCAAGACACTGAACCCCTAATTGCTCCTGATGTGCAGATTGGTGCCTTGCATGGTTTCCGCTGCCATCGGTGTATGAATGAGTGTGTGAATGGGTGAATGTAATGCACAATCTCTGTAAAGCGCCTTGGATAAAGGCGCTATATAAATGCACCATTTACCATTTATTTACCAGTGCCCATTAAAGTGACATACCTTACGTTACGTCAATCAGAATAATAATAATAATAATAATAAAACTTTATTTGTATAGCACCTTTCATGACATGAAATGCAGCTCAAAGTGCTTTACAGAACAATGGAGAATAAAAGAAAAGCAAGGCAACAACATTAAAAAACAAGCAGTAATGCAGTACAGTGAGGACAATAAAAGATCAATTAAAGGCAATGTTGTAGAAGTGGGTCTTGAGCTGAGCTTTAAAAATGTCTACAGAGGCTGCCTGACGAAGGTACAGTGGGAGCTTGTTCCATGCCGACGGCCCGTAGAAGCAAAATCTAATAGCACATTAGAAGGCAAACACATTACGGCGCATGAGGCCTGTTTTGAAACCGAATATACAAAAGATATTTCAACACTACTTTTCTTTCACTTAAAAGAGGAAACTGATGACAAAAAGATACAAAAAGAGAGAACTATGACTCATTTCGACTTCATGTTGACATACCCGTGGTGCAGTAGATCATATCATGGGGATGCGGTCCGGTACGCTCTTAACCTATTTAGACCTGAAGACATTTCTGCAAATGTCAGTTTTCTGAAAAGCCTGTTTCTATGTCAGTCATTCTTAAAGTTTTTCATGTCAAGGATGTCAAATATATGTAATTGGCCGCCGACCCCCATCTGAAAATATGTTGTTCCAGGGACCCCCATGAAGCAAAGATTGAGTAAAAAACGATCGCTCTGACAGAATATATATATATTCAAAGATTTGCACCACATTTTCACGATTTTTCAAAAATAGCAGACCTACAAGCTCATAGCGTGGCACTCGGAGCTTGTAGATCTTCTATTTTTCAATAGCTAAAGTATAACATAATTCTTAAAACACCAAAAGGGGTTCCCGCCCGTCACTACACCATTGCAGGTCCTTAGAAGGGTAGAAACTAAAATCACCCAGAGAATGTATCATTCATATACTGTACAGTACTATTCTGCGTGAATAAACATACAATTTCATAGCATACAGTAGATCACCCAGGTTTTATGGTTTTTCAATCCCCACACATGTGCATGCGTGTATGTATAAGTGTTGCAACACTTAAAATGTAGAATATGACATTTTAACGGTAATATCGTATATACGTACACGCGTGTGGGTATATGGATAGGGTGGCCTGGCTGGGTGTATGACTTGACTACCGCGGCCTGAATGATTCAGCC
The DNA here is from genome assembly GCF_964188405.1 of Protomyctophum parallelum. Classification (NCBI taxonomy): domain Eukaryota; kingdom Metazoa; phylum Chordata; class Actinopteri; order Myctophiformes; family Myctophidae; genus Protomyctophum; species Protomyctophum parallelum. The sequence continues at coordinate 45,300,923 of NC_139704.1, read as the reverse complement.
CTGCAGCCCTGCTGTGAGATAATGATCTGGACAACAGATGTCAATATGAAGTTGAGGATAACATTGACCACTTCTTGGTCATACTTCTCTCCTTTCTTTCGTAATCTTTTTTGTCATCAGCCGGACAGCTTGGTCATATACTTCTCTCTTTGTTGACGTTTTGTTAACCCAGTGGTGGAAAGTAACTATACATTTACTCAAATACTGTACTTAAGTACAATTTTGATCTACTTGACTGTATTCCAATTTCCAATACATTTACATCTACTCCACTACATCTCAGAGCCAACATTTGTACTTTTACTCCACTACAATTATTTGAAAACTTTAGTTACTAGTTACTTTGGAGATTTACATTTTGATTAGAAAAACATACATTACTGTAACCACTTCAACCCTATATACATTTCGACCATTTGAAAATAGCTGATCTACAAGCTCACAATGCGACCTCTCTTTTCTATTCAAATATGAATATAAACTAGAAAGGTCGCAATTTTGAAGAAATGCAAAGTGTGGTTGCCGCAGTCGCTTGCATAGGACCCTCCCACTAATTTTGCCAGCCAATTACAATGTCACGTCACCCCTGTGATCATGAATAACTACTTCGGAGGGGATTTATCTCCCAAAAATCATGTTTTTGTGACAAACGGTTACATTTCTTGCATTTGCGGCGCCCCCTATGGATGAAAATGGAAATGCTTTTGGAACTTGTTTGCTTGAACCACCCGCGGCATGCGATTCAAATTTGGAATGGATCGGACATTCCGTTCGTGATTTATGGCATTTTTGGTAAAATAGGCTATATATATAGGCTACTATATCTTCGGACGACGATTACGGCCGAACGATACGCACTACCAAAATTCTGCAGTTATTGTTTTAATCGGATAGGTCCGGAGACGGAGATTATGTGTGCCGATCACCCGTCCCTTAAAATACAGAATCGTCCCTTATTGAACCAATAAGGAACGCAGTTTGTTCCTTATTTTCCTGGAACCAAATGGACCATCAGAGTTAAATTAACATTGATTTTACAATATGAATTGGGGGTCCCAGAGATAGAAATGCCATTAAATGGGGGCCCGTAGACTAATGCATGTCAAACTGGTACTTGAAATTAAATGGGTTGAGAATCACTGCGTAAGAATCTTCTCAGTTTGATTGATTGATTGATTGATTGATTTATTAACAGTTTGCAGAATTAAAGTACATTTCAAGTACAACTCAATACAAAAAACTGTGAGTGGACGACACCATAAAGCATTACACTTGTTTACAATAGGGATTTGCACGTCTTAAGGACTGTTGGTAGGGCGTTCCACATTTAGGAGCAGAATGAATTTAGACACTTGATTGTGCTGAATCTGGGTTTGTTGAACTTTGTTGTGGGTGTTGACAATAAGGAGGTATTTAGACAGGTACATGCATTATCTTGGTGGTGTAGTGAATCTTGTGGACCAGACCCATTGCAAGGTGCTGTACTCTGTCGTCAACCCGTCAAAGTGGGCAGGGGTGAGGTGGGTTCGGGGAGTGAGGCCAAGTAGTAGCCTGACCAGTTTGTTTTGGGAAGTCTGGAGCCTTGTTTTAAGGGCCTTAGAGGTGCTGTGGTACCGTCCAGGAGTTGCATACATAGTCGAAGAAACCATGTACGAGGGCTCCTGTTAGAGTCTTCAAGGTGTTTTTGTTGACCACTGAGTGAGGAGATCCTGTATAGGAATCTTGTTCTTTGGTTTGATTTTTTTGATTACGTTGGTGGCCATTTTATCACCGGAAAGATTTACCTCCAGGATGGAACCTAGATAGGTAATTTCATCTTTTCGTGTTCTTCATGTTCAGTTAATTTTCAGTTCTTCATGAAAACTGAGATCGATTCGGTATGGGACCTTATATTATTTATCATCTTATTTATCTGTGTTTTTACAAGATGTCATGTCAGTAGTATTTCTAATACCTGCCCAATAGCCCACATCTTGGCTGCTGATGTGGGAATAGGTTAGCCTGCTATTTCAGTAGGCTATTATAGTTGATTGTTTAATAATGTTTTTAAAGTCTAATATAAATATGAATCAATATAATTAAATATTGTGCCCATTTAAAGAACCGCTCAGATTCACAATCTCTTTATGTCGTTATGCTCATTTGGAAAACAAAATTCTACTTAAAAAGTTGAGCATAGAGTGGATAGCATACCATAAACAATAAGTTGAAGGGAAACTTCAACTTATTGCTTCAACTTATTGCCGGCCTTGCGTAAAGAGTGTCCCTTAATTATTTCAAGATCTCAAAGGTGGCAACCCTAGGCGTGAGTAAAGCTATGGACCAGAGCTACATCCCTACCTGCTTTCTCTGCACCATTTAGTTATTGTTTTAATCGGATAGGTCCGGAGATTATGTGTGCCGATTTTTGTGAGATTTGGACAAAATCTGTAGGAGGAATGGACGTGAGGGTTGCCACCCGTCCCTTAAAATACAGAATCGTCCCTTATTTTAGAATTAAATGATGCGTCCCTTATTGAACCAATAAGGAACGCAGTTTGTTCCTTATTTTCCTGGAACCAAATGGACCATCAGAGTTAAATTAAAGGACAACTTTAGTTTTTTTCAACCAAGGTTCATGTTTTAGGTTGTTATTAGAGAAACTAAAAGGTGAATGTTCATTTTCTTTCATTTGCTGCTTTCTTTCGTTTTAGGGATTTTAGCAGTTTCTGACAGGGGGGGCGGGGGCATTCGAGCATGTTGCTAAATATGTATATTGCCGGCCTTGCGTAAAGAGTGTCCCTTAATTATTTCACGATCTCAAAGGTGGCAACCCTAGGCGTGAGTAAAGCTATGGACCAGAGCTACATCCCTACCTGCTTTCTCTGCACCATTTAAGGCCGTTTCCAAATGATAAAATGTAAAATACCAATATTATTATGAAGAAAACAAGATGTTAAGACCGCTAAACCAAATAGAATAAAGTTTATGCGTTGTTTATGGCTTCTGAATGTAGGTCTTTTTAACATGTAAAGTCTATGGAGTGTTTATGGCTTCTGAATGTAGGTCTTTTTAACATGTAAAGTCTATGGAGTGTTTATGGCTTCTGAATGTAGGTCTTTTAACATGTAAAGTCTATGGAGTGTTTATGGCTTCTGAATGTAGGTCTTTTAACGTAAAGTATATGGAGTGTTTATGGCTTCTGAATGTAGGTCTTTTAACATGTAAAGTCTATGGAGTGACGTCACGTCAACAGGAGTGAGGACTTCAAAATAAAATAACACATAATTATGCTCCCAAAACGATCTATTGCACAAAACATTACAAAATAAAAGTGTAAATAAATAATATGGCATGTGAGGGATCTTTGGTGGAATGCATTCATTCACTTGTATATCTTATATACCTGCTATATACATTTTGACTAAAACCTGTCAGCTCAATAGAATGTGTCGTTATTTGTCATTGAACTTTTATTTAAAATCGTTGGTGATGGTGTTCTTAAAACTGGACTGTTGTGTGTTGTGTAACTTTAGAGAGATCATGACATGATAGCAGGGAAACTGCATAAGCGTGTGCGTGTGTGTGTGTGTGTGCATGTGTGTGTGTGTGTGTGTGTGTGTGCGTGTGTGTGTGTGTGTGTGTGCATACAATGTGAGCTGTCAAAATAACAGTGGTCATCGTTTAGGGTAGTGAAAATAGTATAAGAGGTCAAAAACCTGCAGGAAGAACTGAAGTCATAAAGGTACAGATGGCTGTAGCGAGGCATTCTGAAAACATTGAGGTCCAAAATGGAGACCAAGACGGTACAGATTACGAGAATGACACCACCGTCACTGCAAGAAGAACTAATGTAGAAATGTCTGGAGAAGGACATTATGAGAGTCTTGATCTGCACAAGATAGGCGATGCCGTCTATGGAGATCTACGGACCAAGAAGAAGCCGTCTGGTAAGAGATATTACTAAAAAAAGACTAAAAATCATATACAAACACGTTTTAACCTTTTAATTTAAACCATAGGTTCTCCCACAGTATGTATATGTGTGCATGCGTGTGCGTGTGTGTGTGTGCATGTGTGTGCGTGTGCATGTGCGTGTGTGTGTGTGTGTGCGAGAGAGAGAAAGAGAGAGAGATAGAGAGAGAGAGACAGTAGCAAAGCCCCGAATGCCAAGATAAAATAGCATTCATGCTCGCATTACATCTTATGTCTATTTGTGAGTTCTGACTGAATTAACATAATTCAACATTAAGTATTTATTTATTTACAATATAACCAACTTAATAAGAATCAAACAAACAAACAAACAATACTACAGTTCTAAGGTGGAGTGTGTTATTCAGTAGATCAGTAGTGTAAGTGAGTGGATGTGTGGTGGGTGTAGTGTGGGGTGTTGAATGGTGCAAAGATGCTGCTGCTCTCATGGAAGGAGAGAGAGCATTTTTTTGTTAGCTTTTTTGTGGATTAATTGTGAATTAATTGTTAATTGAAATTGTGAATTGTAATTCACTTGTCATCATAGTTTTGTCCTCATAGTTTTCTGTCTGAAATGGTTGGTCCATAATTTTGTTGTCAGTACGTACGTATCTTGTGAGAGCTCCGTGTGGGAGCTGTTTAAAATTGGAAATGGCAGGAGTAGTCTTCACCAGGCTGGTGCAGCTGGGAGACAGTGTTGTATCTGTCAGGCTGTAGATGGTTGGAGGTGTAGATTTTGGTATTATCCTGTCTAGTATGCGAGGGTTTTATTCAGGTTGGCCTTATTAAAGGGTACTGAATGACTGACTGGATTTTGTATGTTGGATCAGAACATGTTGTGATGGAGTGTCTTATGTTGGACAACGTGAACTGTATTTTGTCATTTTCAAGTCTGGCCTGTTTGTCTCGTATCTACCTTATATCCCTGTTCCTCTATTCTTAAATGCTTTAAGAATACCGGTAATCTTAGTTGCTGATAGAAGGCCTGGTGTGTGCTGGGTGCAGATTGAATTGGTTGGGCTGAAATTAATTTAGAGTAATTGTCTTAATGTTGGTTTATAGTTATCTTATGTAAATTATGTCTGGTACGTTGGTTACATTGGTTTGGTTAAGTTGGTTTGGCAGGTGTATGGTTCGCGCAGATTCCCATCCTTAAAAATAATAAATGATGAATTGACTATATAGCACTTTTGTGTTATTGCTGATTGTTAAAATGTGTATGTCTCTGTTTGCGTTGTGGTAAACTGGTCACTGGTGTGTCAAAGCTGGCAGCTTTAGATGGTGAAACGTCATGCCACAGTGTGGTAGTTTTATATGCTGGGGGGGGGGACGATAGTCTCGGCTGGCCTTCCGCCTCTGAGATGGGGAGCTCCAAACAAGCTGGTGCTGTTGTGCATTAGGGCTAGAGCTGACAGGGTTACCTGCCCCTCAGCCAGATACTGCCACTGTTAAAACTCTTTTGACTTCAGCAAGCATATAGGTTGTGCTCTATTTTGTATTTGTATTGGTTTGCTGTTTGCATCTAAATTGGAGGGGTAAGTCTGCGCAAACGGTTCGGTTTGGTGTGGGAAAAACAAACATCAGACAAACAGACTTTGGTCACATTTTTGAAGTAATATTATTTTCTAAGCTAAATGACCCAAATGTTTAATGATATTTTGGTTATTGGATGAGATAGTGTCTCGGTCCCTTAAGGGTCCTCGCTTTGTAGGGGAAGGGTGTCACAGCCCCTGTAGTTTGGCCTACTAGGGCCTGTGTGGTTTGAAAGGTAGGCCTAGTCTTGTGCTTCCCACAGGTCCTGCCCATAGAGTATTAAAAGGATAGAGACTAAACTGGCGCGAAGCTCCGCCCCCTCCGCTATTCATGTCAGTGGAAGTTGCTCAGTGGCGTTTTGAAGCACCCGGAAGGCTGCCGGAAGTACCGTCTATTTCCGCATTTTTTTGCTGATTCAGCATTTGGGCACCAAATTTTGGTGCCCAAATGCGGAAGTGCAGCTGGGCTTTAACATTGAGCGCTCGGTTGCACGGGGTTTCCTCGTCAAGAATCCACAGGTCCGCCTGTTACCTCCTCTTACCACTAGGGCCCAGCGCTTCAACATTGGAGTGCCTAGCTGGCCCCTTGGTCCTGCCGAGTTGCTGATCAGGTGCATTGGGAGCACCTGGCCATGCAGTGTTCCCAAGGTGCACTATAAATGGCTGGGCGTTGGCCACGTTCAGTCTCTCTCTCCTTCCATGAGAGCAGCAGCATCTTTGCACCATTCAACACCGAACACTACACCCACCACACATCCACTCACTTACACTACTGATCTACTGATTAACACACTCCACCTTAGAACTGTAGTATTGTTTGTTTGTTTGATTCTTATTAAGTTGGTTATAATGTAAATAAATATTGGTTTGTGCACTTTTAAACAGCCGTGTGTCTTCCTCCTTTGTTATGGCCCAAGAGCCAGGTCATAACAATGTGTGTGCGTGTGTGCACGAGAGAGAGAAAGAGAGAGAGAGATAGAGAGAGAGAGAGACTGTAGCAAAGCCCCGAATGCCAAGATAAAATAGCATTCACGCTCGCATTACATCTTATGTCTATTTGTGAGTTCTCTGACTGAATTAACATAATTCAACATTAAGTACATAATTGACTAAAAATCATGATAAGTGCCATTTTCATTAAACCAATCAAGGACACGGACAGTAATAATCAAGATAGTTACCATTTGTTAACTTGTCAATAGTTCAAGCCTCTCATCCTTGAAAGCTGTCTACATATATGTATGCTTTTCCAAAGAATGTGAGAGAGTTGAAGCCGAGGACAGTTATAGAAGTGATTCACTTTATGTGTGTAAAGTTGCCCGAACAGCCAAGGCTCCAAGAACAGTCAGTCATGCAGTTTAAGGGTCTTTATTTTCCCCCAAAACTCCTCCACCAATAGTCCAGACAATAGTTCAGTGCAATAATGCTCAATAGCACACGGTAGTACAGACAACAAAATAAAGAAAGGACAAAAAGATAAATAAATACTTGGGCAACACTCCTTAACAAAACCCAACCAGGATTAGAGCTCCCTTCAGGCTGTACCCTGATCACACAAGGCCCTGTAGCTCTCCCTCAGGGATGTTATGTGTCAATGCCCACATCCAACTAACTAACCTCTCTGTCCCTGCAGCCTCCCTTAAATAGGAGTGGATCCTACCACAGGACACAGAATCAATTAGCACCATTTCTTCTCAATAAATACTTCCAATATAAATACTTCCATAAATAACAGCTTGAATACAAGTAACCTAAACATTCTAAATAATGTGTTACAATTAAACAAGTATAAAACAGAATGAACACTCAATGACAATTACTCCACGCATCAAGAGAAACACCCCTCTCCTGCATAGCACTTGGCCCCTTCCTCATCAAGGGAAATGCCACCAGCAGTGCAGGAGAGACAACTAACCAATCAGTGGTTACAATTTCAATAAAGGTTAAAACAATAGTCCTTGCCTGTTATAGGAAACAGTTTCATGTGTATATATATATAGGGCACGGGTTGCCCCGTGACATTTCCCCCCCCTTCAGATGACGCCTCCTGTGGCGTTCTGGAAAGGAAGTCTTCTGTAACTTCTGCACCTTTCCTGCGCAAGGTGGAAAGCCACATTGCCACGAACACACTTGAGCCTTGTGTTTGTGCCCAAAGTCATTCCACGCACCCGTTTTGGCTGAATTGGCTGCTCCTGGCATCTCTGCTGCTGCTGATCCTGCTGCCACTGCCGATCCCTCTCTGCCCCCAACCGGCCGCACTGCCCCAGCACGCCCCTTGGCTGTGCCCTGGCTGCCGCAATGTCCCTTGGAGCTGGTCGAGCTGGTGGTTGAGATTGATGCATGATGAATGACCCAGGCCGCCTGGCCTGGTTGCAGAACTCGCCCCTCGGGAAGTGGTCGTGTCCATCCTGGGCTGGAAGCCTTCGCGACGGCCCCTCCCTGTGGCACCCTCTTCCTTCGATAGCTTGGCTTGCTGCTGGTGGTGATGGTTCTGGAGGCATCCTGACCTGTTCCTACTTTTCCGCTGCCACCACATGTGAAGTTGCCCGAACGGCCAAGGCTCCAAGAACAGTCAGTCATGCAGTTTAAGGGTCTTTATTTTCCCCCAAAACTCCTCCACCAATAGTCCAGACAATAGTTCAGTGCAATAATGCTCAATAGCACACGGTAGTACAGACAACAAAATAAAGAAAGGACAAAAAGATAAATAAATACTTGGGCAACACTCCTTAACAAAACCCAACCAGGATTAGAGCTCCCTTCAGGCTGTACCCTGATCACACAAGGCCCTGTAGCTCTCCCTCAGGGATGTTATGTGTCAATGCCCACATCCAACTAACTAACCTCTCTGTCCCTGCAGCCTCCCTTAAATAGGAGTGGATCCTACCACAGGACACAGAATCAATTAGCACCATTTCTTCTCAATAAATACTTCCAATATAAATACTTCCATAAATAACAGCTTGAATACAAGTAACCTAAACATTCTAAATAATGTGTTACAATTAAACAAGTATAAAACAGAATGAACACTCAATGACAATTACTCCACGCATCAAGAGAAACACCCCTCTCCTGCATAGCACTTGGCCCCTTCCTCATCAAGGGAAATGCCACCAGCAGTGCAGGAGAGACAACTAACCAATCAGTGGTTACAATTTCAATAAAGGTTAAAACAATAGTCCTTGCCTGTTATAGGAAACAGTTTCATGTGTGTATATATATATAGGGCACGGGTTGCCCCGTGACAATGTGTAAAAGTATTTTAGAGGTAATTTCAAAGTACGGTACTTTCGTCCGGTTGGGTTTAGCTAACGGCATTTACTCTTATCTTGTTTTTGTCTTAACAGGGAGAAGGCCTTTCAGAGTTGTTGCTGTGGTGATGCTGTGTCTTATACTTATGGGTGTGAACATAGCCCAGGCTGTGCACTGTGAGTATTACATGTCACTAAACTACCACATCACTCACTCAGGGAGTTTGTTGCCTAGCTGTGACATCTATAAAAGCCACTACAGACTACAGTATTAAACTCTGAAGACAGATTCAGATTTTCTTTCCATATTAGTGACGATGGGCTTCCAGATTGCCACAGTATTAACCCGAAAACTTCAGGTGACTTTTTTTTAAATTAGCATTGCTTCTTTTTGTGTGTATTACTGCATGCATCTGCAAAGTATGATGAATAAAGTGGTGTTAGGGGCACGCTGGCACAGGTGGTAGTGCTGTTGCCTCTCACAGATAGGTCTTCGGTTCGATTCCCGCTGGGGACGCTGTGGGTGCTGGGGGCGTGTTCCCTCCTCCGTGTCATCAGTGCCCATACCCGAGGCGTGGTTGGCGAAAGGGCATTTCTGTGTGGAGTTTGCATGTTCTCCCCGTGTCCCCTAGGGTATGTACCCTCACAAAAAACATGCAGTAATCCTGGTCTTTAAACCGCCTCCCCCTGGCCAGCCAGGGTGCCTGACGGAGGGGTAAGGAACGTGTTCCTTCCACGCGCTACGTCCGGCTGGGGAAAAACTCCCCTGTCAGGTGAAAAGACAGGGGAGAGTGAATGCATAGAAGGAAGCATGAGGTCAGTCCACTGCTCCATGCAGATGCTTGACCTCACCATGAACAGTAGTAACAACAGTGTTGTCATCCATTTCTGTCCTTGCAGATGGTTTAGCCAGTAACAGAATGAAGTCCAACGATACCCTGCTTCAAAGTGAAGTAAACCAGCTGAAGACACAGATGGCAGGTGAGAGAAGATACAAAATATATTAAAATGGTATAAATAAAATAATAGTAGTGGAGTCAAAACTAACTACAATATTTGCCTCTGAGAAGTAGTGAAGTGTAGAAGTATAAAGTATAGGCCCATCACAAACTTGAAATACTTATCTGAAGTAAAAAATACCAGGAATGTTTACTTGAGTTAATGTATGGAGTAGAGGCAGGGTTCTTCTGCTGCCGGTATGATAATATAGTATAATAGTATAATAATATAATAGTATAATGTATGGAGTGGGGACGCTGTGGGTGCTGGGGGCGTGTTCCCTCCTCCGTGTCATCAGTGCCCATACCCGAGGCGTGGTTGGCGAAAGGGCATTTCTGTGTGGAGTTTGCATGTTCTCCCCATGTCCCCTAGGGTAGGTACCCTCACAAAAAACATGCAGTAATCCTGGTCTTTAAACCGCCTCCCCCTGGCCAGCCAGGGTGCCTGACGGAGGGGTAAGGAACGTGTTCCTTCCACGCGCTTAGTCCGGCTGGGGAAACTCTCCCCTGTCAGGTGAAAAGACAGGGGAGAGTGAATGCATAGAAGGAAGCATGGTCAGTCCACTGCTCCATGCAGATGTTTGACCTCACCATGAACAGTAGTAACAACAGTGTTGTCATCCATTTCTGTCCTTGCAGATGGTTTAGCCAGTAACAGAATGAAGTCCAACGATACCCTGCTTCAAAGTGAAGTAACCCTGCTTCAAAGTGAAGTAAACCAGCTGAAGACACAGATAGCAGGTGAGAGAAGATACAAAATAAATTAAAATGGTATAAATAAAATAATAGTAGTGGAGTCAAAACTAACTACAATATTTGCCTCTCAGAAGTAGTGAAGTGTAGAAGACGAAGTAGAAAGTATAGGCCCATCACAAACTTGAAATACTTATCTGAAGTAAGAAATACCAGGAATGTTTACTTGAGTTAATGTATGGAGTAGAGGCAGGGTTCTTCTGCTGCCGGTATGATAATATAGTATAATAATATAATAGTATAATGTATGGAGTATAGGCAGGGTTCTTCTGCTGCCGGTATGATAATATAGTATAATAGTATAATAATATAATAATATAATAGTATAATGTATGGAGTATAGGCAGGGTTCTTCTGCTGCCGGTATGATAATATAGTATAATAGTATAATAATATAATAGTATAATGTATGGAGTATAGGCAGGGTTCTTGTGCTGCCGGTATGCGTGCACATGCTGTTGCTTATCAGTGTGACATGTACAGTATCTGAAAAGTATGATGAATAAAGTAGGCCTAGTGTTGACAATTTAATGCACGTAAATAATAACAACATTGAGTTTTTTCTTCTTCTCAAATAAAAAATTCCACGCAGATGCTTAACCTCATCATGAACAGTAGCAACTATACTCCTTTAATTACTTTCATTGATCTCAGAGAATATAGATAATTGTTTTTGATCATGTATCTTACTGTACAGGTGATCCATATAATCCATGTAACTGCTCCTAAACCCTCTTCATCCGTGGCAGAAATAAGACACCGTTCCAACTGATCTCACTGAGGGCTTTTTTTTCCCCCAAGTGACAACCGTGAAAAACTGTAAAGAAATCACACAATATACTTTTAAATACAATGAAATATGAATGTCCTTGTCAACTAATCATGATGTCGTTATTATCTAAACAAACACAATAAAATGTACACAAACAATAAACACAAACAATGGCAATATAACTTTTACAGACAGACAAAACAATTGGGAACATACCGTATGCGCCTTCTGCACAGATTATTAGGAGTTCAGTTAATTTCTTGCTCTTTCATATTATTTTCTTTCTTCTTATCTTTCTTATCTTTTGTGGAGACTGACATGAAAGCTCCTCTCTTCAGCTCTGCTCTGTTTGTTCTGCTCTTAACATGCCCAAGACCCAACAGGTGATTTAAATGAGGTAATCAGAGCAGGTGAGCCTATAATTCAACCTGCCCATGAACCAGACAGACCACAAAAAACAGAGCACAGTAGATGGCACTATATCACCATGCATTTACCATATGTACCCAAATAAACATACCTCTAATGTTCACATATTGTATTTTCCCGAAGGTAAGCAATAAAATAGAATAGAAAATAGAAATAGAAAATTACAAAATCCCATTGCTGGGACAGTTACAATCCATAATGGAAAGCTTACTCACTCAACAGTGAAAGTGCATGAGTATTTACTGTATGACTGATTTAATGCTAATGTACTGATTTCAGCTCATCTTGCTCAGCTGACCACCAGGCTGACTGCTGCTGAAAGTAAGTATGTTTCATAAATATAATATATACTAACATATTATTAAGTATATACAGGTGCATCCATGCGATTTTTTTTATTTATAGTTCTTCTATTTATAGTGACTCATAGGAATAGTATGTGACAAACATGTACAGTCTGGTGACCACCGGAGAGACGGGTGACAGCCGGAATGTAGACGGCACCCGGGTGAGCAGTATTGGTTAGCGCCCCAGCCTGTGTCCTCCGTGAGGAGGAAGCCCAACAACCCTCGGTGAGGCGTTTGGGAGGGCCATGCAAGCAGCAAGCGGAACCGCAGCACCATGTCCCTGCGGAACCATTGCCCAACACTCCTGAATGAAGTGTCTGGTGCTGGGACTCTGGTGCAACGCACAGGTCCTGAGCCTAGTCCCTCCATGCGCCAGAAGTGTACCTCCCAGCCCTGGCAGAGTAGTTCTGGAGTAGTTTCAACGGATTGTGTGCCCCTGGTTTTTCCCTAGTGGGACTGATTGAGGGTAGCTACTGGCTGCACACACTGGTATAGCCAAAGTGCCAAGAATGTATTATAGGACAAAGAGAATACAGAAACCAACGTCTGGGCAGATAACTGACACACTTCAGGGTATGTGTAAAAAACATTTCAAATGACCATATAGAGCCTGGGATGGTCTTACAACCAATCACATTCTGATGACCATATGAGCCTGGGCTAGTCTTACAACCAATCACATTCTGACCCATATAGACCCTGGGCTAGTCTTACAACCAATCACATTCTGACCCATATAGACCCTGGGCTAGTCTTACAACCAATCACATTCTGACCCATATAGACCCTGGGCTAGTCTTACAACCAATCACATTCTGACCCATATAGACAGCAATCAGAGGGAAATACTAGCATCCCTACTATACAGCCCTGGGGGACCCCGGTCAGGTTTAAGTGGATATTAATGAGTAATTATGTGTAAATATTGATGGTACTGTCACACTCACAACATGTTACAATTAACCAAAGTAATGACTTTACCGTCTTCCACTATTAAATGTCAGTGAGGATCTGACCATTAAGGTGAATGAAAGATTTAGGTTTACAGTTTTCTGGATCCCCAAGGACCCTGTTTTTGTTCTACACTATATATATATATATATATATATATATATATATATATATATATCTTTGCTGAAAACAGCAGATCTACAAGTGCACAACAGAACATGGCCCAGTTCAACACATTGCGAGAGATCTGCTATTTCTGCTCCAGAACAGAGGTACTAGGGTTCAAGTAATGAATAATAAATGATAATAAATCCTGTCTCTGTATTTGACAGACAGTAATATTCCATGGAGTATTGTTAGTGACCGTTTAGTTTTAATAGCCTATACTTTGTCTTGTGGAGCTGATAAGCTGCTTTACAACAAGATTGGTGTATTGGCTTAATATAATATTATGCTTTTATAATATTTAAAGTGTTTGATAATGCTTCTCCTGTGTTGACAGACAAACCGAAGGTGGCCTTCTCTGCTGGTTTTGGTAATTCAGTTGGACCGTATAGTTCTACCACCACTCTGGTCTACATGAATGTCTTCAGTAACATCGGCAACGCCTACAATCCATCTACAGGTGATTAAACTACAATCCATCTATGTACACACATGTACTTAAAGTACTACAAGTAAAAAGTAGAAATGTTCCATTTAATGTTTTCAAATGTATAAAAATATTTTGAAAATAGCTCACAATGCGTCGATGTGACAGATTGTGAGCTTGTAGATCGGCTATTTTCAAATGGCTGAAATGATGAAGTGGTTACTGTATGTTTTGTAGTAATAATCTAAATCTACAAAGTAACTACTAACTAAAGTTGTCAAATACATTTAGTGGAGAAAAGTACTAATAAGTAATATTTGGATCTGAGTAAAAGTAAAAGTATTGGAAATTGTTAATACTCAAGTAAACTACAAATACCAAAATGTTTTACTTAAGTACAGTGCTTAAGTAAATGTACTTAGTTACTTTCCACCACTGTGTGTTTCACATTGAAAACAGTCCAGAGGAGATGAGGAAAGTAACCTCTTAACTCACACAACTTGTAGATCTGACTTTTTAAATTAAGGTTTTTATTTTTATAACTGTATTTTTATATTCTATTAATGTAATGTGTTCTCTCATCCTGTGTTCTCAGGGGTATTCTCTGCGCCGGTCAGAGGACTCTATCACTTCACATATGCTGCAGTTAACGCGTGGTCATCAGAGGTGTTCTGTGTCTTCATGTATAAGAATGAGCAGAGACTCTTAACTAACTGTGGATACAATAGTGGACGTAATGAACAGATATCTAGTGGAAGGATGGTAGAGCTGGAGGCGGGAGACACTGTTGACATGCGTTTATATCCAGAGCACAGGCTCTATGATGACTCAGACAACTACAATGTGTTCAATGGTGTTCTGCTCTATGCTATGTAACACTGTCTGCTACTGGTACCATTACTTTATAGAGTGTTCTGGTCTATTCTATGTAACACTGTCTGCTACTGGTACCATTACTTTATAGAGTGTTCTGGTCTATTCTATGTAACACTGTCTGCTACTGGTACCATTACTTTATACAGTGTTCTGCTCTATGCTATGTAACACTGTCTGCTACTGGTACCATTACTTTATACAGTGTTCTGGTCTATTCTATGTAACACTGTCTGCTACTGGTACCATTACTTTATACAGTGTTCTGGTCTATTCTATGTAACACTGTCTGCTACTGGTACCATTACTTTATACAGTGTTCTGCTCTATTCTATGTAACACTGTCTGCTACTGGTACCATTACTTTATACAGTGTTCTGGTCTATATCTGAGCTATAATTCCAGCTGACAGCTTTAAGAGTCTCCTGTCTAGATTATAATGACCACCGGGTTTGTTAAGATTTCAATTCAGACAATGGGTTTTTAATTTCAGATACATTAGTGAATACAAATTCAAATTAGCATTATATTTTGTTCTGCATGATATCAGTTTTAATAATTGATCCAGATAGATAGCCGTTTGCAGGCAGCATGTCATTTCTTATGGTATCAACTTTACTTATGAAATAATTGTCGAAATAATCAGCACATTCTTGGGGCTTGGTGATGAAGCGTTCACCCGATTCAATAGATGTTTTGCTCATTTTGTCTCTACTCATGATTTGAGAGAGAATACTCCAGCGTTTTTTACCATCATGTATAATTTCTACAATTCTAGATAGTTTAGGCTTTTTTCTGTTCATTTAATGTGGTCACTTTGTCTCTTAAAGAGCGATATGCTAGCCAGTCCTCTGATCTACCTGAATCTACAGAAACTATTTTACCTTCATCTCTATCTTTCATCAAGCTTCTCAGCGTTGTCAGCTTTTCATCTACTATTTTCAATATGCTTTGAAAAATAATCTGAAATAAAATCTGAAAGTTTAAATTGTGTTGAAATATTGTAACAATACACATCTTCTCTCATGGGGTCTATGCTGTCACAGACGGGGGTCCACAGACAAATAGATTATTTTGGGGTCTATGCTGTCACAGACGGGGGTCCACAGACAAATAGATCATTTTGGGGTCTATGCTGTCACAGACGGGGGTCCACAGACAAATAGATCATTTTGGGGTCTATGCTGTCACAGACGGGGGTCCACAGACAAATAGATCATTTTGGGGTCCTTGACATGAACATGTTTGAGAAGCATTAAGTTAAACAGCCTCTATAATGTTCATATCCTTTTAGACCAAGTGTATATTGTACTGCAGGCTGTTTGCATTTCTGTCAAATAGTTTTCAACCAATCAAATAAATGAGAAAAGGGCATGTTGTGAGCTTTTACTGTAGTTCTGCTACTTTGACTAATGTTGTTAATTATGAGCATTTTCCCTCCAAATAATGACATTTCTACATACACATAATGTACATACACGCACGTGTGTACACATACATGTACACATACATACACAGCTCCGCATAGGATGATGAATTGAACAATGTGGACCCTGTTGTAAACAAGTGTAATGCTTAATTGGGTCGTCCACCCACAGTTAACAGTCTTTGTATTGAGTTTGTGCTTGAAATGTACTGTAATTCTGCAAACTGTTAAAACATATTTCAATCAATCAATCAATCAGGAGTGGCCAGCACCACTCAACAATGTGAGAACTACTTCTTCTATCACTGGCACTCACTTTGATTAGCTTGAACATTGCTTGAACAGTCAACAAACTAAACTGTGGGCCAATGCTGCCACCTGCTGGCTCATAACAGAAGTAACAGTTCTACTGTAAAAGGGTTGACAGGGTCGTCAGCTACAATTTACAATGGAGTCATTTATCAGACGCTCTGAATCCAGAGAGACTTACAGTAAGGTTCAACACATGGTAATACATCACATACATAAAGATTAGTCATCAATAATCATAAGTAAGCTAAGAACCTAACATCTGTCTAACAGTAGAATATTAAACTATGGTACAGTAACACAAAAGAGTGCTTTTTCTACATAAACATGCTATCTACTCTCTAACAGGAGTATAAAGCATGTAAACACACACATGAAACACATCCTTCAGAGAATTAATTAATTAGGTGCAAAGACAGTTTGTTATAATGACAAACATTTATAAAACGTGAAATAATTGTACAGTACTACTCAACCCCAAAGGCAGTCTCCAAGTAAGGTCAATATAGGAGGCTAATAGTTAAACAAAAGGTGAAATAATTGTCCTACAGTACTACCCAACTGCATCCCCAAAGGCAGTCTCTTACTTGGTCAATAGTAGGCTAGACCTAATAGTTACATTTAACTAGAAAATTCGCAATTTTAAAAAATTGCAGAGTGTGGTTGCCGCAGTGGCTTACATATGCCCCTCCCACTAGTATTGCCAGCCAATTACAATTTCAAGTCACGCCTTAGATCATGCGTAAGTAATTCGGAGGGGATTTAACCCCCGAAATTCATGTTTTTGCGACAAACGGTTACATTTCTCGCATTTGCGGCGCCCCCTATGGATGAAAATGGAATTGCTTTTAGAACTTGGTTGATTGAACCACCCCGGACATGTGATTCAAATTTGGGATGGATTGGACATTCCGTTCGTGATTTATGGCATTTTTGTGATATAGGCCCCTCCTACTAACTTCGGAAGATGATTACGGCCGAACGATACGCACTACCAAAATTCTGCATTTGGTGTTTTAATCGGATATGTCCAGAGATCATGTGTGCCGATTTCTGTGAGATTTGGACAAAATATGTAGGAGGAAAAGCAAAAAGTTTGTTTTGGACAAAATTCAAAATGGCGGAAAATCCATCATGGCGGAAATGGGCGTGGCCTATATGGGGAGATGCGTCATGACCCAAGGAATCCAGGGGAAAATTTATTTTGATTTTACGACCTACGGTTCAAGAGTTATAAGCCAAAAGGTAAAGTGGGCTGTTATAGCGCCACCATGAGGCCGACCTATAAAATTATAATTTTACTTAATTTTAGTCATAATTAAGAAATATCCCTAAAAGTTTTGTAACTATAGTGATTACAGTCTCCGAGGAAAAAATACTTGAATGTGATTTTTTGCCTTTTCCCATTCATGTCAATGGGGAAATTTAATTCACTAATAAATTCATATCAATTAAACTATACAACATTTCTCTTAACAAAATACAAGCACACGATTCCTGATTTTTCCGGTCAATTTGACATATGGCTCAAGTGCGTACAGCGTACAGTGTGGGAGGTATAAAGCGACAAAAAAAAGACTACTGTGAAATAATAAAAAGAAAGGCAATTCTGGGAAATTGCAAAGTGTGGTTGCCTACATCGCACCCGTCGAAAATGGAATTGCTTTTGGCTCTGCGTTGATGAAACCACCCTCGACATGTGATTCAAATTTGGGATGGATCGGACATTCCGTGCGTGAATTGTGGCGTTTTTTGTAAAATAGGCCCCTCCCACTAACTTTGGAAGACGATTACGGCTGAAGGATACAGAAGATCTAAATTTTGACTTTAATCGGATAGGTCCCGAGATCATGTGTACTGATTTTTGTGAGATTTGGAAAAGATCTGTAGGTGGAGGATCCAAAAGTGTGTTTTGAACAAAATTCAAAATGGTGGGAAATCTATCTAGACGCAAATGGGCGTGGCCTATATGGGGAGATGCGTCATGACCCAAGGAATCCATGGAAAAAAACATTTTGATTTTACGACCTACGGTTCAAGAGTTATACCCAAAAATGTAAAGTTGGCTGTTATAGCGCCACCATGAGGCCGACCGATATAGTTCTAAGGTAATTAATTTTAGTAATTATTATGAATCTCTCCTCCAATTCTTGTAAGTATAGCCCTTACGGTCTCAGAGGAAAAAATATTTGAAAGTGAGTTTTTGCATTTCCCCATTCATGTCTATGGGGAAATTTAATGCACTAATTAATTCATATCAATTAAACTATCCAACAAATGTCTTAGCAAAATACGAGCACACGATTCCCGATGTAGCCCGTCGTTGACATATGGCTCGAGTGCGTGCGACAAAAACTGTGGGAGGTATAATGCGGCAAAATAAAGTTTATCTATAATAAAAAGAACAATAATAAAAGGTCACAAAAACAATAGTATGGTTGCCTTCAGGCAACCACACTAACTAGAAAGAGGCAATTCTGGGAAATTGCAAAGTGTGGTTGCCCACATCGCACCCGTCGAAAATGGAATCGCTTTTGTCTCTGCGTTGATGAAACCACCCTCGACATGTGATTAAAATTTGGGATGGATCGGACATTCCGTGCGTGAATTGTGGCGTTTTTTGTAAAATAGGCCCCTCCCACTAACTTGGGAAGACGATTACGACCGAACGATACAGAAGATCTAAATTCTGACTGTGCTGTTGAAATCGGATAGGTTGGCTGATATAGGCCCCTCCCAGTAATTATACCAGCCAATTACAATGTCAAGTCATCCTTTGTGATCATGCATAAGTCATTCAAAGAGGATTTCTCCCCCAAAATCATGTTTTTGCAACAAAGGGGTATAGGCCCCTCCCAGTAATTTTGCCAGCCAATTACAATGTCAAGTCACCCTTTGTGATCATGCGTAAGTCATTCAAAGGGGATTTCCCCCCCAAAATCGTGTTTTTGCAACAAACAGGTAATTGTTTTTGCAATTGTAGCGCCCCCTATGGATGGAAATGGAATTGCTTTTGGCTCTGTGTTGATTAGGCCATCCTAAACATGTGATTCAAATTTGGGGAGGATTGGACTTTCCGTTCGTGATTTGTGCATTTTTTTGTAAAATAGGCCCCTCCCACTAACTTTGGAAGCTGATTACGGACGAACAATATGGAATATCGGAATTCTGACTGTGCTGTTTTCATCGGATAGATCCCGAGATCATGTGTACCGATTTCTGTGAGATTTGGACAAAATCTGTAGGAGGAGGAGCAAAAAGTGTGTTTTGAAGAAAATGCTAATTTGCTGCAAATTCGTTCTAGACGGAAATGGGCGTGGCCTATATGCGAAGATGAGTCATGACCCAAGGAATCCATGGAAAAAAACATTTTGATTTTACGACCTACGGTTCAAGAGTTATACCCAAAAATGTAAAGGCCGACCGATATAGTTCTAAGGTAATTAATTTTAGTAATTATTATGAATCTCTCCTCCAATTCTTGTAAGTATAGCCCTTACGGTCTCAGAGGAAAAAATATTTGAAAGTGAGTTTTTGCATTTCCCCATTCATGTCTATGGGGAAATTTAATGCACTAATTAATTCATATCAATTAAACTATCCAACAAATGTCTTATCCCAATACACGCACACGATTCCCGATGTAGCCCGTCGTTTTGACATATGGCTCGAGTGCGTGCGACAAAAACTGTGGGAGGTATAACGGGACAAAATAAAGTTTATCTATAATAAGAACATAAAGAATAATAAAAGGTCACAAAAACAATAGTATGGTTGCCTTCAGGCAACCACACTAACTAGAAAGCCCAAAAAGAACGGCCTCCCACAAGGTAGCGTGCTCGCCCCCCTCCTTTTCAATATCTACACAAACGTCCAGCCACTACCCAAAGTAGTAGTACTGGAATGAAATGATAGAACACCTCACACACACATAGTTTCCTTTCGTGGCTGTTTACATTCGAGGGTCGCCGGTCCTCTTGAACGGAACAGTTTAACGTCATGCCCAGGACGAAAAGATATAGAGAACACCAACATGACAAATAACAGCAGGAAGGCATTATAAATTACCTTCATGAGACTAGTAAATGACCTTGACCAGTATAAATTACCTTCATGAGACTAGTAAATGACCTTGACCAGTATAAATGACCTTCATAAGACTAGTAAATGATCTTCACCAGTATAAATGACCTTGACCAGTATGCAGTCCGTGACCATGGACTATAGCCTTTTGCTTTTCCTTGATTTTCGCCTTTTTTAAATCCTCAACAATGATGAAGAATCGCGCACTATAGCGCGCCGCTCAATGACCTCTGAGACCATGGACCAATGAATGAAATACAACACATTGAGCAGGGCACTGCAGGGAGTTGAACCCCGTTCCGGTAAACCAGAAGTCCGACACCAGTGCCTTAGTTTTTGTGTTGTTGTTCATTTAAAGGTCCAGGTGTGCATACGCATGTGCGCCTGTGCGTGTGTAGGTGCATGTGTGCATGTGTGTGTGCACGCTTCAATGACCACTGTTGGACCCAATGGCGATCAAGGACCTCAGGGAGCCACCCAAAATTCACAACGGTCACAGCGAACTCTGTTGCATCACAACTGGTGGCCAACAGTCATAACCAACAACGCCGCCGACCCACAGGAGAATACCATCGCACAGTGGTATCAGACCAACCACAATCAGCCAGCCCTCAAACCAAACCCTTCGACCTAGAATAACTCGAAACTGCAATGGGAAAGTTGAAACCCGGAAAAGCAGCAGGGATTGATGACATACTGGCAGAAATTATACAGCACCTGGAACCTAACGCAAAGACCTGGCTCGTGGGGATGCTGAACACATGCATGGCACAGAAAACCATCCCTTTTGTCTGGAGAAAGGCCAAAGTGGTTGCAATCCCCAAACCTGGCAAAGACCCATCATCCCCAAAGAGCTACCGACCCATTTCCCTCCTCTGCATCACCTACAAGAGAGGCTGCTACTCCAACGCCTCATGCCACTCAGACACCAAGCTGACTAAAGACCAAGCTTGTTTCCGTCCCGGCCGCTCCTGTGCTGGACAGAGCTCAACCTCACCCAACACATTGAGGATGGGTTTGAGGGAAAACAAATAACTGGAGCAGAAACTGGAGGGCGAAGCAAGCACGCAGGCAGCTAGTGCCTGCCTGCCTTCCTGCCTGCCTTCCTCATGTGGAAGCTGCATAGTTGACTTTGTGTGTGTCTTTCTTTTTCTGTCTGTCTTTCTTAGGATGAAGATCAAGGTAGACGCCGTTGGAAGGCTCAACACAAGCCGATGCCCCTAGAGATCCATCCCAAAGCTTCCCTCAGGGAGCCCAGCAAGCCAGCTAGCCAGCAAGCCCGCCCAGTCAGCCAACGCAGCCAGCCAGCTCCGCCAGTCAGCCAGTGTAGAAAGTCAGGCTGACAAGCCAGAGCATTTCAGCTCTTGCAGTCCGCCATTGCAGCCATACCAGCCTTTCTCAGTCAGCTCAGCCAGGCCTCTCTCGAGGCCTGGCTCTCTGTCTGCCTGGCCCGGTCTGCCCTGCCTTGCAGCAACAGAACCAGCCTTGCTAGCAAGCCAGCCAGCTCAGAATACGAGCTCAGCAAGCCAGCGCAGCTGGCAAGCACGCAGTTAGTCTAAACCAGTTTCAGACCGGCAGGCCAAGGCAGACAGACAGGAAGACCGAGGCGCCTAGGCAGGCAGACAGGCCAGGAAGGCAACAAAGTGCAGGCAGGGGGACTATCCGGCCTAAGGCTGCGCTGCAAGGGTTGGAGCCTGGCCAGCTCCTGCTGGTCTGGGCTGAGTGGCTGTGGCTGCACAGTAAGGCTGCGGTAACCTAGTCTGGGCTTGTTGCTGCACTGGCTTGCTCAGCTCGCATTCTGAGCTGGCTGGCTTGCCAGAAAGGCTGGTTCTGTTGCTGCAAGGCAGGGCGGGGCAGACCGGGCCAGGCAGACAGAGAGCCAGGCCTCGAGAGAGGCCTGGCTGAGCTGACTGAGCAAGGCTGGTATGGCTGCAATGGTTGACTGCAAGGGCTGATATGCTCTGGCTTGGCAGCCTGACTTTCTACACTGGCTGACTGGCGGAGCTGACTGGCTACGTTGGCTGACTGGGCAGGCTTGCTGGCTAGCTGGCTTGCTGGGCTCCCTGATGGAACCTTTGGATGGATCTCTAGGGGCATCGGCTTGTGTTGAGCCTTCCAACGGCGTCTACCTTGATCTCCGTCCTAAGAAAGAAAGACAGAAAAAGAAAGACACACACAAACCCAACTATGCAGGTTTGAGGGAAAACAAATAACTGGAGCAGCATTCAGAGATCTCTCTGCTGCCTATGACACTGTCCAACACCGCACAATGGTCAGCACAAGCCTCCTCAACAACAGGCGCTTCTATGTCCAGTTAAATGACCAGAGGAATAAATAGAAAGCCCAAAAAGAACGGCCTCCCACAAGGTAGCGTGCTCGCCCCCCTCCTTTTCAATATCTACACAAACGTCCAGCCACTACCCAAAGTAGTAGTACTGGAATGAAATGATAGAGAACACCTCACACACACACACATAGTTTCCTTTCGTGGCTGTTTACATTCGAGGGTCGCCGGTCCTCTCGAATGGAACAGTTTAACGTCATGCCCAGGACGAAAAGATATAGAGAACACCAACATGACAAATAACAGCAGGAAGGCATTATAAATTACCTTCATGAGACTAGTAAATGACCTTGACCAGTATAAATGACCTTCATGAGACTAGTAAATGACCTTGACCAGTATAAATGACCTTCATAAGACTAGTAAATGATCTTCACCAGTATAAATGACCTTGACCAGTATGCAGTCCGTGACCATGGACTATAGCCTTTTGCTTTTCCTTGATTTTCGCCTTTTTTTAAATCCTCAACAATGATGAAGAATCGCACACTATAGCGCGCCGCTCAATGACCTCTGAGACCATGGACCAATGAATGAAATACAACACATTGAGCAGGGCACTGCAGGGAGTTGAACCCCGTTCCGGTAAACCAGAAGTCCGACACCAGTGCCTTAGTTTTTGTGTTGTTGTTCATTTAAAGGTCCAGGTGTGCATACGCATGTGCGCCTGTGCGTGTGTAGGTGCATGTGTGCATGTGTGTGTGCACGCTTCAATGACCACTGTTGGACCCAATGGCGATCAAGGACCTCAGGGAGCCACCCAAAATTCACAACGGTCACAGCGAACTCTGTTGCATCACAACTGGTGGCCAACAGTCATAACCAACAACGCCGCCGACCCACAGGAGAATACCATCGCACAGTGGTATCAGACCAACCACAATCAGCCAGCCCTCAAACCAAACCCTTCGACCTAGAAGAACTCGAAACTGCAATGGGAAAGTTGAAACCCGGAAAAGCAGCAGGGATTGATGACATACTGGCAGAAATTATACAGCACCTGGAACCTAACGCAAAGACCTGGCTCGTGGGGATGCTGAACACATGCATGGCACAGAAAACCATCCCTTCTGTCTGGAGAAAGGCCAAAGTGGTTGCAATCCCCAAACCTGGCAAAGACCCATCATCCCCAAAGAGCTACCGACCCATTTCCCTTCTCTGCATCACCTACAAGAGAGGCTGCTACTCCAACGCCTCATGCCACTCATAGACACCAAGCTGACTAAAGACCAAGCTGGTTTCCGTCCCGGCCTGTGCTGGACAGAGCTCAACCTCACCCAACACATTGAGGATGGGTTTGAGGGAAAACAAATAACTGGAGCAGAAACTGGAGGGCGAAGCAAGCACGCAGGCAGCTAGTGCCTGCCTGCCTTCCTGCCTGCCTTCCTCATGTGGAAGCTGCATAGTTGACTTTGTGTGTGTCTTTCTTTTTCTGTCTGTCTTTCTTAGGATGAAGATCAAGGTAGACGCCGTTGGAAGGCTCAACACAAGCCGATGCCCCTAGAGATCCATCCCAAAGCTTCCCTCAGGGAGCCCAGCAAGCCAGCTAGTCAGCAAGCCCACCCAGTCAGCCAACGCAGCCAGCCAGCTCCGCCAGTCAGCCAGTGTAGAAAGTCAGGCTGACAAGCCAGAGCATATCAGCTCTTGCAGTCCGCCATTGCAGCCATACCAGCCTTGCTCAGTCAGCTCAGCCAGGCCTCTCTCGAGGCCTGGCTCTCTGTCTGCCTGGCCCGGTCTGCCCTGCCCTGCCTTGCAGCAACAGAACCAGCCTTGCTAAAAAGCCAGCCAGCTCAGAATACGAGCTCAGCAAGCCAGCGCAGCTGGCAAGCACGCAGTTAGTCTAAACCAGTTTCAGACCGGCAGGCCAAGGCAGACAGACAGGAAGACCGAGGCGCCTAGGCAGGCAGACAGGCCAGGAAGGCAACAAAGTGCAGGCAGGGGGACTATCCGGCCTAAGGCTGCGCTGCAAGGGTTGGAGCCTGGCCAGCTCCTGCTGGTCTGGGCTGAGTGGCTGTGGCTGCACAGTAAGGCTGCGGTAACCTAGTCTGGGCTTGCTGCTGCACTGGCTTGCTCAGCTCGCATTCTGAGCTGGCTGGCTTGCCAGAAAGGCTGGTTCTGTTGCTGCAAGGCAGGGCGGGGCAGACCGGGCCAGGCAGACAGAGAGCCAGGCCTCGAGAGAGGCCTGGCTGAGCTGACTGAGCAAGGCTGGTATGGCTGCAATGGCTGACTGCAAGGGCTGATATGCTCTGGCTTGGCAGCCTGACTTTCTACACTGGCTGACTGGCGGAGCTGACTGGCTACGTTGGCTGACTGGGCAGGCTTGCTGGCTAGCTGGCTTGCTGGGCTCCCTGAGGGAAGCTTTGGGATGGATCTCTAGGGGCATCGGCTTGTGTTGAGCCTTCCAACGGCGTCTACCTTGATCTCCGTCCTAAGAAAGAAAGACAGAAAAAGAAAGACACACACAAACCCAACTATGCAGGTTTGAGGGAAAACAAATAACTGGAGCAGCATTCAGAGATCTCTCTGCTGCCTATGACACTGTCCAACACCGCACAATGGTCAGCACAAGCCTCCTCAACAACAGGCGCTTCTATGTCCAGTTAAATGACCAGAGGAGTAAATAGAAAGCCCAAAAAGAACGGCCTCCCACAAGGTAGCATGCTCGCCCCCCTCCTTTTCAATATCTACACAAACGTCCAGACACTACCCAAAGTAGTAGTACTGGAATGAAATGATAGAGAACACCTCACACACATAGTTTCCTTCCGTGGCTGTTTACATTCGAGGGTCGCCGGTCCTCTCGAACGGAACAGTTTAACGTCATGCCCAGGACGAAAAGATATAGAGAACACCAACATGACAAATAACAGCAGGAAGGCATTATAAATTACCTTCATGAGACTAGTAAATGACCTTGACCAGTATAAATGACCTTCATGAGACTAGTAAATGACCTTGACCAGTATAAATGACCTTCATAAGACTAGTAAATGATCTTCACCAGTATAAATGACCTTGACCAGTATGCAGTCCGTGACCATGGACTATAGCCTTTCGCTTTTCCTTGATTTTCGCCTTTTTTTAAATCCTCAACAATGATGAAGAATCGCACACTATAGCGCGCCGCTCAATGACCTCTGAGACCATGGACCAATGAATGAAATACAACACATTGAGCAGGGCACTGCAGGGAGTTGAACCCCGTTCCGGTAAACCAGAAGTCCGACACCAGTGCCTTAGTTTTTGTGTTGTTGTTCATTTAAAGGTCCAGGTGTGCATACGCATGTGCGCCTGTGCGTGTGTAGGTGCATGTGTGCATGTGTGTGTGCACGCTTCAATGACCACTGTTGGACCCAATGGCGATCAAGGACCTCAGGGAGCCACCCAAAATTCACAACGGTCACAGCGAACTCTGTTGCATCACAACTGGTGGCCAACAGTCATAACCAACAACGCCGCCGACCCACAGGAGAATACCATCGCACAGTGGTATCAGACCAACCACAATCAGCCAGCCCTCAAACCAAACCCTTCGACCTAGAAGAACTCGAAACTGCAATGGGAAAGTTGAAACCCGGAAAAGCAGCAGGGATTGATGACATACTGGCAGAAATTATACAGCACCTGGAACCTAACGCAAAGACCTGGCTCGTGGGGATGCTGAACACATGCATGGCACAGAAAACCATCCCTTCTGTCTGGAGAAAGGCCAAAGTGGTTGCAATCCCCAAACCTGGCAAAGACCCATCATCCCCAAAGAGCTACCGACCCATTTCCCTTCTCTGCATCACCTACAAGAGAGGCTGCTACTCCAACGCCTCATGCCACTCATAGACACCAAGCTGACTAAAGACCAAGCTGGTTTCCGTCCCGGCCTGTGCTGGACAGAGCTCAACCTCACCCAACACATTGAGGATGGGTTTGAGGGAAAACAAATAACTGGAGCAGAAACTGGAGGGCGAAGCAAGCACGCAGGCAGCTAGTGCCTGCCTGCCTTCCTGCCTGCCTTCCTCATGTGGAAGCTGCATAGTTGACTTTGTGTGTGTCTTTCTTTTTCTGTCTGTCTTTCTTAGGATGAAGATCAAGGTAGACGCCGTTGGAAGGCTCAACACAAGCCGATGCCCCTAGAGATCCATCCCAAAGCTTCCCTCAGGGAGCCCAGCAAGCCAGCTAGTCAGCAAGCCCACCCAGTCAGCCAACGCAGCCAGCCAGCTCCGCCAGTCAGCCAGTGTAGAAAGTCAGGCTGACAAGCCAGAGCATATCAGCTCTTGCAGTCCGCCATTGCAGCCATACCAGCCTTGCTCAGTCAGCTCAGCCAGGCCTCTCTCGAGGCCTGGCTCTCTGTCTGCCTGGCCCGGTCTGCCCTGCCCTGCCTTGCAGCAACAGAACCAGCCTTGCTAAAAAGCCAGCCAGCTCAGAATACGAGCTCAGCAAGCCAGCGCAGCTGGCAAGCACGCAGTTAGTCTAAACCAGTTTCAGACCGGCAGGCCAAGGCAGACAGACAGGAAGACCGAGGCGCCTAGGCAGGCAGACAGGCCAGGAAGGCAACAAAGTGCAGGCAGGGGGACTATCCGGCCTAAGGCTGCGCTGCAAGGGTTGGAGCCTGGCCAGCTCCTGCTGGTCTGGGCTGAGTGGCTGTGGCTGCACAGTAAGGCTGCGGTAACCTAGTCTGGGCTTGCTGCTGCACTGGCTTGCTCAGCTCGCATTCTGAGCTGGCTGGCTTGCCAGAAAGGCTGGTTCTGTTGCTGCAAGGCAGGGCGGGGCAGACCGGGCCAGGCAGACAGAGAGCCAGGCCTCGAGAGAGGCCTGGCTGAGCTGACTGAGCAAGGCTGGTATGGCTGCAATGGCTGACTGCAAGGGCTGATATGCTCTGGCTTGGCAGCCTGACTTTCTACACTGGCTGACTTGCGGGGCTGACTGGCTACGTTGGCTGACTGAGCAGGCTTGCTGGGCTCCCTGAGGGAAGCTTTGGGATGGGTCTCTAGGGGCATCGGCTTGTGTTGAGCCTTCCAACGGCGTCTACCTTGATCTCCGTCCTAAGAAAGAAAGACAGAAAAAGAAAGACACACACAAACCCAACTATGCAGGTTTGAGGGAAAACAAATAACTGGAGCAGCATTCAGAGATCTCTCTGCTGCCTACGACACTGTCCAACACCGCACAATGGTCAGCACAAGCCTCCTCAATAACAGGCGCTTCTATGTCCAGTTAAATGACCAGAGGAGTAAATAGAACTAGAAAGCCCAAAAAGAACGGCCTCCCACAAGGTAGCGTGCTCGCCCCCCTCCTTTTCAATATCTACACAAACGTCCAGACACTACCCAAAGTAGTAGTACTGGAATGAAATGATAGAGAACACCTCACACACACATAGTTTCCTTTCGTGGCTGTTTACATTCGAGGGTCGCCGGTCCTCTCGAACGGAACAGTTTAACGTCATGCCCAGGACGAAAAGATATAGAGAACACCAACATGACAAATAACAGCAGGAAGGCATTATAAATTACCTTCATGAGACTAGTAAATGACCTTGACCAGTATAAATTACCTTCATGAGACTAGTAAATGACCTTGACCAGTATAAATGACCTTCATAAGACTAGTAAATGATCTTCACCAGTATAAATGACCTTGACCAGTATGCAGTCCGTGACCATGGACTATAGCCTTTTGCTTTTCCTTGATTTTCGCCTTTTTTAAATCCTCAACAATGATGAAGAATCGTGCACTATATCGCGCCGCTCAATGACCTCTGAGACCATGGACCAATGAATGAAATACAACACATTGAGCAGGGCACTGCAGGGAGTTGAACCCCGTTCCGGTAAACCAGAAGTCCGACACCAGTGCCTTAGTTTTTGTGTTGTTGTTCATTTAAAGGTCCAGGTGTGCATACGCATGTGCGCCTGTGCGTGTGTAGGTGCATGTGTGCATGTGTGTGTGCACGCTTCAATGACCACTGTTGGACCCAATGGCGATCAAGGACCTCAGGGAGCCACCCAAAATTCACAACGGTCACAGCGAACTCTGTTGCATCACAACTGGTGGCCAACAGTCATAACCAACAACGCCGCCGACCCACAGGAGAATACCATCGCACAGTGGTATCAGACCAACCACAATCAGCCAGCCCTCAAACCAAACCCTTCGACCTAGAATAACGCGAAACTGCAATGGGAAAGTTGAAACCCGGAAAAGCAGCAGGGATTGATGACATACTGGCAGAAATTATACAGCACCTGGAACCTAACACAAAGACTTGGCTCGTGGGGATGGTGAACACATGCATGGCACAGAAAACCATCCCTTCTGTCTGGAGAAAGGCCAAAGTGGTTGCAATCCCCAAACCTGGCAAAGACCCATCATCCCCAAAGAGCTACCGACCCATTTCCCTCCTCTGCATCACCTACAAGAGAGGCTGCTACTCCAACGCCTCAT
The DNA here is from genome assembly GCF_964188405.1 of Protomyctophum parallelum. Taxonomy (NCBI): domain Eukaryota; kingdom Metazoa; phylum Chordata; class Actinopteri; order Myctophiformes; family Myctophidae; genus Protomyctophum; species Protomyctophum parallelum. The sequence goes on along the minus strand of NC_139704.1, from coordinate 45,271,868 downwards.
GCCACTCAGACACCAAGCTGACTAAAGACCAAGCTTGTTTCCGTCCCGGCCGCTCCTGTGCTGGACAGAGCTCAACCTCACCCAACACATTGAGGATGGGTTTGAGAGAAAACAAATAACTGGAGCAGAAACTGGAGGGCGAAGCAAGCACGCAGGTAGCTAGTGCCTGCCTGCCTTCCTGCCTGCCTTCCTCATGTGGAAGCTGCATAGTTGACTTTGTGTGTGTCATTCTTTTTCTGTCTGTCTTTCTTAGGATGAAGATCAAGGTAGACGCCGTTGGAAGGCTCAACACAAGCCGATGCCCCTAGAGATCCATCCCAAAGCTTCCCTCAGGGAGCCCAGCAAGCCAGCTAGCCAGCAAGCCCGCCCAGTCAGCCAACGCAGCCAGCCAACGCAGCCAGCCAGCTCCGCCAGTGTAGAAAGTCAGGCTGACAAGCCAGAGCATATCAGCTCTTGCAGTCCGCCATTGCAGCCATACCAGCCTTGCTCAGTCAGCTCAGCCAGGCCTCTCTCGAGGCCTGGCTCTCTGTCTGCCTGGCCCGGTCTGCCCTGCCCTGCCTTGCAGCAACAGAACCAGCCTTGCTAGCAAGCCAGCCAGCTCAGAATACGAGCTCAGCAAGCCAGCGCAGCTGGCAAGCACGCAGTTAGTCTAAACCAGTTTCAGACCGGCAGGCCAAGGCAGACAGACAGGAAGACCGAGGCGCCTAGGCAGGCAGACAGGCCAGGAAGGCAACAAAGTGCAGGCAGGGGGACTATCCGGCCTAAGGCTGCGCTGCAAGGGTTGGAGCCTGGCCAGCTCCTGCTGGTCTGGGCTGAGTGGCTGTGGCTGCACAGTAAGGCTGCGGTAACCTAGTCTGGGCTTGCTGCTGCACTGGCTTGCTCAGCTCGCATTCTGAGCTGGCTGGCTTGCCAGAAAGGCTGGTTCTGTTGCTGCAAGGCAGGGCGGGGCAGACCGGGCCAGGCAGACAGAGAGCCAGGCCTCGAGAGAGGCCTGGCTGAGCTGACTGAGCAAGGCTGGTATGGCTGCAATGGCTGACTGCAAGGGCTGATATGCTCTGGCTTGGCAGCCTGACTTTCTACACTGGCTGACTGGCGGAGCTGACTGGCTACGTTGGCTGACTGGGCAGGCTTGCTGGCTAGCTGGCTTGCTGGGCTCCCTGAGGGAAGCTTTGGGATGGATCTCTAGGGGCATCGGCTTGTGTTGAGCCTTCCAACGGCGTCTACCTTGATCTCCGTCCTAAGAAAGAAAGACAGAAAAAGAAAGACACACACAAACCCAACTATGCAGGTTTGAGGGAAAACAAATAACTGGAGCAGCATTCAGAGATCTCTCTGCTGCCTATGACACTGTCCAACACCGCACAATGGTCAGCACAAGCCTCCTCAACAACAGGCGCTTCTATGTCCAGTTAAATGACCAGAGGAGTAAATAGAAAGCCCAAAAAGAACGGCCTCCCACAAGGTAGCATGCTCGCCCCCCTCCTTTTCAATATCTACACAAACGTCCAGACACTACCCAAAGTAGTAGTACTGGAATGAAATGATAGAGAACACCTCACACACATAGTTTCCTTTCGTGGCTGTTTACATTCGAGGGTCGCCGGTCCTCTCGAACGGAACAGTTTAACGTCATGCCCAGGACGAAAAGATATAGAGAACACCAACATGACAAATAACAGCAGGAAGGCATTATAAATTACCTTCATGAGACTAGTAAATGACCTTGACCAGTATAAATTACCTTCATGAGACTAGTAAATGACCTTGACCAGTATAAATGACCTTCATAAGACTAGTAAATGATCTTCACCAGTATAAATGACCTTGACCAGTATGCAGTCCGTGACCATGGACTATAGCCTTTCGCTTTTCCTTGATTTTCGCCTTTTTTTAAATCCTCAACAATGATGAAGAATCGCACACTATAGCGCGCCGCTCAATGACCTCTGAGACCATGGACCAATGAATGAAATACAACACATTGAGCAGGGCACTGCAGGGAGTTGAACCCCGTTCCGGTAAACCAGAAGTCCGACACCAGTGCCTTAGTTTTTGTGTTGTTGTTCATTTAAAGGTCCAGGTGTGCATACGCATGTGCGCCTGTGCGTGTGTAGGTGCATGTGTGCATGTGTGTGTGCACGCTTCAATGACCACTGTTGGACCCAATGGCGATCAAGGACCTCAGGGAGCCACCCAAAATTCACAACGGTCACAGCGAACTCTGTTGCATCACAACTGGTGGCCAACAGTCATAACCAACAACGCCGCCGACCCACAGGAGAATACCATCGCACAGTGGTATCAGACCAACCACAATCAGCCAGCCCTCAAACCAAACCCTTCGACCTAGAAGAACTCGAAACTGCAATGGGAAAGTTGAAACCCGGAAAAGCAGCAGGGATTGATGACATACTGGCAGAAATTATACAGCACCTGGAACCTAATGCAAAGACCTGGCTCGTGGGGATGCTGAACACATGCATGGCACAGAAAACCATCCCTTCTGTCTGGAGAAAGGCCAAAGTGGTTGCAATCCCCAAACCTGGCAAAGACCCATCATCCTCAAAGAGCTACCGACCCATTTCCCTTCTCTGCATCACCTACAAGAGAGGCTGCTACTCCAACGCCTCATGCCACTCATAGACACCAAGCTGACTAAAGACCAAGCTGGTTTCCGTCCCGGCCTGTGCTGGACAGAGCTCAACCTCACCCAACACATTGAGGATGGGTTTGAGGGAAAACAAATAACTGGAGCAGAAACTGGAGGGCGAAGCAAGCACGCAGGCAGCTAGTGCCTGCCTGCCTTCCTGCCTGCCTTCCTCATGTGGAAGCTGCATAGTTGACTTTGTGTGTGTCTTTCTTTTTCTGTCTGTCTTTCTTAGGATGAAGATTAAGGTAGACGCCGTTGGAAGGCTCAACACAAGCCGATGCCCCTAGAGATCCATCCCAAAGCTTCCCTCAGGGAGCCCAGCAAGCCAGCTAGCCAGCAAGCCCGCCCAGTCAGCCAACGCAGCCAGCCAGCTCCGCCAGTCAGCCAGTGTAGAAAGTCAGGCTGACAAGCCAGAGCATATCAGCTCTTGCAGTCCGCCATTGCAGCCATACCAGCCTTGCTCAGTCAGCTCAGCCAGGCCTCTCTCGAGGCCTGGCTCTCTGTCTGCCTGGCCCGGTCTGCCCTGCCCTGCCTTGCAGCAACAGAACCAGCCTTGCTAGCAAGCCAGCCAGCTCAGAATACGAGCTCAGCAAGCCAGCGCAGCTGGCAAGCACGCAGTTAGTCTAAACCAGTTTCAGACCGGCAGGCCAAGGCAGACAGACAGGAAGACCGAGGCGCCTAGGCAGGCAGACAGGCCAGGAAGGCAACAAAGTGCAGGCAGGGGGACTATCCGGCCTAAGGCTGCGCTGCAAGGGTTGGAGCCTGGCCAGCTCCTGCTGGTCTGGGCTGAGTGGCTGTGGCTGCACAGTAAGGCTGCGGTAACCTAGTCTGGGCTTGCTGCTGCACTGGCTTGCTCAGCTCGCATTCTGAGCTGGCTGGCTTGCCAGAAAGGCTGGTTCTGTTGCTGCAAGGCAGGGCGGGGCAGACCGGGCCAGGCAGACAGAGAGCCAGGCCTCGAGAGAGGCCTGGCTGAGCTGACTGAGCAAGGCTGGTATGGCTGCAATGGCTGACTGCAAGGGCTGATATGCTCTGGCTTGGCAGCCTGACTTTCTACACTGGCTGACTGGCGGAGCTGACTGGCTACGTTGGCTGACTGGGCAGGCTTGCTGGCTAGCTGGCTTGCTGGGCTCCCTGAGGGAACCTTTGGATGGATCTCTAGGGGCATCGGCTTGTGTTGAGCCTTCCAACGGCGTCTACCTTGATCTCCGTCCTAAGAAAGAAAGACAGAAAAAGAAAGACACACACAAACCCAACTATGCAGGTTTGAGGGAAAACAAATAACTGGAGCAGCATTCAGAGATCTCTCTGCTGCCTATGACACTGTCCAACACCGCACAATGGTCAGCACAAGCCTCCTCAACAACAGGCGCTTCTATGTCCAGTTAAATGACCAGAGGAGTAAATAGAAAGCCCAAAAAGAACGGCCTCCCACAAGGTAGCGTGCTCGCCCCCCTCCTTTTCAATATCTACACAAACGTCCAGCCACTACCCAAAGTAGTAGTACTGGAATGAAATGATAGAGAACACCTCACACACACACAGTTTCCTTTCGTGGCTGTTTACATTCGAGGGTCGCCGGTCCTCTCGAACGGAACAGTTTAACGTCATGCCCAGGACGAAAAGATATAGAGAACACCAACATGACAAATAACAGCAGGAAGGCATTATAAATTACCTTCATGAGACTAGTAAATGACCTTGACCAGTATAAATTACCTTCATGAGACTAGTAAATGACCGTGACCAGTATAAATGACCTTCATAAGACTAGTAAATGATCTTCACCAGTATAAATGACCTTGACCAGTATGCAGTCCGTGACCATGGACTAAAGCCTTTTGCTTTTCCTTGATTTTCGCCTTTTTTTAAATCCTCATTAATGATGAAGAAGCGCGCACTATAGCGCGCCGCTCAATGACCTCTGAGACCATGGACCAATGAATGAAATACAACACATTGAGCAGGGCACTGCAGGGAGTTGAACCCCGTTCCGGTAAACCAGAAGTCCGACACCAGTGCCTTAGTTTTTGTGTTGTTCATTTAAAGGTCCAGGTGTGCATACGCATGTGCGCCTGTGCGTGTGTAGGTGCATGTGTGCATGTGTGTGTGCACGCTTCAATGACCACTGTTGGACCCAATGGCGATCAAGGACCTCAGGGAGCCACCCAAAATTCACAACGGTCACAGCGAACTCTGTTGCATCACAACTGGTGGCCAACAGTCATAACCAACAACGCCGCCGACCCACAGGAGAATACCATCGCACAGTGGTATCAGACCAACCACAATCAGCCAGCCCTCAAACCAAACCCTTCGACCTAGAAGAACTCGAAACTGCAATGGGAAAGTTGAAACCCGGAAAAGCAGCAGGGATTGATGACATACTGGCAGAAATTATACAGCACCTGGAACCTAACGCAAAGACCTGGCTCGTGGGGATGCTGAACACATGCATGGCACAGAAAACCATCCCTTCTGTCTGGAGAAAGACAAAGTGGTTGCAATCCCCAAACCTGGCAAAGACCCATCATCCTCAAAGAGCTACCGACCCATTTCCCTTCTCTGCATCACCTACAAGAGAGGCTGCTACTCCAACGCCTCATGCCACTCATAGACACCAAGCTGACTAAAGACCAAGCTGGTTTCCGTCCCGGCCTGTGCTGGACAGAGCTCAACCTCACCCAACACATTGAGGATGGGTTTGAGGGAAAACAAATAACTGGAGCAGAAACTGGAGGGCGAAGCAAGCACGCAGGCAGCTAGTGCCTGCCTGCCTTCCTGCCTGCCTGCCTGCCTTCCTCATGTGGAAGCTGCATAGTTGACTTTGTGTGTGTCTTTCTTTTTCTGTCTGTCTTTCTTAGGATGAAGATCAAGGTAGACGCCGTTGGAAGGCTCAACACAAGCCGATGCCCCTAGAGATCCATCCCAAAGCTTCCCTCAGGGAGCCCAGCAAGCCAGCTAGCCAGCAAGCCTGCCCAGTCAGCCAACGCAGCCAGCCAGCTCCGCCAGTCAGCCAGTGTAGAAAGTCAGGCTGACAAGCCAGAGCATATCAGCTCTTGCAGTCCGCCATTTCAGCCATACCAGCCTTGCTCAGTCAGCTCAGCCAGGCCTCTCTCGAGGCCTGGCTCTCTGTCTGCCTGGCCCGGTCTGCCCTGCCCTGCCTTGCAGCAACAGAACCAGCCTTGCTAGCAAGCCAGCCAGCTCAGAATACGAGCTCAGCAAGCCAGCGCAGCTGGCAAGCACGCAGTTAGTCTAAACCAGTTTCAGACCGGCAGGCCAAGGCAGACAGACAGGAAGACCGAGGCGCCTAGGCAGGCAGACAGGCCAGGAAGGCAACAAAGTGCAGGCAGGGGGACTATCCGGCCTAAGGCTGCGCTGCAAGGGTTGGAGCCTGGCCAGCTCCTGCTGGTCTGGGCTGAGTGGCTGTGGCTGCACAGTAAGGCTGCGGTAACCTAGTCTGGGCTTGCTGCTGCACTGGCTTGCTCAGCTCGCATTCTGAGCTGGCTGGCTTGCCAGAAAGGCTGGTTCTGTTGCTGCAAGGCAGGGCGGGGCAGACCGGGCCAGGCAGACAGAGAGCCAGGCCTCGAGAGAGGCCTGGCTGAGCTGACTGAGCAAGGCTGGTATGGCTGCAATGGCTGACTGCAAGGGCTGATATGCTCTGGCTTGGCAGCCTGACTTTCTACACTGGCTGACTGGCGGAGCTGACTGGCTACGTTGGCTGACTGGGCAGGCTTGCTGGCTAGCTGGCTTGCTGGGCTCCCTGAGGGAAGCTTTGGGATGGATCTCTAGGGGCATCGGCTTGTGTTGAGCCTTCCAACGGCGTCTACCTTGATCTCCGTCCTAAGAAAGAAAGACAGAAAAAGAAAGACACACACAAACCCAACTATGCAGGTTTGAGGGAAAACAAATAACTGGAGCAGCATTCAGAGATCTCTCTGCTGCCTACGACACTGTCCAACACAGCACAATGGTCAGCACAAGCCTCCTCAACAACAGGCGCTTCTATGTCCAGTTAAATGACCAGAGGAGTAAATAGAAAGCCCAAAAAGAACGGCCTCCCACAAGGTAGCGTGCTCGCCCCCCTCCTTTTCAATATCTACACAAACGTCCAGCCACTACCCAAAGTAGTAGTACTGGAATGAAATGATAGAGAACACCTCACACACACATAGTTTCCTTTCGTGGCTGTTTACATTCGAGGGTCGCCGGTCCTCTCGAACGGAACAGTTTAACGTCATGCCCAGGACGAAAAGATATAGAGAACACCAACATGACAAATAACAGCAGGAAGGCATTATAAATTACCTTCATGAGACTAGTAAATGACCTTGACCAGTATAAATTACCTTCATGAGACTAGTAAATGACCTTGACCAGTATAAATGACCTTCATAAGACTAGTAAATGATCTTCACCAGTATAAATGACCTTGACCAGTATGCAGTCCGTGACCATGGACTATAGCCTTTTGCTTTTCCTTGATTTTCGCCTTTTTTTAAATCCTCAACAATGATGAAGAATCGCGCACTATAGCGCGCCGCTCAATGACCTCTGAGACCATGGACCAATGAATGAAACACAACACATTGAGCAGGGCACTGCAGGGAGTTGAACCCCGTTCCGGTAAACCAGAAGTCCGACACCAGTGCCTTAGTTTTTGTGTTGTTGTTCATTTAAAGGTCCAGGTGTGCATACGCATGTGCGCCTGTGCGTGTGTCGGTGCATGTGTGCATGTGTGTGTGCACGCTTCAATGACCACTGTTGGACCCAATGGCGATCAAGGACCTCAGGGAGCCACCCAAAATTCACAACGGTCACAGCGAACTCTGTTGCATCACAACTGGTGGCCAACAGTCATAACCAACAACGCCGCCGACCCACAGGAGAATACCATCACACAGTGGTATCAGACCAACCGCAATCAGCCAGCCCTCAAACCAAACCCTTCGACCTAGAAGAACTCGAAACTGCAATGGGAAAGTTGAAACCCGGAAAAGCAGCAGGGATTGATGACATACTGGCAGAAATTATACAGCACCTGGAACCTAACGCAAAGACCTGGCTCGTGGGGATGCTGAACACATGCATGGCACAGAAAACCATCCCTTCTGTCTGGAGAAAGGCCAAAGTGGTTGCAATCCCCAAACCTGGCAAAGACCCATCATCCCCAAAGAGCTACCGACCCATTTCCCTCCTATGCATCACCTACAAGCTCTATGAGAGGCTGCTACTCCAACGCCTCGTTGCCACTCATAGATACCAAGCTGACTAAAGACCAAGCTGGTTTCCGTCCCGGCCGCTCCTGTGCTGGTCAGAGCTCAACCTCACCCAACACATTGAGGATGGGTTTGAGGGAAAACAAATAACTGGAGCAGCATTCAGAGATCTCTCTGCTGCCTACGACACTGTCCAACACTGCACAATGGTCAGGAAAAGCCTCCTCAACAACAGGCGCTTCTATGTCCAGTTAAATGACCAGAGGAGTAAATGGAAAGCCCAAAAGAACGGCCTCCCACAAGGTAGCGTGCTCGCCCCCCCCTCCTTTTCAATATCTACACAAACGTCCAGCCACTACCCACAGAATGCCAGCGTTTCATATACGCCAACGACCTCTGCATTACCACCCAACAAGCAGACTTCCAGAAGATTGAGTCTGTCCTTGAAAGTGCCCTCCAAGAAATGTCAAGCTACTACAATACAACCACCTGAAACCTAACCCATCAAAAACCCAACTATGCAGCTTCCACCTGAGGAACCGAGACGCAAAAACATTATTGCGCATCACAAACTCTCAAACCATACCCACCCCATGTATCTTGGATTTACACTGGACAGGACACTCTTCTTCAAAAAACACCTGGAGAACACAAAAGCCACGGTCAACAACCACAATAACATCCTGTGAAAACTAGTGAACTCCAAGTGGGGCGCAGACCCACAAACAATCCGTGCAACTGCCATGGCCCTGTCTTTCTCTACACCAGAGTATGCCTGCTCAAGCTGGAGCCGATCACGTCACACCAAATTGGTCGACACAGCCCTAAATGACACCTGTGGCATCATCACAGGATGCATCAAGACAACACCTGTCCCTGTCCCAACACCTGTTTACATTCGAGGGTCGCCGGTCCTCTCGAACGGAACAGTTTAACGTCATGCCCAGGACGAAAAGATATAGAGAACACCAACATGACAAATAACATACAGGAAGGCATGGGCCACAATCCACCGTCTTGGCAAAGACCACAACACCCATAATTCACAACGGTCACAGCAAACTCTGTTGCATCACAACTGGTGTAGGTATTGGATGGAGCACGCACACCACAGGTATAAGAAAGACGTGATGCAGAGGAGGGAAATGGGTCGGTTGCTCTTCAGGGATAATGGGTCTTTGCCAGGTTTAGGGATTGCAACCACTTTGGCCTTTTTCCAGACAGAAGGGGTGGTTTTCTGTGCTATGCATGTGTTCAGCATCCCCACAAGCCAGGTCTTTGTGTTAGGTTCCAGGTGCTGTATCATTTCTGCCAGTATGTCATCAATCCCTGCTGCTTTTCCGGGTTTCAACTTTCCCATTGCAGTTTCAAGTTCTTCTAGGTCGAAGGGTTTGGTTTCAGGGCTGGCTGATTGTGGTTGGTCTGATACCACTGTGCGATGGTATTCTATGTGGGTCGGTGGCGGTGTTGGTTATGACTGTTGGCCACCAGTTGTGACCAAGACCGCCACCGACCCACAGGAGAATACCATCGCACAGTGGTATCAGACCAACCACAATCAGCCAGCCCTTAAACCAAACCTTTCGACCTAGAAGAATTTGAAACTGCAATGGGAAAGTTGAAACCCGGAAAAGCAGCAGGGATTGATGACCTACTGGCAGAAATGATACAGCACCTGGGACCCAACGCAAAGACCTGGCTTGTGGGGATGCTGAACACATGCATAGCACAGAAAACCATCCCTTCTGTCTGGAAAAAGGCCAAAGTGGTTGCAATCCCTAAACCTGGCAAAGACCCATTATCCCCAAAGAGCTACCGACCCATTTCCCTCCTATGCATCACCTACAAGCTCTATGAGAGGCTGCTACTCCAACGCCTCGTTGCCACTCATAGATACCAAGCTGACTAAAGACCAAGCTGGTTTCCGTCCCGGCTGCTCCTGTGCTGGACAGAGCTCAACCTCACCCAACACATTGAGGATGGGTTTGAGGGAAAACAAATAACTGGAGCAGCATTCAGAGATCTCTCTGCTGCCTACGACACTGTCCAACACTGCACAATGGTCAGGAAAAGCCTCCTCAACAACAGGCGCTTCTATGTCCAGTTAAATGACCAGGAGTAAATGGAAAGCCCAAAAGAACGGCCTCCCACAAGGTAGCGTGCTCGCCCCCCCTCCTTTTCAATATCTACACAAACGTCCAGCCACTACCCACAGAATGCCAGCGTTTCATCTACGCCAACGACCTCTGCATTACCACCCAACAAGCAGACTTCCAGAAGATTGAGTCTGTCCTTGAAAGTGCCCTCCAAGAAATGTCAAGCTACTACAATACAACCACCTGAAACCCAACCCATCAAAAACCCAACTATGCAGCTTCCACCTGAGGAACCGAGACGCAAAAAAATAATTGCGCATCACAAACTCTCAAACCATACCCACCCCATGTATCTTGGATTTACACTGGACAGGACACTCTTCCTCAAAAAACACCTGGAGAACACAAAAGCCACGGTCAACAACCACAATAACATCCTGTGAAAACTAGTGAACTCCAAGTGGGGCGCAGACCCACAAACAATCCGTGCAACTGCCATGGCCCTGTCTTTCTCTACACCAGAGTATGCCTGCTCAAGCTGGAGCCGATCATGTCACACCAAATTGGTCGACACAGCCCTAAATGACACCTGTGGCATCATCACAGGATGCATCAAGACAACACCTGTCCCTGTCCCAACACCTGTTTACATTCGAGGGTCGCCGGTCCTCTCGAACGGAACAGTTTAACGTCATGCCCAGGACGAAAAGATATAGAGAACACCAACATGACAAATAACAGCAGGAAGGCATGGGCCACAATCCACCGTCTTGGCAAAGACCACAACACCCATAATTCACAACGGTCACAGCAAACTCTGTTGCATCACAACTGGTGTAGGTATTGGATGGAGCCCACACACCACAGGTATAAGAAAGACGTGATGCAGAGGAGGGAAATGGGTCGGTTGCTCTTCAGGGATAATGGGTCTTTGCCAGGTTTAGGGATTGCAACCACTTTGGCCTTTTTCCAGACAGAAGGGGTGGTTTTCTGTGCTATGCATGTGTTCAGCATCCCCACAAGCCAGGTATTTGTGTTAGGTTCCAGGTGCTGTATCATTTCTGCCAGTATGTCATCAATCCCTGCTGCTTTTCCGGGTTTCAACTTTCCCATTGCAGTTTCAAGTTCTTCTAGGTCGAAGGGTTTGGTTTCAGGGCTGGCTGATTGTGGTTGGTCTGATACCACTGTGCGATGGTATTCTATGTGGGTCGGTGGCGGTGTTGGTTATGACTGTTGGCCACCAGTTGTGACCAAGACCGCCACCGACCCACAGGAGAATACCATCGCACAGTGGTATCAGACCAACCACAATCAGCCAGCCCTTAAACCAAACCCTTCGACCTAGAAGAATTTGAAACTGCAATGGGAAAGTTGAAACCCGGAAAAGCAGCAGGGATTGATGACCTACTGGCAGAAATGATACAGCACCTGGGACCCAACGCAAAGACCTGGCTTGTGGGGATGCTGAACACATGCATAGCACAGAAAACCATCCCTTCTGTCTGGAAAAAGGCCAAAGTGGTTGCAATCCCTAAACCTGGCAAAGACCCATTATCCCCAAAGAGCTACCGACCCATTTCCCTCCTATGCATCACCTACAAGCTCTATGAGAGGCTGCTACTCCAACGCCTCGTTGCCACTCATAGATACCAAGCTGACTAAAGACCAAGCTGGTTTCCGTCCCGGCCGCTCCTGTGCTGGACAGAGCTCAACCTCACCCAACACATTGAGGATGGGTTTGAGGGAAAACAAATAACTGGAGCAGCATTCAGAGATCTCTCTGCTGCCTACGACACTGTCCAACACTGCACAATGGTCAGGAAAAGCCTCCTCAACAACAGGCGCTTCTATGTCCAGTTAAATGACCAGGAGTAAATGGAAAGCCCAAAAGAACGGCCTCCCACAAGGTAGCGTGCTCGCCCCCCCTCCTTTTCAATATCTACACAAACGTCCAGCCACTACCAACAGAATGCCAGCGTTTCATCTACGCCAACGACCTCTGCATTACCACCCAACAAGCAGACTTCCAGAAGATTGAGTCTGTCCTTGAAAGTGCCCTCCAAGAAATGTCAAGCTACTACAATACAACCACCTGAAACCCAACCCATCAAAAACCCAACTATGCAGCTTCCACCTGAGGAACCGAGACGCAAAAAAATAATTGCGCATCACAAACTCTCAAACCATACCCACCCCATGTATCTTGGATTTACACTGGACAGGACACTCTTCCTCAAAAAACACCTGGAGAACACAAAAGCCACGGTCAACAACCACAATAACATCCTGTGAAAACTAGTGAACTCCAAGTGGGGCGCAGACCCACAAACAATCCGTGCAACTGCCATGGCCCTGTCTTTCTCTACACCAGAGTATGCCTGCTCAAGCTGGAGCCGATCACGTCACACCAAATTGGTCGACACAGCCCTAAATGACACCTGTGGCATCATCACAGGATGCATCAAGACAACACCTGTCCCTGTCCCAACACCTGTTTACATTCGAGGGTCGCCGGTCCTCTCGAACGGAACAGTTTAACGTCATGCCCAGGACGAAAAGATATAGAGAACACCAACATGACAAATAACAGCAGGAAGGCATGGGCCACAATCCACCGTCTTGGCAAAGACCACAACACCCATAATTCACAACGGTCACAGCAAACTCTGTTGCATCACAACTGGTGTAGGTATTGGATGGAGCCCACACACCACAGGTATAAGAAAGACGTGATGCAGAGGAGGGAAATGGGTCGGTTGCTCTTCAGGGATAATGGGTCTTTGCCAGGTTTAGGGATTGCAACCACTTTGGCCTTTTTCCAGACAGAAGGGGTGGTTTTCTGTGCTATGCATGTGTTCAGCATCCCCACAAGCCAGGTCTTTGTGTTAGGTTCCAGGTGCTGAATCATTTCTGCCAGTATGTCATCAATCCCTGCTGCTTTTCCGGGTTTCAACTTTCCCATTGCAGTTTCAAGTTCTTCTAGGTCGAAGGGTTTGGTTTCAGGGCTGGCTGATTGTGGTTGGTCTGATACCACTGTGCGATGGTATTCTATGTGGGTCGGTGGCGGTGTTGGTTATGACTGTTGGCCACCAGTTGTGACCAAGACCGCCACCGACCCACAGGAGAATACCATCGCACAGTGGTATCAGACCAACCACAATCAGCCAGCCCTTAAACCAAACCCTTCGACCTAGAAGAATTTGAAACTGCAATGGGAAAGTTGAAACCCGGAAAAGCAGCAGGGATTGATGACCTACTGGCAAAAATGATACAGCACCTGGGACCCAACGCAAAGACCTGGCTTGTGGGGATGCTGAACACATGCATAGCACAGAAAACCATCCCTTCTGTCTGGAAAAAGGCCAAAGTGGTTGCAATCCCTAAACCTGGCAAAGACCCATTATCCCCAAAGAGCTACCGACCCATTTCCCTCCTATGCATCACCTACAAGCTCTATGAGAGGCTGCTACTCCAACGCCTCGTTGCCACTCATAGATACCAAGCTGACTAAAGACCAAGCTGGTTTCCGTCCCGGCCGCTCCTGTGCTGGACAGAGCTCAACCTCACCCAACACATTGAGGATGGGTTTGAGGGAAAACAAATAACTGGAGCAGCATTCAGAGATCTCTCTGCTGCCTACGACACTGTCCAACACTGCACAATGGTCAGGAAAAGCCTCCTCAACAACAGGCGCTTCTATGTCCAGTTAAATGACCAGAGGAGTAAATGGAAAGCCCAAAAGAACGGCCTCCCACAAGGTAGCGTGCTCGCCCCCCCTCCTTTTCAATATCTACACAAACGTCCAGCCACTACCCACAGAATGCCAGCGTTTCATCTACGCCAACGACCTCTGCATTACCACCCAACAAGCAGACTTCCAGAAGATTGAGTCTGTCCTTGAAAGTGCCCTCCAAGAAATGTCAAGCTACTACAATACAACCACGTGAAACCCAACCCATCAAAAACCCAACTATGCAGCTTCCACCTGAGGAACCGAGACGGGTAAAAAGAACTGAGCGTCACTTGGGATGGTCACAAACTCTCCAACCATACCCACCCAATGTAACTTGGAGTTGCACTGGACAGGACACTCCTTTAAAAAAACATCTGGAGAACACAAAAGCCAAGGTCAACACCCACACCCGTGAAATAAATGTTTACACACCTCATTCAAGTTGCAGGCAGGCTAGCTGTCTACCTTGATCTCCGTCCTAAGAAAGAAAGACAGAAAAAGAAACACACATTTAGAACGACTTAAACCCTCTATATTTAATAAAACAATTCTGGACAGGAATCCTGTATTGCAGGGGTGCCCACATTTACATTGTGATCTACCAGTAGATCACAAAGGCTGTGCAGTAGGGCCGGGACTAATTGCGATTAATTTAGATTAATTAACTACAGAAAAATTAATCGCGATTAACTACAGATAAATTAATCGCACCTTTTTTTTCACAGAGGAACGTTTCTCACTGGGCGCTTTTCTATAGTACTGAAAACTGGAAATAATAAAAAGTCACCCCATTTTGTGTTGCCTAGAACTGGAGGTCTGAAAAAAACAGTAACAATATGAAGTAAGTACAGCTCCTTAGTCCTGTAATGTCACTGAGATGTACTTGTTACTGTTACATTTCTTTTTTCAGACCTCCAGTTCTAGGCAACACAGAATGGGGTGACTTTTATTATTATTTCCACAACAGGTATATTAATGACAGTAAAATGTTGAAAATGAGTGGTATCCTGTAGTCACTATTCATTGATTCACTGGGATACCAAAAAACATAAAAAAAAAAGGTTTCTCGCTGTTCTCGGGTTGAATATTGATATGCGATTAAAATGCGATTAATCTAGATGAATTAATCGCAAAGCCTCTGATTAATTAGATAAAAAAAATTAATCGAGTCCCAGCTCTACTGTGCAGGTATGGCATGCCCCTGTATATAATATATCACTTGAATTAAGGTGACTTGATTGATTGACATAAAAAGGCCTGTCAGCTCAAATGTTGCACACAAACATCAGTAGCATTACAAAGTTATTGTGACAGTAATAATTGCTATAGTGTGTGTTCAGTAACAGTGTTAAGTAACAGGAATATTCCTGTCTCTCCAGCTCTTTAATAAATAGAAAGGGGTTTTTAAATAAAAATCAGTTATATGTGACACATTTTCAGCCAATCAGGAGAAAGTAGCTATTTATGAGCTTAATGTTCCAGTTCTATTTGTGTCTGTTACATTACAATTCCACTTGTTTAATCTGTATCCTGACTGCGTTCCTGATTGGATAAAATTGCCGTTTCAGAAAAAGTTCTCTGTTACTGAACAAACACTATAGCAATGATTACTGTCACAATATAGAGCTATTTAATACTGTTACTGAACACATTCTAGCAATGATTACTGTCACACTATAGAATTATTTAACACTGTTACTGAACACACACTCTATAGCAATGATTACTGTAACAATATAGAGCTATTTAACACTGTTTCTGAACAGACTCTATAGCAATGATTACTGTCACAATATAGAGCTATTTAACACTGTTTCTGAACAGACTCTATAGCAATGATTACTGTCACACTATAAAGCTATTTAACACTGTTACTGAACACACTCTAGCAATGATTACTGTCACACTATAAAGCTATTTAACACTGTTACTGAACACACTCTAGCAATGATTACTGTCACACTATAGAATTATTTAACACTGTAACTGAACACACACTCTATAGCAATGATTACTGTCACACTATAGAATTATTTAACACTGTACTGAACACACTCTATAGCAATGATTACTGTCACAATATAGAGCAATTTAATTTAGGTAACCAAATGGACTCCAATAGTAGATCTTTACACTCTCAATAGTTTAATTGTTAAGCATCTGCTTAATTTCCCAAAAAAACAGATAATGTAGAAGATTGCTTTTAATCCTTTGTTGTATGTATTACTGTAGGAGAGCGGTTAGTGACTGTGCCTTATTAACATTAGTGCCTGGGATCTTTTCCGGCCAATTTCAAATAATGTTTGTTTGCTTCCCGACAATTTACCAGAATGTTTTGTGCTTTTACCAACCAAACAAAACTCTTTTCTAGCCTGACGCTGCCAGATGGGGGCGGTATTAAGCTGTGAAACAAATTTGTGTAGCAAGCTTCTTGGATCTGGCAGCGTCAGGTCAGGTTAGCTCTTTTCACCTC
This sequence comes from Protomyctophum parallelum, assembly GCF_964188405.1. Classification (NCBI taxonomy): domain Eukaryota; kingdom Metazoa; phylum Chordata; class Actinopteri; order Myctophiformes; family Myctophidae; genus Protomyctophum; species Protomyctophum parallelum. The sequence continues at coordinate 45,255,700 of NC_139704.1, read as the reverse complement.
TAGTCGATCATTTATTCAGCATTTGAGCCACGGACCACCATTGTGAGAGTCAAAATGGTAGTCCGTGGCTCAAACATGTCGCCTATGAAGTTACTTGTTGTGTTTATAAATGATACTACTACTTTACAAAACAGTGATCCAGTAGCCGAGTGGTTACAATCGATGGTTAGTGAACGTAGGGGCCCGGATTCTCCTCCCAGTCGAGGACTGAGTTTGTTTTCTTCTTAACAAACAAAACTGTTTTTGCTTCAAGTCTAGGTCCTTTATTCATTCAGTATCTGAGCCACGGACCACCATTTGAGGCTCAAATACTGAATGAATAATGGACCTCGACGAGATGCTTAAAAAGAATTGTGTTTTTTTACCGGTAAGAAAGAAGAAAAACTCAGTCCTCGAGTGGGACTAGAACCCGGGCCCTTTGGTTCACTAACCCCCGACGCTAACCGTTCGGCTACTGGAACACGGTGTTACAGAGTAGTACGAACATAATATATAAACATCACAACTAGTAACATCATATAAAGTGATAACAGATGTTTGAACAACAACAACAACAACAACGTTTAAGTATTAAATAACATTTCATTGCTTACCTTGCTGCTGCGGACACGACGACGAGGCGGCGGACATGGTGACGTGGCAACTATCCAACAAACACTGACCAAACCTCCCTCCACGTTTCTCTTCCGTATTTGAAGGGGGCCGTCACTTCCTTCCGGTGTGACGTGGGGCCACGCCCGCGAGTTTTTTGCCGCGATTTTCTTGTAGTCATTGTAGTCCTTCTACGTTACATCCGGGTCCCGTCCGCTTCTATAGCTACATATGATTCTGAACGCGTGAATCTTTGTTTTTTTTTTTTTTTTTTACAATAACGTTATTTTTCAGAAAGGAAGCCATTGAGGGTTAAAATGGGTCTTAATGCTTCCAACTCGAGTAGAATTATTAATGTAACCGTAAAGTGTAAACAAGAAAATGTATGACGTGGAGCTTTCTTGAGTAAGACCCGGAAGCGGGTTACGTCACGGCTTAAATAGTCAATACAGAAATGAGTCCCCTTCCTGGCAGCGTCTCCAGTGGTCTAGCGGTCTAAACCATAGAGTTATTATAACTCTATGGTCTAAACACCAGACTTTTGAAAACGAACTTTATATAACTTCACGGGTTCAAACCCCTCTGATGTTTTTCTCAATCATTGATTCACAATACCAGAATGCACGTTTATTTAATCATAAATACATGATTCAGACAGCCCTGTGATTAAACCTTCAGCATTACACTGCAACCAACCACACTGTGGCTGCCTTTTTATTCACAATGCAACGTTATTGGACTCCTAATAATATATCATGGTGTAGCTATAGCTCTGGTCCATAGCTCTAATGGGCATTAGAACTATATATGGACCTGCTGTAGCAGTCAGCACAGTAGATTCATATTTCAATCGATCTGGGATGTTAAAATGGTGCCAAACTGTGTTCAATTAATTCCCTCTTCTGCTACATTAAACAGCAGTTATACTTATTATTGAGACTCAGACAGCATGTTGACATGAATAGCTTAGTTAATAGCATATCTGTGTTATAATTAATGGGTTTGATTGATCGATTAAATTAATATTTTATTAAAAATGTAGGCCTACTATAAAAAATATTACTGAACTGTTTTTTTGTTTTCATTTGTAATAAAATATCACTGATGGTGTTCGGTAGGCGGCATCACACTTGTATTTTATGGTAGTATGTATGTTATTCATTCAAGTCAAGCATCGTGTGTGTATAGTAATGTTTCATTATGTTTGTATCATCTCACTCACATCAATGTTTTATGTCTTATCTGACATGCAATGACAAACGAGTAAGCTATGTTACACATTGTGCACCTCTTTCCATGTGCAGGCAAATGCCGCATGGCTAATTTGCATACTAATTTAAATATATGTTAATTAGCCATGTGCTATCGTGGATCATTCGTGGTGTAGTATAGCCTATAATGCCCACTGCCACTGGCTGGCATTGTAGGCTACAAGTCGAGCATCGTTCGCTTTGATTATATATATAGCCGCGTGCTGCTTATTGTTGACATTCTAATAAGGGCACATATTACGAAGGAGAGAGAGCTATAGCTATAAACAAACAATTAACGAGAGTAGCCTATACACTTGAACGAACGCATTGGACTGCTTGTCAGAAAGAAATCCAAGGATGCGCACCAAAATACTTTAATATTCCGTAATGACTGCTTTCATGTCATGTTAATTTTGGGTGATACATAAAAGTATTATAGCTCTCGCTCTGAAATTATAGGCAACGCAAATTACGCAACGTTACGTGCATCATTGAAAGAGTGGATGTAAAAAATAGTCTAAAATTTTTAGACTGCTAAATTTTTAGCAGTCTAGGCTTAGATTAGACAAAAAACGTCGTTTCCGTCTATATATAGACGTTGAAACGACGTTGTTTAATTAGAGTAGACGTTGTTTCAACTAATCTAAGCCTATATAGAGGCTATTTCTACCCCCGTTTTTAGACAAATGTTTTAGCCATTTAGACGTCTATATATTAGACTACAAAAATGCTCAGTGGCTGGGAGCATCTACAAGTTAGACAACCAACGTTATGGTAGGA
>NC_139704.1:45170952-45250376 GCF_964188405.1 Protomyctophum parallelum | reverse complement strand
CTTCAAACGGGATTTTCTCTCCATGACAGGATGCTCTGCTGACGCAGAGCAAATGGCTCTCTGTAGCGGTATATCCCCTTCTGGACGGGGGAACACCCCCTTTGGGTGTTATTTTAAACATTATGTTATAATTTAGCTATTGAAAAATAGCAGATCTACAAGCTCGTAGCGCGCGCTACGAGCTTGTATTGGTCTGCTATTTTTGAGAAATCGTGAAAATGTGGCGCAAATTTGGAATACCGGTATATATTTTTTCAGAACGAACCCGGAACAATATATATTCAGATGGGGGGTCAGAGGCCAATTACATATCATTTTTGGGGTCCTTGACATGAAATATTGAGCACCACTGATACAGAAACATGAGAATTTCAGAAAACAGAAGACAGGCCTAAATGGGATATATATATAGCCTGCAGGGCGTCTGGGGCGTCCTTGTAAATTCATACAAACTACACAATGCAATGATAGGATCTTTCATGCACAGAGAAACCTATATATAAGATGATCTTTTAAAAGAAAAAAATATAATGGTTAGATACATATAAAAATGGTCAGTGGTCACTGCAGTCAGGAGCAATTTGAAAATGAAAATGAGTTCATGTTTTTTGTTTTTTCTTGTTTTTTTTTAACCGTGGTTTTATATTAATTTACTGAATCCAAACTGTATATCTGCACAAAATGACACAAAGTAGTACATGTTATAGTAAATGATGCAGCATAACTGCAGATCATGCTGGGGGAGGTATTAACTCATTTAGGCCTGACATGTCTTCTAAATCATGACCGTTTTCTGAAATACCTCATGTTTCTATGTCACTTCTAAATCATGACAGTTTTCTGAAATACCTATGTTTCTATGTCAGTGGTGCTCAATAGTTCATGTCAAGAACCTCAAAAATTACATGAATTTGGCCACCGACCCCCATCTAAACATATATTGTTCCAGTGACCCCCAAGAAGCAAAGATTTCAGTTTAAAACGTTCGCTCTTTTTTTTGCGCCACGATTTTTCAAAAATAGCAGACCAATACAAGCTCGTAGCTTGTAGATCTGCTATTTTTCAATAGCTAAAGTACAACATAATGCTTAAAACAAAAAGGGTTACTTCCCGACCGAAATGGGTTAAGTTTTACAAATTGAACTCTCTTGCGAGGAAGCCACAGGGTTCAATCAATTAGTCTGTGATTATTATTGCTTCTGTTGTTATTACTAGTCCCAGCAGCCAGCCTGTTATGTTAACCCTACACACGGCCCACGGTACTAATCCTCGGCCTTTCCTTAACCCTAACCTTTACTCTCTTAATCAACATCATATTCTGAGCAAGCGGGCAAAAATATTTACATGTTATCTCTTCTCTCGCTAGTGTTCAGTGAGAATTCACTCTCGGGTCTGGAAATTTCATCCCCAAAGTTGTGTTTGTGTGTGTGTGTGTGTGTGTGTGTGTGTGTGTGTGTGTGTGTGTGAGAGAGACTCTGTGTGTGTGACTCTGTGTGTGTGTGTGTGTGTGTGTGTGTGTGTGTGTGTGTGTGTGTGTGTGTGTGTGTGTGTGTGTGTGTGTGTGTGTGTGTGTGTGTGTGTGTGTGTGTGTGTGTGTGTGTGTGTGTGTGTGTGTGTGTGTGTGTGTGTGTGTGTGTGTGTGTGTGTGTGTGTGTGCGCGTGCGTGCGTTTTATTCCGTCCCCATGGCTTGGTTGTTGGTTTTTGATCCTTTGTCTGAAATGAAAATCACAAGGAATTAGAGTCCCTGTAAATTAGAAGAAGAAAGGCTCTCATTGCAGATGGCCTCTTTATAGAGTACAGTATGATGTTATACTGACACATAAAGAGTACAGTCTAGGTCTTAGATGTTGTGGTAGAATTACATTATGATGTTACTGACACATAGTCTATGTTGTGGTATAGAACGCTCGATACTTTGTGCTAATAAAAAGCGCAAACACAGCCAACCACAAGCTAGACAAGTTTTTAAACTGTATACCAGACTGCAAGGAAAAGCTATCTTTAAAAAGAAAATGTAGTTCAATATTTCCAACCCATCTATCTGTCCCCTCAATTCCCCCCAAAATGACTGTCGAGGAGCTTTTGATCCGACGACAAATATGAAACACGGACAGCAAGATATGAGGAGGAGAAGAAGCACGAAGACATATTGATATGATATGAGGAGGAGAAGAAGCACGGAGACATATTGATATGATATGAGGAGGAGAAGAAGAAGCACGGAGACATATTGATATGATATGAGGAGGAGAAGAAGCACGGAGACATATTGATATGATATGAGGAGGAGAAGAAGAAGCACGGAGACATATTGATATGATATGAGGAGGAGAAGAAGAAGCATGGAGACATATTGATATGATATGAGGAGGAGAAGAAGAAGCATGGAGACATATTGATATGATATGAGGAGAAGAAGAAGCACGGAGACATATTGATATGATATGAGGAGGAGAAGAAGAAGCATGGAGACATATTGATATGATATGAGGAGGAGAAGAAGCATGGAGACATATTGATATGATATGAGGAGGAGAAGAAGAAGCATGGAGACATATTGATATGATATGAGGAGGAGAAGAAGAAGCACGGAGACATATTGATATGATATGAGGAGGAGAAGAAGAAGCATGGAGACATATTGATATGATATGAGGAGGAGAAGAAGCATGGAGACATATTGATATGATATGAGGAGGAGAAGAAGAAGCACGGAGACATATTGATATGATATGAGGAGGAGAAGAAGAAGCATGGAGACATATTGATATGATATGAGGAGGAGAAGAAGCACGGAGACATATTGATATGATATGAGGAGGAGAAGAAGCACGGAGACATACTGCAAGCGAGCAAACAACTCAACAACGACGAGAGACAAAGATATTTCCTATGCAAAGCTCACACACGGTGTCATGTGTGATAGCGGCCAATCCGATCCAAGTCACACGCGCGGGAAGGGGGGGGGGGGGAGGGTACCAGGAACGAGGCCGGGCCGCCTGCATCTTCCAATGACTCTCTCTCTCTCTCTCTCTCTCTCTCTCTCTCTCTCTCTTAGCTCTGATTCAGTTGATCCAGTATCTGGCCGTAGAGCAGCAGAGGGGACAAAGCAGATTTCAGCTTTGGGCTAATCTCATTAAGAAACTCTAACCACCCTATGAGGGGGGGATGGAGGGGGGGGGAGCAACTCATTCCGCACACCGTGCCAGAGCCCAGGCTCAGGGAGGCAGGTGTAATGTTACATAATTAGCCCTCTAAACGGTAAAAAGGAGATTATTGCAAATGGCCCTAGTACTAGCCAGCACATGCAGTGGACCTGCAACGGTCCCTGAAGACTCTTCTCCACAGTCTGTAGTGAAGCTGAGAAAAGTCCCCTGGGGAACTGATGTGTGAAAAACAGGTTATTTTGCAGTATAAAATGTGTGATATGGAGAACACAGCGTGATTATATATACCCTATAGTCCCCCACCACATGGCTGCCATTAAATGTATACGAACAAGACTTCGGTTGGGTTCCACGCTGGTATTTTGAAATATAAATAGCCATTGAATAAGTAAATGTATCATATCAAAACTTCACGTATAAAATCTATGCATCCAGTGAGGGAACATATTAAAGTGGGAAATTACAATTGACAGATTAATTCTTTTCTTAACCTCCAATGAATAAATAATAATGTTACTTTTGAGTGCAGGCATCACCTCATCCCCGACCCCCTTAGTGAGGCCTTTAGGGGGGCTTGTTGAGATGTCCTGTCAGCCACTACCAGGGGTCTCTGCTCCGCTGCCAACTCCCCCGGGGAATGGCCCCTGTATTGATGGACCCTGTATGATCCAGGGAGCCCACACCTAGTCACTCATAACCTGGAGAGGTGGATTACCATGTCAGATTGTTGCCATATGTGGCACGGAGCACCACTCGCACCATGACAGTGATCAACTACTACCGTCGCCGTCCAAACCAACAGGACTTCAAACACTGAGACCCCCTTCCCTGGGTGGTTCCCAATAGGAACTGGTTCAGGGGCAGCGGTGGCCGAACGGTTTGCGGAGCGGTGTTGATATCGGAAGGTCGCTATAGTTCGTATCCCCGGACCGGCACGTTAAAATTACCACCGCTGAAGTGCCCTTGGACAAGGCATTGAACCCCTACCATGAAATGTTCTATGAGCAGGGCCTGGCTGTAAACAAGTTCTTGAGCTTAGTCCAGTTACCCTGGGTAAACATGGTACCTTTGCTTTCCGTTTCAGTTATGGGAACCAACCGGTGGAAAAGAACTGAACCGGTTCCCATTGGGAACCAACCGGTGGAAAAGAACTGAACCGGTTCACATTGGGAACCAAGCGGTGTGAAAGAACTGAACCGGTTCCCATTGGGAACCAACCGGTGGGAAAGAACTGAACCGGTTCCCATTGGGAACCAAGCGGTGTGAAAGGGGGGCCTGAGGGGTGTCTGATAGAGAGAGCAGAGCTCTGCGCTGGGCTAGAGAAACAGAACGCTCCCCATAGCCAACATTATCGTCCACCAAAAACATGCTAATTACAGAAACAGATGATCCAAAACTCTCTCTCTCTCTCTCTCTGGGCACCCATGGGCAGGGCCCGGCCCAGCTTTGTAGAGGACCGAAAAGTATGGCGGCATTCCTTTGTTTTGCCTGTTCAGACGCGCTGAAGCATGGGCTTGTTGTTACATAAAGTTGTATAACAAATGAGGCTGGATTCTTTGAACTGGGCTGACCACACAGGCCTGGAGGAGACACTATAGGAGCCCCGACATGTGGCAGCAATAAGAAAGGCCCCGCCTCTCCGCAAGACATGTGGGAGACACTGCATTCCAGTGGAGCTCATTAAAGCTCAAAAACAAATCCAACAAACACTGCCCCATGTTGCTGAAGGAACACAATGAAATGTACATGGACCTGCCGGGTGGAACCATGTCTGCTGTTAGCGCTACGCTGACAGATCCACTGCCGTCTGTTCTTCTGCAGAGCTGCAGGGTCACACGTCTGCCATGCGACAGTGTCATCGTCGTTATTATTAATTGTGTTTGCTCAATTAGTTCAATGAGTTTTATTATACGAACCAATTTCGTGATTGACAGCTAAAACTTCTCAGACACGTTTTTTTATTGCAGAGCGACACTGACCGTCGTGCCTTCGGCCCCGTCTTCTTACAGATGTGGTTTAGCACTTAAACCTGTCACTGAATCATAAGGCTTATATTTATTACGCTGTTTGTTCCAGCCGTCTGCCCAGTTAAAGCGTTGTGTTGTCTGTTTAACGCGCCTATAAAAGACACTATTGCTGGTTGTTTCTGTTTGAACTCCCCCCCCCCCCCCCTTAGACAATACATGAGCTAAAGGGCGGGCTTTGAAAAGCTGTTATATTGTCAAAATGTGACATGATATTCAATTTGCGTTGCATGACATCACTAGGCGAGGACGTGCATTATGAGAGGAGCCCCGTGTGTATTCACTTAAGATTGATAAAAACTCAATAAAATCAAATGCCCATCGGGTCGGCTTCACTGTAGAAGACATCTGGCGTGATTACTTTCAGCTCTTCAGCTAATCCCCTCTAAATGTAAACGGAGTGGGGAAAATGTGCCAAATGGCTTTAGAGCAAGACTGAGTTTTGGACTTGTGGAAGATTTAAATGAGTTTTATAGAAATGTTAGAGGCATTATTGGAAAACACAGTGAGACAATTGTAATTAGTTTTCAGCCTGTCATATTTATAATCATTATCCCACTTTTTAGACATGCCAATTTTTGACTCCTCATTAACCATTGCAGCTGTGTGGAGGATTCCAACATGCTGCATCACACTGTGTTTTCTTTCTCTCCTTTTTCTCTCTCTCTCTCTCTCACCACGTTTTGATGAGCGTTCAGTCTTGTTGCCGTTCGCGATAGATGTTTGATATGTTTTGCTCCAGAGACTGGAGGGAAATGCTGGAGTCTTGTCTTGCGCATACCATTCAGAGGTGGCCCAGTATAAGAGCTAATCTGCTTGTCAGGGTTGACTGCCAAGCATATCAGCCCCCACACTTCACAATATGACTTTATTCATGTCGACTGTATAGATCTGGGCCAGTCACTGACTGACTCTGCCCACCACAACACAACACGACGCGCACACACACACACACACACACACACACACACACCCACCAGAACACAACACAACACACACACAACATGCACACACCCACCAGAACACAACACAACATGTCGACCGTATAGATCTGGGCCAGTCACTGACTGACTCTGCCCACCACAACACAACACGACACAACATGTACACACACCCAGAACACAACATACGACACGCACACACAGCCACCAGAACACAACACAACACACACCCACCAGAACACAACACAACACACACCCACCAGAACACAACACAACACACACCCACCAGAACACAACACAACACACACCCACCAGAACACAACACAACACACACACACCAGAACACAACACAACACACACCCACCAGAACACAACACAACACAACATACGACATGCACACACACCCACCAGAACACAACACAACACAACACAACACAACACAACACAACACAACACAACACAACACAACACACACCCACCAGAACACAACACAACACAACACAACACACACCCACCAGAACACAACACAACAGAACACACACACCCACAAGAACACAACACAACACAACACACACCCACCAGAACACAACACACACACCCACAAGAACACAACACAACACAACACAACACAACACAACACAACACACACACACACACACACACACACACACACACACACCAGAACACAACACAACACGACACAACACAACATGCACACACCCACCAGAACACAACACAACACAACACCCACCCAACACAACACAACACAACACAACACAACACCCACCTAACACAACACGACAAGCACACACACCCACCTACCCTCAAGGAAACAAACCTTTTACAGTACACAGTACGTTGTCAGGAGGTGCAGATGCTTAAAGGACATTTGGCAACATGTAGTGTTGTTTTCACATACATCGTTCTGATTTATTTGAATTAACCACATGAACCCTCCTAGCGGCCCTATATTCTGGGGGCGATATGTGAAGCTTGAAGATCGGTTATTTTTGGCAAAGAGATTGGGGGGTGTGTGTGGGGGGGGTGCCCCTGGGGGACTCCGGTCAATTAAGTACATAGGGTTTACAGTAAGTGGTTGAATACAATTACAAAAAAAAAGCTAACAGAAATTACACCATATGATTGTAAATGCTCATCACAAGCGACCGGAGCCAAGAAGCAGACATCTTGAAATAGCTTAAAATGTTTTGCCAGCAGTCAAAAGAAGTCTGTGGAAGAGTCTTAGTGTTGCTCCAAATGTCACCCACTGAAATAAAACCCTCGTAATGGGAGCAATTTGGTGTGTGGATCTTTCTGCTCTAATATACATAGCCAGCAGTCAAAACATATGCTTGCATTTTATAAATATGGAACCTAGACAAGCACACACACATTTTTCTGATTGCCGTAAATGCCACATTGTAAATTTTACCGAGGGATAACGTCTACTCTGAACAAGATCGAAAGATTCAAAGAAAATTACAAAAAAAAAAAACGTTTATTGAATTGTGCTTTTTTTTATCCTCGGGGCATATGATGATAGCCTCCATTCAGACGACAAACATCTGAATTATATATACTGTATACCTTTTTTTGTTGCTTAAATTCCCAGCACTTCTGACTTCTGGGCCCGATAGATGCATTTGATCTAGCTTGTAAATGACTCATAATAGCAGCACAATAATAAAAGTGGCTGGCAATGATTGATTGAGCTTGAATAACGGGTGCCTCCTGAACTATTTCATAAATCTCTAATAGAGCAGTGACCTCGGGGCTCCGCCACGTCATAAATCTATATCAGCGAAATTATGGAACTTCAAAAAACACATAATAATATAGCAAATATAATGCGTAATACGTTCAATTAAAAGAAATGCAGTTTAGGGGTCAAATAGGCAAAGGTTCACGTATATACATTAAAAGCAACAACCCGTTGAGCAATCATTTAGAAAGTAATAAGTCCTTGATGAAGAAGAAAGGCCGCGAGGACATCTGCAGCTGATTAACCCATTCTGAACGGGAACCCATTTTGGTGTCAGCATCATGTTATGCTTTAGCTATTGAAAAATAGCAGATCTACAAGCTCGTAGCGCGCCACCGAGTGGCGCGCTACGAGCGGCGCGCTACGAGCTTGTAGGGCTGCTATTTTTGAAAAATCGTTCAAATGTGGCACAAATCATTGAATATATATTTCAGAGCGAACATTTTTAACTAGAATATTTGCTTCTGGGGGGTCCCTGGAACTACATATTTTGAGATGGCCCAATAGAGATAATTCTGGGGGTCCTTGACATGAAAAAGGTTGAGCACCACTGACATAGAAACATGGGTTTTTCAGAAAAAGATTAGGATTTAGAAGCATATTTTTTTATCGACCTCAGTCCTAAGTGGGTTAAGGCCTCGCAAATTTACAATGAGGAGGACGAGTGATGTCAAGTCTTCACACTAATTTAATATAGTCTCTTCCTGCTCCAGATATCTCAAGAACGGTTTTTTGGCCTTTTTTCATATTGTGAATGATTTAAATGTTATCTCGATCTCAACTGGAGTTAGCAAAACAAATGCCACAGAAATAGCATTGCCCAGATGGGAGAAAATATTATACATTCCTGTAAAAGCCCCCCAAAGATCGCCGAGCTACAAGCTCTACACGAGTCACCTCCGCGTACATGTTGTGAGCTTGTGGATCGTCTATATTGTGGCCAACGCCGTCATATGAAGAAGTATATAATTATAATTCAAAGACTTGACAAAACAAACACATTTTGTAGAATCTGGTCTCAGTCCTAAATGGATGAAAGTGTCTCCCATAAGTTCACAGTCACGGCGCTATTCAGATAAACCAATAAATAAATTAGTGTACAAATGTGTTCGCCTCCGGGCAAAGAGACGATCTCTCTGCCAACATCCACCAATGTCAATTGGTTTGCAGTAACACGCCACAAGGGGCAGCGTGCTGTGGAAATCAAAACAGTGCTATGATGATACAATTCTCAACCTGTGGGCCGGTGATAATGATAATGTCACATTAATAGTTAAATAGTTATTAAAAGTAATGCCCATACTGTACATACTGTAAGAACTCTTACTATGTACGTTCCATTGATCCAAGGAGGAACACAATCGATTGATTGATTGATAATTAAAATAAACATCTGCAGAAAAGGTTGAGAATCACTACTGCACTTGGTTCTGGCAAGCATGGAAGACATGTACAGTATAGGGGTCAATATACTGTACATGTAGGGGTCAATATACTGTACATGTAGGGGTCAATGTACTGTACATGTAGGGGTCAATATACTGTACATGTAGGGGTCAGTGTACTGTACATGTAGGGGTCAATATACTGTACATGTAGGGGTCAATGTACTGTACATGTAGGGGTCAATATACTGTACATGTAGGGGTCAATGTACTGTACATGTAGGGGTCAATGTACTGTACATGTAGGGGTAAATGTACTGTACATGTAGGGGTCAATATACTGTACATGTAGGGGTCAATGTACTGTACATGTAGGGGTCAATATACTGTACATGTAGGGGTCAATATACTGTACATGTAGGGGTCAATATACTGTACATGTAGGGGTCAATGTACTGTACATGTAGGGGTCAATATACTGTACATGTAGGGGTCAATGTACTGTACATGTAGGGGTCAATATACTGTACATGTAGGGGTCAATATACTGTACATGTAGGGGTCAATATACTGTACATGTAGGGGTCAATGTACTGTACATGTAGGGGTCAATGTACTGTACATGTAGGGGTCAATGTACTGTACATGTAGGGGTCAATGTACTGTACATGTAGGGGTCAATATACTGTACATGTAGGGGTCAATATACTGTACATGTAGGGGTCAATGTACTGTACATGTAGGGGTCAATATACTGTACATGTAGGGGTCAATATACTGTACATGTAGGGGTCAATGTACTGTACATGTAGGGGTCAATATACTGTACATGTAGGGGTCAATATGCTGTACATGTAGGGGTCAATATACTGTACATGTAGGGGTCAACATACTGTACATGTAGGGGTCAATATACTGTACATGTAGGGGTCAATGTACTGTACATGTAGGGGTCAATGTACTGTACATGTAGGGGTCAATATACTGTACATGTAGGGGTCAATATACTGTACATGTAGGGGTCAACATACTGTACATGTAGGGGTCAACATACTGTACATGTAGGGGTCAATATACTGTACATGTAGGGGTCAATGTACTGTACATGTAGGGGTCAATATACTGTACATGTAGGGGTCAATATACTGTACATGTAGGGGTCAATATACTGTACATGTAGGGGTCAACATACTGTACATGTAGGGGTCAATATACTGTACATGTAGGGGTCAATATGCTGTACATGTAGGGGTCAATATACTGTACATGTAGGGGTCAATGTACTGTACATGTAGGGGTCAATATACTGTACATGTAGGGGTCAATGTACTGTACATGTAGGGGTCAATGTACTGTACATGTAGGGGTCAATGTACTGTACATGTAGGGGTCAATATACTGTACATGTAGGGGTCAATATACTGTACATGTAGGGGTCAATGTACTGTACATGTAGGGGTCAATTAAGGTGAGCTATGCATGAAGCACATTATGCTTCTTGCAGCTGTAAATCCTTGAAATTGACATGTTTCTGTAATCGTATAAAGATTACACAAAATACATCTTCTCTCAATCATGCATATTATAAACTAGACATCTTTGTACAAAGTGATTCAGGGCAAAACATTCTATAATATAAATGCATGTACAGTATATTGGGTCCTTTATTGTGATCTCCAGCCCACACTATTATTACAGTAAGGGAAAAATATCTACGCAATATGTACCAGTATTCTAGGCAAAGAACCTGAGCAGTAGACTATTAACCCATTTAGAACGGAGATCGATTCTACAAATACCTTCTAAATCCTGACAGTTTTCTGAAAAACCTCATGTTTCTGTATATATATATATATATATATATGTCAGTGGTTCTCAAGCAGTTTCATGTCAAGGACCCCCAGAAATATGTAGTTCCGGGGACCTCCCCTCAGAAGCAAAGATTTGAATCAAAAAAGAATAATATTCAAAGATTTGTGCCGCATTTTCACGATTTTTCAAAAATAGCAGACCTACAAGTTCATAGCGCGGCACTCGGTGCCGCGCTATGAACTTGTAGATCTGCTATTTTTCAATAGCTAAAGTAGACCATAAATACATAATGCTTGAAACACCAAAAGGGGTTCCCGCTCAAAATGGGCTAATATACTATTCATTTTCAGGATGTCATTAAAATGGGTCGAGAGAGAGTGAATGCTGAATATTTTATATTGCCAATTAATATCTTCTTAGTGGATGGAATTCATTAGAATTAGCAGGCAGTTTTGCTTCGCTTTTTAATTCATCAGATTAGATTGTTTCAAAAGAGAGGAAATGAGTGGTTGCCATGGTCTGGACAAAGGCCTATATTGTATAGTGTGTGTCTTTGCATGCGTGAGCATTATGTGATATGATGATGTGCGAGCGTGTGTGAGATGAGTACAGTAGTAGTAGTAGCACAGTACAGTACAGTACAGTACAGTACAGTACAGTACAGTACAGTACAGTACAGTACAGTACAGTACAGTACAGTACAGTACAGTACAGTACAGTACAGTACAGTACAGTACAGGTCTTCCATAGGCTGGCCATGCTACTGTATGTTATGGATTTGTGACCTTTTTGTCCATTGTTTGCTTATTGGGGGGGCGGCGGTGGATCAGCGGTAGAGTGGCTGGATGGTAACCGCAAGGTTGCCAGTTCGAACCCTGTGGGCTCCCCCTGAGTTAGTGTCAAAGTGTCCTTGAGCAAGACTCTGAACCCCTAATTGCTCCTGATGTGCTGGTCGGTGCCGGTTTCCGCCACCATTGGTGTATGAATGTGCGTGTGTGAATGGGTGAATGTAATGCACAATCTATGTAAAGGTGTGTGAATGTGTGTGTGAATGTAATGCACAATCTGTGTAAAGGTGTGTGTGTGTGTGTGTGTGTGTGTGTGCGCGCGTGTGTGTGTGTGTGTGTGTGTGTGTGAATGGGTGAATGTAATGCACAATCTATATGTAAAGGTGTGTGAATGTGTGTGAATGTAATGCACAATCTGTGTAAAGGTGTATGAATGTGTGTGTGAATGGGTGAATGTAATGCACAATCTATGTAAAGGTGTGTGAATGTGTGTGTGAATGTAATGCACAATCTGTGTAAAGGTGTGTGTGTGTGTGTGTGTGTGTGTGTGTGTGTGTGTGTGTGTGTGTGTGTGTGTGTGTGTGTGTGAATGGGTGAATGTAATGCACAATCTATATGTAAAGGTGTGTGAATGTAATGCACAATCTATATGTAAAGGTGTATGAATGTCTGTGTGAATGGGTGAATGTAATGCACAATCTATGTAAAGGTGTGTGTGTGTGTGTGTGTGTGTGTGTGTGTGTTGTGTGTGTGTGTGTGTGTGTGTGTGTGTGAATGGGTGAATGTAATGCACAATCTATATGTAAAGGTGTGTGAATGTGTGTGAATGTAATGCACAATCTATATGTAAAGGTGTGTGAATGTGTGTGAATGTAATGCACAATCTTTGTAAAGGTGTGTGAATGTGTGTGTGAATGGGTGAATGTAATGCACAATCTATGTAAAGCGCCTTGGATAAAGGCGCTATATAAATGCACCATTTACCATTTATTGATGGTGGTCGGCGAGGCTCATTTTTCATGCAGCGAATTAAGGAGAAGCTGCCAGCCGACCTACTGAGGGGGTCAGTGTTGGAAGAAAATAACTCACATTTTGTACTTGTAGTACGAGTAGTACTTTTACTTGTAGTAAAAGTATGATTGATTGATTGATTGATTGATTGATTGATTGATTGATTGATTGATTGATTGATTGATTGATTGATTGATTGGACAATGGAAACAGGTCCATTGGCAGCCACATTGGCACCCACCCACCCAGCCAGCCAACCCCACACACACACACACACACATAGCTCCGTAAGGGAGTGGTTGCACCACTCAAAAATAATGCCTCGTGGGTGTAGTGGAAGTAGAAGTAAAAGTATTGAAAATTGGAGATACTTGAGTATAACTTGTAACTACGTCCAGTAATTGAGTAGTTTAGAGGAGAGGGTGTGGTCTGGACATGGATAGGAGAGGAGAGGGTGTGGTCTGGACATGAATAGGAGAGCAGAGGGTGTGGTCTGGATATGGATAGGAGAGCAGAGGGTGTGGTCTGGACATGGATAGGAGAGGAGAGGGTGTGGTCTGGACATGGATAGGAGAGGAGAGGAGAGGGTGTGGTCTGGACATGGATAGGAGAGGAGAGGAGAGGGTGTGGTCTGGACATAGATAGGAGAGGAGAGGGTGTGGTCTGGACATGGATAGGAGAGGAGAGGGTGTGGTCTGGATATGGATAGGAGAGCAGAGGGTGTGGTCTGGACATGAATAGGAGAGGAGAGGGTGTGGTCTGGATATGGATAGGAGAGGAGAGGGTGTGGTCTGGACATAGATAGGAGAGGAGAGGGTGTGGTCTGGACATGGATAGGAGAGGAGAGGGTGTGGTCTGGACATGGATAGGAGAGGAGAGGGTGTGGTCTGGACATGGATAGGAGAGGAGAGGAGAGGGTGTGGTCTGGTCTGGACATGGATAGCTCAACCAGAATCTCTTTTCGATCTGTGTAGTAAAACGATGGTGATGAAAATAAGACTCCTGAACACACAAAACACACTTGTTTGCAGATTAATGTCCTGAATGGAGGCTCTTTGTGGTTGGCCTCACGTTACCTACATTGGCCCTCACCTCCCGGGCCCCAGAACACCAGCCAACACCAACCATCAGTGGCGTGCACAGACATTTAGAGGGGCAGGTGCTCAAGTGAAAAAAAGGGCACCTTTTTGCAGCGCATTTTGGGGCGGGAACCCATTTTGGTGCTTTAGCTATTGAAAAATAGCATCTACAAGCTCATAGCGCGCCACCGAGTGGCGCGCTACAAGCTTGTAGGTCTGCTATTTATTTTTTTATCGAAGAACCACTGACATAGAAACATAGCTTTAGATTGTGGGGGGCCTAAATAATATAGTAGAAGCGTTTTTTATCAAGATTCGATCAATGTCACCATGGTCCACACACAAAAAATTAGGGAAAAAAAAAATATATATATATTTTTTTGCACATTGCCAAAAGGGCAGGGAGTGCTCTAGCACCCCCTAGTGTCTATCTGTGCACGCCACTGCCAACGGTCATTCAAACGGGACCGCTAAACCCCTTATCCCTAAACTTCTCTCTCTCTAAACCCCTTATCCCTAAACTTCTCTCTCTCTCTAAACCCCTTATCACTAAACTTCTCTCTCTCTAAACCCCTTATCCCTAAACTTCTCTCTCTCTAAACCCCTTATCCCTAAACTTCTCTCTCTCTAAACCCCTTATCCCTAAACTTCTCTCTCTCTAAACCCCTTATCCCTAAACTTCTCTCTCCCTAAACCCCTTATCCCTAAACTTCTCTCTCCCTAAACCCCTTATCCCTAAACTTCTCTCTCTCTAAACCCCTTATCCCTAAACTTCTCTCTCTCTAAACCCCTTATCCCTAAACTTCTCTCTCTCTCTAAACCCCTTATCCCTAAACTTCTCTCTCTCTAAACCCCTTATCCCTAAACTTCTCTCTCTCTAAACCCCTTACCCCTAAACTTCTCTCTCCCTAAACCCCTTATCCCTAAACTTCTCTCTCTCTAAACCCCTTATCCCTAAACTTCTCTCTCTCTAAACCCCTTATCCCTAAACTTCTCTCTCTCTAAACCCCTTATCCCTAAACTTCTCTCTCTCTCTAAACCCCTTATCCCTAAACTTCTCTCTCTCTAAACCCCTTATCCCTAAACTTCTCTCTCTCTCTAAACCCCTTATCCCTAAACTTCTCTCTCCCTAAACCCCTTATCCCTAAACTTCTCTCTCTCTAAACCCCTTATCCCTAAACTTCTCTCTCTCTAAACCCCTTATCTCTAAACTTCTCTCTCTCTAAACCCCTTATCCCTAAACGTCTCTCTCTCTAAACCCCTTATCCCTAAACTTCTCTCTCTCTAAACCCCTTATCCCTAAACTTCTCTCTCTCTAAACCCCTTATCCCTAAACTTCTCTCTCTAAACCCCTTATCCCTAAACTTCTCTCTCTCTAAACCCCTTACCCCTAAACTTCTCTCTCCCTAAACCCCTTATCCCTAAACTTCTCTCTCTCTAAACCCCTTATCCCTAAACTTCTCTCTCTAAACCCCTTATCCCTAAACCTCTTTGCCTTTTTTTTCTTTTACTATTTTGCAAAACATTTTTTGAATAGTTAAAATGACCAGTCTACAAGCTCACAATGTGTCAATGTAGACTAGGCTAGTTGAACTATTCAAAAATGTTTTTCAAAATAGTAAACAAAATAAAAAATAAAAGGGCAAAGAAGTTTAGGGATAAGGGGTTTAGGGAGAGAGAAGTTTAGGGATAAGGGGTTTAGGGAGAGAGAAGTTTAGGGATAAGGGGTTTAGGGAGAGAGAAGTTTAGGGATAAGGGGTTTAGGGAGAGAGAAGTTTAGGGATAAGGGGTTTAGGGAGAGAGAATTTTAGGGATAAGGGGTTTAGGGAGAGAGAAGTTTAGGGATAAGGGGTTTAGGGAGAGAGAATATTAGGGATAAGGGGTTTAGGGAGAGAGAAGTTTAGGGATAAGGGGTTTAGGGAGAGAGAAGTTTAGGGATAAGGGGTTTAGGGAGAGAGAAGTTTAGGGATAAGGGGTTTAGGGAGAGAGAATTTTAGGGATAAGGGGTTTAGGGAGAGAGAAGTTTAGGGATAAGGGGTTTAGGGAGAGAGAATTTTAGGGATAAGGGGTTTAGGGAGAGAGAAGTTTAGGGATAAGGGGTTTAGAGAGAGAGAATTTTAGGGATAAGGGGTTTAGGGAGAGAGAAGTTTAGGGATAAGGGGTTTAGAGAGAGAGAAGTTTAGGGATAAGGGGTTTAGGGAGAGAGAAGTTTAGGGATAAGGGGTTTAGGGAGAGAGAATTTTAGGGATAAGGGGTTTAGGGAGAGAGAAGTTTAGGGATAAGGGGTTTAGGGAGAGAGAATTTTAGGGATAAGGGGTTTAGGGAGAGAGAAGTTTAGGGATAAGGGGTTTAGAGAGAGAGAATTTTAGGGATAAGGGGTTTAGGGAGAGAGAAGTTTAGGGATAAGGGGTTTAGAGACATGGTCATGGACATGGATAGGAGAGGAGAGGGTGTGGTCTGGATATGGATAGGAGAGCAGAGGGTGTGGTCTGGACATGAATAGGAGAGGAGAGGGTGTGGTCTGGATATGGATAGGAGAGGAGAGGGTGTGGTCTGGACATAGATAGGAGAGGAGAGGGTGTGGTCTGGACATGGATAGGAGAGGAGAGGGTGTGGTCTGGACATGGATAGGAGAGGAGAGGGTGTGGTCTGGACATGGATAGGAGAGGAGAGGAGAGGGTGTGGTCTGGTCTGGACATGGATAGCTCAACCAGAATCTCTTTTCGATCTGTGTAGTAAAACGATGGTGATGAAAATAAGACTCCTGAACACACAAAACACACTTGTTTGCAGATTAATGTCCTGAATGGAGGCTCTTTGTGGTTGGCCTCACGTTACCTACATTGGCCCTCACCTCCCGGGCCCCAGAACACCAGCCAACACCAACCATCAGTGGCGTGCACAGACATTTAGAGGGGCAGGTGCTCAAGTGAAAAAAAGGGCACCTTTTTGCAGCGCATTTTGGGGCGGGAACCCATTTTGGTGCTTTAGCTATTGAAAAATAGCATCTACAAGCTCATAGCGCGCCACCGAGTGGCGCGCTACAAGCTTGTAGGTCTGCTATTTATTTTTTTATCGAAGAACCACTGACATAGAAACATAGCTTTAGATTGTGGGGGGCCTAAATAATATAGTAGAAGCGTTTTTTATCAAGATTCGATCAATGTCACCATGGTCCACACACAAAAAATTAGGGAAAAAAAAAATATATATATATTTTTTTGCACATTGCCAAAAGGGCAGGGAGTGCTCTAGCACCCCCTAGTGTCTATCTGTGCACGCCACTGCCAACGGTCATTCAAACGGGACCGCTAAACCCCTTATCCCTAAACTTCTCTCTCTCTAAACCCCTTATCCCTAAACTTCTCTCTCTCTCTAAACCCCTTATCACTAAACTTCTCTCTCTCTAAACCCCTTATCCCTAAACTTCTCTCTCTCTAAACCCCTTATCCCTAAACTTCTCTCTCTCTAAACCCCTTATCCCTAAACTTCTCTCTCTCTAAACCCCTTATCCCTAAACTTCTCTCTCCCTAAACCCCTTATCCCTAAACTTCTCTCTCCCTAAACCCCTTATCCCTAAACTTCTCTCTCTCTAAACCCCTTATCCCTAAACTTCTCTCTCTCTAAACCCCTTATCCCTAAACTTCTCTCTCTCTCTAAACCCCTTATCCCTAAACTTCTCTCTCTCTAAACCCCTTATCCCTAAACTTCTCTCTCTCTAAACCCCTTACCCCTAAACTTCTCTCTCCCTAAACCCCTTATCCCTAAACTTCTCTCTCTCTAAACCCCTTATCCCTAAACTTCTCTCTCTCTAAACCCCTTATCCCTAAACTTCTCTCTCTCTAAACCCCTTATCCCTAAACTTCTCTCTCTCTCTAAACCCCTTATCCCTAAACTTCTCTCTCTCTAAACCCCTTATCCCTAAACTTCTCTCTCTCTCTAAACCCCTTATCCCTAAACTTCTCTCTCCCTAAACCCCTTATCCCTAAACTTCTCTCTCTCTAAACCCCTTATCCCTAAACTTCTCTCTCTCTAAACCCCTTATCTCTAAACTTCTCTCTCTCTAAACCCCTTATCCCTAAACGTCTCTCTCTCTAAACCCCTTATCCCTAAACTTCTCTCTCTCTAAACCCCTTATCCCTAAACTTCTCTCTCTCTAAACCCCTTATCCCTAAACTTCTCTCTCTAAACCCCTTATCCCTAAACTTCTCTCTCTCTAAACCCCTTACCCCTAAACTTCTCTCTCCCTAAACCCCTTATCCCTAAACTTCTCTCTCTCTAAACCCCTTATCCCTAAACTTCTCTCTCTAAACCCCTTATCCCTAAACCTCTTTGCCTTTTTTTTCTTTTACTATTTTGCAAAACATTTTTTGAATAGTTAAAATGACCAGTCTACAAGCTCACAATGTGTCAATGTAGACTAGGCTAGTTGAACTATTCAAAAATGTTTTTCAAATAGTAAACAAAATAAAAAATAAAAGGGCAAAGAAGTTTAGGGATAAGGGTTTAGGGAGAGAGAGTTTAGGGATAAGGGGTTTAGGGAGAGAGAAGTTTAGGGATAAGGGGTTTAGGGAGAGAGAAGTTTAGGGATAAGGGTTTAGGGAGAGAGAAGTTTAGGGATAAGGGGTTTAGGGAGAGAGAAGTTAGGGATAGGGGTTTAGGAGAGAATTTAGGGATAAGGGGTTTAGGGAGAGAGAAGTTTAGGGATAAGGGGTTTAGGGAGAGAGAATATTAGGATAAGGGGTTTAGGGAGAGAGAAGTTTAGGGATAAGGGGTTTAGGGAGAGAGAAGTTTAGGGATAAGGGGTTTAGGAGAGAGAAGTTTAGGGATAAGGGGTTTAGGAGAGAGAATTTTAGGGATAAGGGGTTTAGGGAGAGAGAAGTTTAGGGATAAGGGGTTTAGGGAGAGAGAATTTTAGGGATAAGGGGTTTAGGGAGAGAGAAGTTTAGGGATAAGGGGTTTAGAGAGAGAGAATTTTAGGGATAAGGGTTTAGGGAGAGAGAAGTTTAGGGATAAGGGGTTTAGAGAGAGAGAAGTTTAGGGATAAGGGTTTAGGGAGAGAGAAGTTTAGGGATAAGGGGTTTAGGGAGAGAGAATTTTAGGGATAAGGGGTTTAGGGAGAGAGAAGTTTAGGGATAAGGGGTTTAGGAGAGAGAATTTTAGGGATAAGGGGTTTAGGGAGAGAGAAGTTTAGGGATAAGGGGTTTAGAGAGAGAGAATTTTAGGGATAAGGGGTTTAGGGAGAGAGAAGTTTAGGGATAAGGGGTTTAGAGAGAGAGAAGTTTAGGGATAAGGGGTTTAGGGAGAGGAGAAGCTTTAGGGATAAGGGGTTTAGGGCAGAGAGAAGTTAGGGAGAGAGAAGTTTAGGGATAAGGGGTTTAGGGAGAGAGAAGTTTAGGGATAAGGGGGTTTAGGGAGAGAGAAGTTTAGGGATAAGGGGTTTAGCGGTGACGAAAATGGAGCCCATAAGGTTTACACATGGACGGCAACAATATATAATATAATAATATATTATATACATTTTATTGGACATGTTTCAACAAATGTTGATAGGGAGATGTCAAACAGAAAGCAAGTAAATTCATTGCAACTGTATGCTGTTATAGTACTTGCAGTTTATTTTATTTTCTTTATTTTTGTAGGCTACACAAAGTGTCACATTTAGGCTCTAATATTCTCTAGGAGAATGAATATATTTGTTGACTAACAGCGAGGATAAAAACTCTTAAATATTCTGAATTTTTAATCTGGTTTAATATTTCCACCCGTTTTATGCAAATGTCCCGCTATTAGCATAATCTCATTTGAGAATACATCCTTTTAAAGTGAAAGATTATAGGCAATTTTTTCTAACACATAAATCAAATGGTATATTGAAATGTTAATGTTTTTTAAAGTCAGTGTGCAGAAAACAAGCACATTTACATATACACTTTTCTTTGTACATTTTTGTTAAATTTGCATTAGTGGATCCACACACACTACGATGCTTTAAACACCACCATGAGGGGGAAAAAAACCTCCATCCAAGAGCTTAAATATGTTACCGGTGTGGGGGGGGGGGGGGGGGGGATCCATCTGGATAGGCACAATAAACAACTGTATAGTCTCTTTGTGCATATATTATAATATATACTGTTTTACGCATAATATAGTACATCTTTTTCCCCCTTGTTTCTTTTGAGTATCGCTTTCCAAGCTCACCAACCACTGTACTTGACAGGTATTTCCTAGAGAGGAGAGGAGAGGAGAGGAGAGGAGAGGAGAGGAGAGGAGAGGAGAGGAGAGGAGAGGAGAGGAGAGGAGAGGAGAGGAGAGGAGAGGAGAGGAGAGGAGAGGAGAGGAGAGGAAGAGGAGAGGAGAGGAGAGGAGAGGAGAGGAGAGGAGAGGGGGAAAGGTAAGGACATTACCTCCAAGGCATTTAATCCATTTTGACCTGGGAACGATTCTACAAAATGTCTTCTAAATCCTGACCGTTTTGTTCCTGTCCTCATGTTTCTATATCAGTCGATTATACTGCATGTAATTGGCCGCTGACCCCCATCTGAAAATATGTAGTTACAGGGACAGAAGCAAAGATTTGAGTTACAAAACTTTGGCTCTGAAAGAATATATATTCAAAGATTTGTGCCGCATTTTCACGATTTTCAAAAAAATAGCAGACCTACAAGCTCGTAGTGCGACACTCGGTGCCGCGCAACGAGCTTGTAGATCTGCTATAAAGTATATACCTAACACAATGCTTTAAAAAACACCTAAAGGGGTTTTTTACCGCTCAAAAGGGGTTAAGTGGAAACAGGGTCTGTAAAAGCTTGGGTGGAGATATGGAGGTGGATAAAGACATAAGAAAGGACCATTATCCCATTCTGACCTGAGATCAGATTCATACGAGGTTTCCACTGGACACACACTGGTCTGATGAACCCATTCTGACCTGACATCAGATTCTAAAAAATGTCAGTTGTTCTTCGATTTAAAAAAAAATAGCAGACCTACAAGCTCGTATCGCGCCACTCAGTGGCGCGATATGAGCTTGTAGATCTGCTATTTTTAAATAGCTAAAGCATAACACGATGCCAACACCAAAACGGGTGACCGGTCAGAATGGGTTATGTTGCCGGGGGGGGGGGGGGGGGGGGGGGGGGGGGGGGGGGGGGGGGGAGGGGGGGGAGACGACGACTCTATATCTCTCCCTCCCTCCCTCCCTCCCTCCCCCCCTTCCTACCTCCTCCCTCCTCCCCCTCTCTCTGTCTGCCTTGAACTTGTAAGGAGTTCAGTGGGTCTGGGTCTCTCTACCTGCCTCACGGTCCAGACAGGCCTGTGGAATGCGAGTTGCGGCCCACTCAAGCCCGTCTGACCTGCCCGCTGCAGCGGCTCCGTTTTCAGCAGCTTCTAACTTTACCTCTTCGCTTTTTTTTTTACAATGGGACTTCAACTTTATCTCCCCCCCCCCCCACCCCCCCTCCTCCTCTTCGTAACACAACATTAATCCATTTAGGCCTGAAAAAATGTCTTTTTTAAAATGTATTTTTTTTTCCTGAAAAACCTATATCAGTGGATCTCAATATTCATGTCAAGAACCCAAAAGATTATATGTAATTGGCCGCCGACCCCACATCTGAAAATATGTAGTTCAGGGACCCCCCCCCCCCCACCCCCACCCCCCAGAAGCAAAGATTTGAGTTAAAAAACATTCGCTCTGAAAGAATATATTCAAACATTTGGGCCACATTTTCACGATTTTTCAAAAATAGCAGACCTACAAGCTCGTAGCGCGCCACTCGGTGGCGCGCTATGAGCTTGTAGATCTGCTATTTTTCAATAGCTAAAACATAACATAATGTTTAAAACACCAAAAGGGGTTCCTGCACAAAATGGATTAACTGCCAAAGAGCTGGAAATGCATTATCTAGCCACCCGCTTCGCCCCAAAAGCTTATGGATTGCTTCCCTCATAAATAAGATCATTATACCAGTGGTAATCCCATTAAATAGATCATTTTGCAAAATATCTAAATCCAATTAATAAAGCGTTTTCAGAGAGTGGGAAGGGGGGCGGGGGGGCGGGGGTGTAAGGGGGGGGGGGGGGGTGCAGCAAACACTGGTTTTCAGTGGGCTGACATGCTGTGACTCCAGTCCTTTGTTCAATCTGCGCCTTACGGTGGCTATAAGTACGATATTTAATAATCACAAACCATATCCAGCCTGAAGCGTCACTGCTCTAAATACAAACAAAGACCCACGCCGTGCCCCTAAAACCATCGGTGTTCATTGATTTAAAAGAATGTCACAGAATATAACCAAATGGACCCGCACAGTCCTAAGAGTTAGAAATGGATAAATGAACACATTATATCAATACATAGTATAGTAAAAAAAATAAAAAATACATAGTAATTCTTGCCAAATTTATTTATTTTACTCTGGTATATAGTATTTCGAATTCCTTCCATATCTTTCTCAGTGGAGTTCATATATTGTGTGTTCTTCGAAGAATGACCTTATATTCTATAATCCTAATCAAAACTCTCTGCAAAGATGAGACCACGTGACCTAAAAAAAGAAGCATTTTAAATGTCTGTCCAGACGGGTTGACAAATTATAGACATTTATGGAATTAATCTTAATAGGTTTCTATAAATCGTCAACGAGTCTCATCCCATGGAAGTGCCCTTATTGTGCCCTTTAAACCGTTATGGGCGGGAAACCTTTTTGGTGTTTTTTTTTATTATCTTATGCTTTAGCTATTTAAAAATAGCAGATCTACAAGCTCATAGCGCGGCACCGAGTGCCGCGCTATGAGCTTGTAGATCTGCTATTTTTTTTTTTTAATCGTGAAAATGTGTTGCAAATCTTTGAATATATATTCTTTCAGAGCGAACATTTTTTTTTTTTTTTTTTTTTAAGATATTTTTTTTGTGGCTTACGCCTTTATTGATTTTTTAAGGGACAGACAGTAGGCTGACAGGAAACGGGAGAGAGATGGGGGGATGACATGCGGTAAAGGCCGTGTCGGGTCCCGGGAGTCGAACCCGCGGCACACCGCGACTGGATCACCAGTCCGGTGCCCAGACCGTTACGCTACGGCCCTGGGCCAGAGCGAACATTTTTAACTCAAATCTTTATTTCTGCTTTCAGATGGGGGGTCGGCGGACAATTATATATTTTTTGGGGTCCTTGACATGAAAATGTTTGAGAAACACTGACACAGCGTTTTCCAGAAAACTGTCAGGGATGTAGAAGACATTAAGTAGAATCGACCCTACAGAGGGTCTAAATGGCTTAACTTTCCGAGGGAGCGTTCTCCACTGTTCACTAAAACTGTGTCACGTCCCCAAGAACCATTAGCCAGAATATTAGAAGAGAGAGCAAACTCCTTTTAGTATTAATAGCTCCTGCATAAACGAACCTTCTGTGAGCACAGATGCATTACAATCCTAAATCCGTCCCCCCCACCCCCCCCCCACCCCCGAAGTGCTTGTGTTTGTTTCCACTGAACTAATAAAGTGTATAATCCGATGAAGGATCATATCCTATAGAGATGCTTTGATGGTGCCTGAAGGTGCTTGTTTCACCTTTTGTGGATGAGTGCGTATATAAACCATGGTTATAAAGAATGTTTCCATATCTCTTCATGGTTTTATATAATTGCCCAATCCGAAAGCTGTTATATAGGAAAAAAAAACACTGTTTGTGGTTTAAATGAATTATAGGAAAAACCAACAGCTTTTAGCGCCCCGAGGGTTGATGTTGTTATACCACATCCTCTCACCCCGAGCAGACGGATACTGTACTGTACTGTACTGTACTGTCTGTACTGTACTGTACTGTACTGTACTGTACTGTACTGTACTGTACTGTACTGTACTGTACTGTACTGTACTGTACTGTACTGTACTGTACTGTACTGTACTGCCAATGAATCATCTGCATGTGATTTGTTTTGAGTGTTGACGGTACTCGACACGGGGCAGACCACAACTACAACCTAATACTAGTAGAGTAAATAAGTCCCCAGGCGACATGCGTTTGGTCTGTTTGATCTGTTTGTTTTGGTTCTGCTTTGGTTCTGCCTGTTTACATCCACGTGACCTTAAAACCCCCATTCTGGGGGGGGGGGGGGGGGACCCCTTTCTGGTGTTTTAAGCATTATTTATGGTATGCTTTATAGCTATTGAAAAATTGCAGATCTACAAGCTCATATAGCTATACGAGCTTGTATTTCTGCTATTTTTTGAAAGATCTCGGAAATGTGGCGCAAATCTTTGAATGTATATTCTTTCATAGCGAACGTTTTCTTTGCTTCTGGGGGGGGGGGGGGGGTCCCTGGAACAACATATTTTCAGATGGGGGTCGACGGCCCATTACATATATTTTTGGGGGTAGATTGGGTATTAGTATAAAAGTATAAAAGACGGCATCAAGGCCCCCAAAATACATTTTAGCCCACTAAATCAGATTTAGTTGACTAAAATCCTATAACACTATAGACTAACACTAAAACATTCCAGGTGACTGAAACTGAAGGAAAACTAAATTCACGAGACTGACTGACTGACTGACTGACTGACTGACTGACTGACTGACTGACTGACTGCAACACAGCACTGTCCTCAACATCCTAATTAGAAGTATCACTCTGGTAATAATTCTTTTCATCTGCTCTCTGTAAAGTAAAGTGCTTTTAACTGTCTAATCTGTCAGGTGTTTTTTTCTCCTCAAGGAGAGAGAGAGAGAGAGAGAGAGAGAGAGAGAGAGGGAGAGAGAGAGAGAGAGAGAGAGAGAGAGGGAGAGAGGGAGAGAGAGAGAGAGAGAGAACAAGGGGGAGTAAGAGATGCAGTGGAGATTGAGGTCGACCCCCCCCCCCTCTCCCCCCCCCCCCCCCCAGGGGTCAAACTCGAGGGGTTAATACCTGGTGTCCAACACAGCACATAAACTCCGCTGAGCTCATCACACTAATTAAACAGACACACATCCTCTCTGAGCTCCGATGGCCAATGGCTGCCAGCTAAAAAAGCAGTCCATTCATGGCGGGGTTGGCAGGGTGTGCGCGCGGGGTGGGCCGAGGGAAATGCTACCTGCCCTTCCTCGGTTTGATTAATGTGAAGAACAATGGCGCTCTTGTGGCCCGTCAGCCCCACTCCACTTGGTTCTGGTTCAGCGCTCCAGGAGAGGAGAGAGGGACTGCATGTCCCTGCAGCCTCATACCGCCATGGGCTAGCCTCCACCCTACCTACCTACCTACCTACCTACCTACCTACCTACCTACCTACCTACCTACCTACATACCTACCTACCTCCTCTCCTCATACCGCCATGGGCTAGCCTCCACCCTACCTACCTACCTACCTACCTACCTACCTACCTACCTACCTACCTACCTACCTACCTACCTCCTCTCCTCATACCGCCATGGGCTAGCTTCCACCCTACCTACCTACCTACCTACCTACCTACCTACCTACCTACCTCCTCTCCTCATACCGCCATGGGCTAGCTTCCACCCTACCTACCTACCTACCTACCTACCTACCTACCTACCTACCTACCTACATACCTACCTACCTCCCTACCTACCTACCTACATACCTACCTACATACCTACCTACATACCTACCCCCCTACCTACATACCTACCTACCTACCTACCTACCTACCTACCTTCATACCTACATACCTACCTACCTCCTCTCCTCATACCGCCATGGGCTAGCCTCCACCCTACCTACCTACCTACCTACTACCTACCTACTACCTACCTACATACCGCCATGGGCTAGCCTCCACCCTACCTACCTACCTACCTACCTACCTACCTCCTCTCCTCATACCGCCATGGGCTAGCCTCCACCTTACCTACCTTATACCTACCTACCTACCTACCTACCTACCTACCTACCTACCTACCTCCTCTCCTCATACCCGCCATGGGCTAGCCTCCACCTTACCTACCTCATACCTACCTACCTACCTACCTACCTATACCTACCTACCTACCTACCTACCTACCTACCTCCTCTCCTCATACCCGCCATGGGCTAGCCTCCACCTTACCTACCTACCTACCTACCTACCTACCTACCTACCTCCTCATACCGCCATGGGCTAGCCTCCACCTTACCTACCTTATACCTACCTACCTACCTACCTACCTACCTACCTACCTACCTACCTACCTACCTACCTCCTCATACCGCCATGGGCTAGCCTCCACCCTACCTACCTTATACCTACCTACCTACCTACCTACCTACCTACCTACATACCTACCTACCTCCTCTCCTCATACCGCCACGGGCTAGCCTCCACCTTACCTACCTTATACCTACCTGCCTACCTACCTACCTATACCTACCTACCTACCTACCTACCTACCTCCTCATACCGCCATGGGCTAGCCTCCACCTTACCTACCTACCTACATACCTACCTACCTCCTCTCCTCATACCGACATGGGCTAGCCTCCACCTTACCTACCTACCTACCTACCTACCTACCTACCTACCTACCTACCTACCTACCTACCTACCTACCTACCTACATACCTACCTACCTCCTCTCCTCATACCGCCATGGGCTAGCCTCCACCTTACCTACCTTATACCTACCTGCCTACCTACCTACCTATACCTACCTACCTACCTCCCTACCTACCTCCCTACCTCCCTACCTACCTACCTACCTACCTCCCTACCTACCTACCTACCTACCTACCTACCTACCTACCTCCCTACCTATACCTACCTACCTACCTACCTCCTCTCCTCATACCACCATGGGCTAGCCTTCACCTTACCTACCTTATACCTACCTG
Source organism: Protomyctophum parallelum (assembly GCF_964188405.1). Lineage (NCBI taxonomy): Eukaryota > Metazoa > Chordata > Actinopteri > Myctophiformes > Myctophidae > Protomyctophum > Protomyctophum parallelum. The sequence continues at coordinate 45,223,592 of NC_139704.1, read as the reverse complement.
CCTACCTACCTACCTATACCTACCTACCTACCTACCTCCCTACCTACCCCTACCTCCTCATACCGCCATGGGCTAGCCTCCACCTTACCTATGTACCTACCTACCTCCTCGGCTAGCCACCACCTTACCTACCTACCTACCTACAGTACCTCCCTACCTACCTACCTACTTAACTACCTACTTAGAAATTAGAATAATACACACTAGTACATTCTGATAGAACAACATATCCAGGTGAAACTGATCCCAGACCTGGCATTCTTCATTAGGCTCTAAAATATTTTGAATAGACTGTTTATTATTTATTCTTATATGCTTAAACAGTCTAAAAGCTAGATTTAACCACTATATGTTTTGCCTATAGACTTTTTTATTTTATTTAATCTAACTGGTTTGACCGTTCCTGTGTCTCGCTCTCGGTGGGTTGAGTGAACGACAGCTAGCAATTACCTCTCTGGAGGGATGAAGACGTCAACGTCACTCCTCCACGGGACTGACAGCATAATGTTATGGGTGTCAAAACCTGGGAGACATAATGAATTGCAGCAGCACTCCTTCCCTCAACTCACAAAGACTTGTTAGAGCTCTGGATACAGAGTCGCTTTTACTGCGTCGGCTTTGTACCAAAACACAGAGACAAATTGAGCCACCTGCACTCAAGGTCGCCGTACAGGTTAAAAACAGTACAACTACAAGAACACAGTTAAAAGCATAAAAAGAAAAACTAGGGCACAGCTTCACCCTTTTTGCAAAAGAATATTATGTAGCTATAGGTAGTATAGGGTCTTTACAGTATGTGTGTAATAATACTGTACGTGGTTTTAGATCTGTAGCAGTGAGCCCAGTGGCTCTGATGTCATGGACACTGGGCCCACTTACTTCCTGGACTACATGGTGCCTCAGTGAGACAGCCCTCCCCCCTATCCACTAGGAGGAGCAGTGCACCAAAGCGCACTATGGGAATTGTAGTCCACCAGGAAGTATAAGTGAGCCCTGCAGTGTCCATGACATCAGAGACACTGCATGGGCTCACTGCTAAAATGTAAAATATCTAAAACCACATATTACACACATAAAGACCCCCCCCCCCAGGAAAGTGAACAACATATCTTCAGATGGGGGTCCACAGCCAAATGCAGATAATTATGGGGGTCCTTGACATGATGAAAAAGGTTGAGGCCATTAAGCAACTAGTCGACTATTCAACTAGTCGACTTTTTAGCTGTTTTTGTAGGCCTCAAGATCAGCTAGATGATAGTCACCAATGTGTCATGCTGACAGACTACTGATTTCACATGCATTATAGCTGGTTTTATTGTGCAGGCATGCAGCGCTTTTCTTTCTTATTTCATTTTGAGTTGCAGTGTTTTGGAAGCCAGTCTCTAAAGCTAAATTCCAATACCGCAACTTTCACACTCGCTCACTCTCCTCGCGTCCTCCACTCGCTCCTCGGCTCCGCCCCCAGCGAGGAGGAGAGGAGGAGGAGAGGATTCTATGCGAGGACAGAGTGGTGGTCGAATTTTCCTCTGGAATCGGAATGTACTACGCTGTCATTTCAAAGCGACGGCACAATCCGCGATCACTAATGACGTGTATCAATTCAATTCAATTCAAAGGGCTTTATTGGCATGGGAAAACATACGTTGCCAAAGCAAAAGTGGTGTCACTGTCACACAGCTGGATCACTGGAACTCCGAAGTCCGAACAGAGCCGTACAGTGCAGAATAGACAATTCATCATTTTGTACATGTAACCGAGGGTCCGAGGCCAATGTGTATGTATTGGTAACATGTGCAAGGCAAGGCTATTTATTCCTGAAATAGTGAATAAGCGCCAGGATGCGCACACGTATAAATCACCCCCCCCCCTCCTCCGACAGTCAGTCCTCCTCCGCGGTCTTTGCAAATAACGGACACTATAACAGGAATTAGGTATAGTCTCTCTGACTTACATATTCAGTTCAGTCCACATATAAATATTATTTTTTTCCATTTTTGTCACCGTCATTCATAGCAGTCTGTGCATTCAGGCATGCACAGAGATAAATTAACTATAGCTTTTGAGGTGCGCACAATATAGCCGGCCTAATTTATATATCCTACTTTTATTATGCTTCACACAACGCAATAAAGCCAGTGGCTTGTTGTGGTCCTTTCACTTTCACATAAGTAGGCTAGATAGGCTACTTTATCATTCTGAAGCTCTATTCATTCAGCGAAAATGTGTCTCTTCAACAAACAGTTGAACAGTGCGTGCATGTGTGTGTTGGCCGTTGGGTCGGCGACTTCAGCCAGTCAGCCGGCCGGCAGCTAGTGGATGGGGGGGGGGGGGGGGTGCACAGTATCGGGTTTCATCAGTGTTTTCTGTTCCACATGTGGAGGAGGCGGACTTATGTCACTGGAGAAGGAAAAAAAACATGTACACGTGATGCGGAAATCCGCTGCGAGGAGACAAAATACCCCACCGAGCCTGCACCTGATGTACACTCGCTCTATGCGGTCTCGGAGAGCTCACTCGGCTCCTCCACTCGACTCTCCTCTCCTCCTCGATGGAGCGCTTTAACAATCGGAACGTTAACAATTTCCGGGTCACGCTGTAATGACCCCGAGTGACCGAGTGGGAGTGAGCGAGTGTCCGAGATTTTGGGTATTGGAATTTAGCTTATAGTAGCAGTTGCAGCAGAGCAGCATTGATGACTCTAAATAGAGGAGTAAGTAGAACAGGTGCAGGGCGTGAACTAATGACTTCATTGCTAGGCTGCCATTGGTTGCTGCCTGGAAGGCTGTCCCTATATAAAGGCCGTGTGTTGGAGACTGAACCAGTTTTGCCCGAGACACGGTCTGTGAGGGACACACATGAAGAGGACTCCAGCAAGGCCAGAGGAGAGGACCTGGACTTGAGAAGGAAGGAACCATATAGACCCCACTCACTGGAAAGGGAAGTAAATGCACAAAGCCACTTTAATGGATTCGAATCATTGGAAATTGTGGCCTTTTAATGACTCTGCATTCTGCATCCTATACAGGGCTTTAAACCTGGACAGCTACGAAAGATAAACCTGTGTTTTATTTGGACATTGAACTAGTGCATTACCCCATTCCACTGCCTAGCCCCTCTCGGGACCCTACGTAAAGCTTTTCTGAAATTTTTATGAGTTTTACGTAGGGTCCCTGTTCATGACTATATTTTCGTATGGAAATCCCTGGACACGGATGTAGAAATTCTCTCTAAAATAGGATCTGCGCCAAAAGACGGCGTTATTTTACTTGAGTTATTCTGAATTCGGGAACTTTAAGTAGCTATACATCCCGCTGCGAATATCTCCTGTGGCGCGGAAGCCGCTAAGTATTTTTTATCTTTGTTTGACCGATTTGGTCGCTTTATTTCTTCTTGTTTGTTTACCGTTTATTGTACCGCCTCCCGGTGTGCGGTTGGCTTGTGCGGCTACGTCCCTGCCTCTGATCTGCTCTGTCATAGCTATAGCGCCACTAGCTAGCCAGATAGGCGGTACAATGAGGTGTCAATAAACAAGGAAGGAAGAGATTAATCCAAGCTTCCAAATCGGGCAAACATAGATTAAAAATACTTAACGGCTTCCGCGCCACAGGAGATATTCGCAGCGGCATGTATGGATACTTATACTTCACATATTCAGAAAGCCTCACACTGAATAATATCGTCATAGAGCGCGGGGAGCCACGAAACATGTTGTTTATGTTTTAAAATGGGTGCGTCCCAGGTGGCATGGTAGCAGTGGAACAGGACCCCATGGTCTGGGTCGAACAAAATGTCAGAAACTTCAGTACCATTGGGTTCTGCTTGGAGGGCTATCCACTGCCCTGCCTTTAATAACTACTGCTCTGCTTTTATTATTCCATAGTGGATTAAAATAACATTGACTTTAGACTTTGCCTCATTGTGTGGTTTTGTGTGGTCTCTCCCAATTATGGTCACATCTTAGAACTGTATTTTAGTTATTGTTCACACCACTGAGTAACAAAATGTACAGTTTTTAAATGTACAAACATTATAAAAAAAAAAAAAACATAGGTAGTTAAACTAGTCGACTAGTAAACTAGGCAATTAGTCAACTATAGTAAAAATCACTAGAAGTGAAAGCCCTAAATAGAAACATAGGTTTGTCAGAGAGCTGTTTAGAATCGGCCTCAGGTCTGAAGTGGGTTAAAGGACCTATAACATAAAATTCAACTTCTTTTTTAGCTCCCCTGTGTATTTTCTATCCCCATATGCAATTTTGAACAATCAGGCTTTTATGGAAATTGCTCTCAGGAACAGCTCAACTAATTTGGTTGTATTTGTGATGTCATCAATGTCACCCTACTTTGTACAATTCCTGATTCCTCCCTCACTTCAGTCTTCAGTTCCTAAATTTGCATTTCCACTTTGTTTACAATGTCCGCCATTGTTGATTTTCCTACATGGTGAAAGAAATGCAAAAGGCAGCGTTCAGGAGAATTGCTTTTTTTCTGAACTCTGAGTCTCCTGAACTTGAACACACTGTTTTGCATCTCCACTAGCTAAAGAGTGCTGGGTAGCGCCCCGAAAATAGCTGATCTACAAGACCGCGTGAGCTTGTAGATCAGCTATTTTTGTCCAAACGTGCCCTTTTTACGGGATTTCAGGCCCTGCCTCTTTAACATTCTGTCCACGTCCCTCTGTATACTTGTATAGGGTGTGAAAAGAGCAGGCCAAGTCCCAATAGTCCACATGGCCAGATGGAGGGAACATACAATGAACTGTTTGGAGAAGTGCTTCTCAAATTGTTTGCGCTGAACATCTATTTGAAAAATAAACCACATCACTATAGTTACATTACATTCAAACAGGCACCGCCGCTGGCCCCTCGGCGGGATTGGGACCGCTTGGCATGTTGACTTTGGCTGGGCTTTTAAATAAAGTGTTTCTGGAACATGTGTTTATTTACGGATATGATTTTTCAGCAACGGCGGTAAGACCGCATAGACAATGCATGCGAAAGGCAAAACGTAATACAGAAACGTGCACTGTTTATGCAGCAAGAGGTGATTTGTCGTCATCACATGAGGGAGGGAGAGAGAGAGAGAGAGAGAGAGAGTTAACCTGACAATACTTAAAGGACCACTTCACCACTTTTTAACCTATCTTAATATAATAGGTCCTCACTAATAATCATGATAAAATGGCATGATTTCTTTCCTACTCAGTCTGTGTCTCATAGGAGGGCTGTGGGCAGTTCAGAAACTGTCTTCCAGTGACATCATCATTAGGCAGATTTGTTTTTAAACAAGATTTGTTTTACAAAAACGGTTAGATTTGTATTATCGTGAGAACGATGGCTTCCATTTTCGCATTGCAACTTTTCAGGACTAGAAAGCCTGCAGTTTCTATTAGCTTGTATTCCCCATCGATGATGTCACTGGAGGACGGTTTCTGAACTGCCCACAGCCCTCCTATGAGACACAGACCGAGTAGAAAAAAATTGCTCCATTTTGTTTCATGATTATTAGTGAGGACCTATTATATGAAGATAGGTTGAAAAGTGGTGAAGTGGTCCTTTAATGATTACTTTGTATTTGATGGTATTGTAATCCTCTCTATCAGACATTTTTATAATGGCATAAAGCTTTATCTGAGGTTTATCTCAAGTTGATTAAAGAGTCATTAAAAGTCTCCTGGTGCAGAGAATGCCCACAGAGCTTCTCTTTACACAGAAGAAACAGCAATGGATCATTCCAGCCAATACCTTTTTTCTTCTTTTTTGCAATTGCAATTAATTGGTCAATTGCTATAATTATGAATTGCTCCGTCTCTTAATTAGGCACTGTAGAAAAATAAGTGTCTTTGTTCACTGGCCCTCATTGACAGTAATGTGCTCGTCTCCCAGGTGTAGAAGTAGCTCTGTATTATTCTGGCAGCAAATTCAGTTTTTAGTTTTAGTCATAGTCTCTGGAATAGTTTTAATTTTTTTGTTTTAGTCACATTTTAGTCACCTGGAATGTTTTAGTGTTAGTCCTAGTTTTAGTCGAATAAATATAATTCGATTTTAGTCGACTAAATCTGCAGTTGATTTGTTGATCCTTCCCCATACATCCTACACTCCCTTTTGACTCATACTGTACCTGTCCATTTACATTTCAAACTCTAGACGGGCCTGCCCCAAAATTAGTTCTCAACAGGCCCGAAAATTAAGGCTCTGTGAATCCAGTTCTGCCCTGTTTATCAAGGCTCTGTGAATCCAGTTCTGGCCTGTTTATCAAGGCTCTGTGAATCCAGTTCTGTTCTGTTTATCAAGGCTCTGTGAATCCAGTTCTGGCCTGTATATCAAGGCTCTGTGAATCCAGTTCTGGCCTGTTTATCAAGGCTCTGTGAACCCAGTTCTGGCCTGTTTATCAAGGCTCTGTGAACCCAGTTCTGTTCTGTTTATCAAGGCTATGTGAACCCAGTTCTGTCCTGTTTATCAAGGCTCTGTGAATCCAGTTCTGTTCTGTTTATCAAGGCTATGTGAATCCAGTTCTGGCCTGTTTATCAAGGCTCTGTGAATCCAGTTCTGTTCTGTTTATCAAGGCTCTGTGAACCCAGTTCTGGCCTGTTTATCAAGGCTCTGTGAACCCAGTTCTGCCCTGTTTATCAAGGCTCTGTGAACCCAGTTCTGGCCTGTTTATCAAGGCTCTGTGAACCCAGTTCTGGCCTGTTTATCAAGGCTCTGTGAACCCAGTTCTGGCCTTTTTTATCAAGGCTCTGTGAACCCAGTTCTGGCCTGTTTATCAAGGCTCTGTGAATCCAGTTCTGGCCTGTTTATCAAGGCTCTGTGAACCCAGTTCTGGCCTGTTTATCAAGGCTCTGTGAATCCAGTTCTGGCCTTTTTTATCAAGGCTCTGTGAACCCAGTTCTGCCCTGTTTATCAAGGCTCTGTGAATCCAGTTCTGCCCTGTTTATCAAGGCTCTGTGAACCCAGTTCTGGCCTTTTTTATCAAGGCTCTGTGAATCCAGTTCTGCCCTGTTTATCAAGGCTCTGTGAATCCAGTTCTGCCCTGTTTATCAAGGCTCTGTGAACCCAGTTCTGCCCTGTTTATCAAGGCTCTGTGAACCCAGTTCTGTTCTGTTTATCAAGGCTCTGTGAACCCAGTTCTGTTCTGTTTATCAAGGCTCTGTGAACCCAGTTCTGTTCTGTTTATCAAGGCTCTGTGAACCCAGTTCTGTTCTGTTTATCAAGGCTCTGTGAACCCAGTTCTGTTCTGTTTATCAAGGCTCTGTGAATCCAGTTCTGGCCTGTTTATCAAGGCTCTGTGAATCCAGTTCTGGCCTGTTTATCAAGGCTCTGTGAACCCAGTTCTGGCCTGTTTATCAAGGCTCTGTGAATCCAGTTCTGGCCTGTTTATCAAGGCTCTGTGAACCCAGTTCTGGCCTGTTTATCAAGGCTCTGTGAATCCAGTTCTGCCCTGTTTATCAAGGCTCTGTGAATCCAGTTCTGGCCTGTTTATCAAGGCTCTGTGAACCCAGTTCTGCCCTGTTTATCAAGGCTCTGTGAATCCAGTTCTGGCCTGTTTATCAAGGCTCTGTGAACCCAGTTCTGGCCTGTTTATCAAGGCTCTGTGAACCCAGTTCTGGCCTGTTTATCAAGGCTCTGTGAATCCAGTTCTGTTCTGTTTATCAAGGCTCTGTGAACCCAGTTCTGTTCTGTTTATCAAGGCTCTGTGAACCCAGTTCTGGCCTGTTTATCAAGGCTCTGTGAACCCAGTTCTGCCCTGTTTATCAAGGCTCTGTGAACCCAGTTCTGGCCTGTTTATCAAGGTTCTGTGAATCCAGTTCTGCCCTGTTTATCAAGGCTCTGTGAATCCAGTTCTGGCCTGTTTATCAAGGCTCTGTCTGTGAATATTGTGGGGGGAAAACATAATGGGCAATAATAACTGTAGAGCCATCCATCTGGTGTAATCGCAGTAAAGGAAACACTGGTATCAAATGCCCCAGCAGCAGGTCTGGTGGTTATGCACTGGGGCTGTGTTTCATGACATGATTCAACTCTAATATCCCTGCAGGGCTCAGAATGATTCTCATCACCACTTGTATTCAAACTCAGCAGCCACAGTGGCCAGACCTCTTCTCATGCCACGTTATTTTCTTGATGGTTCTCTAATGTCTTCCAGGATGACAACTCTCTCCTACGTGGAGAAACCAGAGGTGTTTCGCCAAACGGTTTTGAATGACAGTATACGATGATTTTAACCATATGCCCCATAATGCCTTCTTTTCTCTGCATATAATTACAGCAGATAATATCCCCGGCGGAGCATTTTTATGGACGGGTGTGGGAATGGCGTCCCGTGGCAGATTTTCCCACAAGGAACGAGCCGGGGGAAGCCCCCCAACGCTCCCCCAACGCTCCCCCAACGCTCCCCCAACGCTCCCCCAACACTCCCCCAACGCTCCCCCAACACTCCCCCAACGCTCCCCCAACACTCCCCCAACACTCCCCCAACGCTCCCCCAACGCTCCCCCAACGCTCCCCCAACACTCCCCCAACACTCCCCCAACGCTCCCCCAACGCTCCCCCAACGCTCCCCCAACACTCCCCCAACACTCCCCCAACGCTCCCCCAAAAGCCACTCCAAAAGCTTAAACCCCCACATTTATGCCACGTCGTAGGGTAGTGCCGCGCAACGGAAAACAGCGAATCTACAAGCACACAACACGTCACGTCCGCAAGGCATTCTGAGCTTGTAGACCTGCTATATTTCCGCCGTGTGACACATGGGCGCGCGGCTATACGTATACGTAGAGGTTAAGAGAGAGGAACGTTTGTGACTAAAAGGTCACCAACTTTGAATCCCTGTCTGGACCAGCTGTGAGAATATAAGCAGCCTTGCCGAGCCATGAGGCCCATAGGGGCAGGAGCCTATCTCCTGTTTCTGTAGCCATGAGGCCCATAGGGGCAGGAGCCTATGTCCTGTTTCTGTAGCCATGAGGCCCATAGGGGCAGGAGCCTATGTCCTGTTTCTGTAGCCATGAGGCCCATAGGGGCAGGAGCCTATCTCCTGTTTCTGTAGCCATGAGGCCCATAGGGGCAGGAGCCTATGTCCTGTTTCTGTAGCCATGAGGCCCATAGGGGCAGGAGCCTATGTCCTGTTTCTGTAGCCATGAGGCCCATAGGGGCAGGAGCCTATGTCCTGTTTCTGTAGCGTGAGGCAGCTTGATGTACAAGTACACCCCCTGGACATGACGCTAGTATGTCGCAGGGACTTACCCCCAATCCAACCCTTGATGCTGAGTGTCAAGCAGGGAGGCACTGGGTCCCATTTTTAGAGTCTTTGGTATGACCCGGCCGGGGATCGAACCCCGACCTCCTAGTCTCAGGGCGGACACTCTAACCACAAGGCCACTGAGCTGGTTGTTGTGAGAATATGGCTGGGTTAAAGTGAATAAGTATACAGTATACAGTACAGTATACAGCTCTCCATCTCCTCCCTCTCAACAGCTGGCAAAGTTGATTTTGGTTTTATTTATTTTGATTTTAGATAAATGTAGGCTTTTCTGCCTTTATTGATAGTATCGAGTGAAGATAGACAGGAGTCAGGACAGAGGGCGAGAGAGAAGGGGAGAGACACGCAGCAAAGGTCGTCATGAACGGGACTCGAACCCGCGACACGCTGTCAGGCCAGAGCCTGTATTATGTGGCATGATTCGCCTGGACCGCTAGGCCAGCGGGCGCCCCTTGATTTTAGTTTTAGTCGTCATAGTCTTGTCAAAAGTTTTCATTTAGTTCACATTTTAGTCACCTGGAATGATTTAGTGTTTTTTGGTCTAGTTTTAGTTGACTAAATATCATAAGATTTTCCACAGATCTTAGTCGACTAAATCTACAGTTGATTTTGTCGACTAAAATGTATTTTGGCGGGCCTTGATGCCGTCGTAATGACACTTGCTTAAACACTTTGCTTAAACACAAATAGCCGATCTACAAGCTCACAATGCTTCGCGTAGTTTTTATTTGTTGACGAAATTGTCAGTATATATTTAGTCTTCTGGGGCACGGTGGCACAGTTGGTAGTGCTGTCGCCTCACAGCTAGAAGGTCCTGGGTTCGATTCCCGCTCGGGGCGCTGTGGGTGCTGGTGGCGTGTTTCCTCCTCCGTGTCATCAGTGCCCATACCCGAAGGCGGGGTTGGCGAAAGGGCCTTTCTGTGTGGAGTTTGCATGTTCTCCCCGTGTCCCCTAGGGTAGGTACCCTCACAAAAACATGCAGTAATCCTGGTCTCTAAACTGCCTCCCCCTGGCCAGCCGGGACGCCTGATGGAGGGGAAAGGAACTGGTTGGAATAACGTGTTCCTTCCACACGCTACGTCCAACCAGGGAAACTCCCCCCTGTCAGGTGTAAAGGAGCAACTTGGACACTCAAGCATGAAGGAAGCATGAGTTAAGTCCGTTGCTCTCCCTAGGTTGGTGGAGGGTGTGTAGAGCCCAGGATCACATCACAGGATGATTGACACAGGGGTGAAAAATGGGTTACAAAATCGTGGGACAAAAAAAATAAAAATAAAAGTATATTTAGTCTTAGTCTTAGTCATCATAGCTTAGTTTCCATTAGTTTTCGTCAGTGGAAAAAGGTAGTCGACGAAAAAATGTCTTAGTTTTAGTCGACAAAATCAACACTGCCTTGAGCAGTGGTGGAAAAAGTACTCAAATGTCTTACTTATTAATTACCAAGTAATGTATCAATACTGCAATGTAGAAGTATACAGTATATACTTAAGTACCAAGTAATGTATCAATACTGCAATGTAGAAGTACAGTATATACTTAAGTACCAAGTAATGTATCAATACTGCAATGTAGAAGTACAGTATATACTTCGTTACAAGTAAAAGTCCGGAATTCAAAATCTACTTGGTATCGGTATCAAAATGTACCTAAAAGTAATGTGCAGAATGACTCATTTCTAGTTTTCAAATGTATACAAATCTTTTAAAAATAGCCGATCTACAAGCTGGAGGTGATAGGAAAAGAAAAAAAAAATGAAACGTTATTTTCTGAAATGCGTGGAATGCTAACTTAGCCAACAACAACAGGTGTGACTTGAATCTTGCTTCAGTGAAGTACACGGAGCCATAGAGTCAGACTGAGTTAGGACATTGAGGGGGCAGAAAACAGCCCGGTCGGTCACCTGGTTCATGCATAACTCCTTTGTCACTGTAAAGCCTATATATATATAGACTCCAATGCATTCCGTAAACTTCCGGTTCAGGCCTTAAATTGTCCACTATTCGCCAATAGAAGTCTATGCAGAAGAGGACTGGTCCCATGATGTGAACGGAGTTGTCGTATAACTCTATCTTACTCTGGTCAGGTAACAACAAGGTTCACAGTGTTTTATTAGCACGCCGTCGAGTCATGTTAAGTGATGTCATATCCTGCTGGCTGCATGTCGCTGCAGGTCCGTAGCCGTAGCTTCTGACTGGACAGCATCCCACGGGGAAGAACAACAAGGCCACAACACTGTCTCTCTGTGTGAGAGACAGACGCTGCAGGTCCGTAGCCGTAGCCGCTGACTGGACACCGTCCCACGGGGCAGAACAACAAGGCCACAACACTGTCTCTCTGTGTGAGAGACAGACAGTGAGACACAGCCAGACACCCAACAAGACATTGGCACAACACTTGGCTGCAGCTACGGCCCAAATATACACCGTTCTCTCTCCCCGCAAACCTGCCGCTTGTTTAGCCACTGGCACCCAGCAGTCTGTCAGTCAGCGCTCTGCCAGCTGAGGTGAAGTGTGCCCACAGAGCACGCGCGCACGCTGACGCACGCACGCACACACTCACGCACAGCATTCAGCATCGCTGTACCAGCAGCACCCATGCCCTCACCTTGTCTACCTTGGCACTTTTGGAGTTTGATGGGGTGGGGGGGGGGGGGGGGAAACCGGCATATTGTAAATGACAAGTCGAAGTGCCAGACAGCATATTTATACATCTTAATAAGCAATAATTATAGGCCCAGTATGTATTCCTGCCAAACATCTGATGTCTGTGCGGTGTTGTTGACTGGACTGCTTGTCTGGCTGCTGTTTATCCACTAGCTGTATACGTGCAAAGAAAACCCCCTGAAAGGATTCTGTTTCAATGAATCCATTAGATTTGACGACAAACAAACTAGTAAATGGTGATGAATGTTAAACTGCAGATACTCTTAACACTTGAGGATGAAGGAATGGGCTCAACATGGCATCCATAAACGATAACTATAAGCTTGAATATATCTGGGTGGGGGGGGGGGGGGGGGGGGCAGCAGCATGTTCTAACATGTCTCTGTATTTTACAACAGGATTACATGAGCGAGCTGGAGATGATTATTAGCTGTTCTCACAGTTTTGACATCTTCTTCCCGGACGCCTCCTCTCCTTCCAGAGGAACCTGTTAGGACACGACGGCCCACATGCAGCCACGGAGCCTCTTCGCCCCGCCGCCCGCCATGCCTGTGATTTGGGGCCTCGTCGTGTTTGGATGCGAACGCGTGTTTAAGATTTGCCAACGGCGATACGTTTGAGCCCCACGGAGAGAGAGAGAGAGAGAGAGAGAGAGAGAGAGAGAGAGAGAGAGAGAGACATTTCTTTATGATGGTAATGGAAACAAGTTGCATGTATTTTTCTTCTTTTTCTCCTCCTCCTTACCGTGAAATAGGCTACAGACGTCCCTATGACATCTGGATTTATGGGCTGGTAATTCCCCGCTGGAGTAATTTGGCGGGTACAGCTGCAGCTTAGCAGCATTCCAGCAGTGCTCCCCTGTGCTGTGAAGTCATGATGACTGATTGATTGATTGTATTACTCTTCTTTTAGCGTGGCTTTTTTTTACTGAGCTATTGCCGTAAACTTCTAATGTGATCTATCTAACCCATTCGGGACGGGGGATCCGAACCGAACCCAACCCCCCTTTTTGGGTGTTTTAAGCATACTTTGGCTATTGGGGAAAAATAGCAGATCTACAAGCTCATATCGGAACCGAGTGCCGCGCTATATGACCTTGTAGATCTGCTGTTTTTGAAACATATCGTGAAAATGTGGCGCAAACCTTTGAATATATATTCTTTCAGAGCGAACTTTTTTTTTAAACTCAAATATTTGCTTCCGTGGGGGGGGGCTCTGGAACAACATATTTTCAGATGGTGGGGTGGGGGGGGGGGGGGGTCGGCGGCCAATTACAAAGATACATTTGACATGAAGTAGTTTGAGAACGACTGATATAGAAACATAGATTTTTTTTTACAGAGACCTGTCCGGATTCAGAAGACGTTTAGTAGAACCCGTCCCGGGGTCTAAAGGAACCCGTCCCGGGGTCTAAAGGAACCCGTCCCGGGGTCTGAAGGAACCCGTCCCGGGGTCTGAAGGGGCTAAAGCAGGCTACGGCGAGGTCTCATGTAAGCGTAAACAACCTGAGGGAGAAGAAACAAGGAAAAACAACAGGCGCTCTTCAGTGATTTATTCTGTGTGAAAACACTGAACCATTTCAACCTGCCGCCCCCTGTTCTCACACTGAACACACTGAACACACTGAACACACTGAACACACTGAGGCACTTTCAACCTGCCGCCCCCTGTTCTCACACTGAACACACTGAACACACTGAACACACTGAACACACTGAGGCACTTTCAACCTGCCGCCCCCTGTTCTCACACTGAACACACTGAACACACTGAACACACTGAAGCATTTCAACCTGCCGCCCCCTGTTCTCACACTGAACACACTGAACACACTGAACACACTGAACCATTTCAACCTGCCGCCCCCTGTTCTCACACTGAACACACTGAACACACTGAACCATTTCAACCTGCCGCCCCCCTGTTCTCACACTGAACACACTGAACACACTGAACACACTGAACACACTGAACCATTTCAACCTGCCGCCCCCCTGTTCTCACACTGAACACACTGAACACACTGAACATGCTGAACCATTTCAACCTGCCGCCCCCCTGTTCTCACACTGAACACACTGAACACACTGAACACACTGAACCATTTCAACCTGCCGTCCCCTGTTCTCACACTGAACACACTGAACACACTGAACACACTGAACACACTGAACCATTTCAACCTGCCGCCCCCCTGTTCTCACACTGAACACACTGAACACGCTGAACACACTGAACCATTTCAACCTGCCGCCCCCCTGTTCTCACACTGAACACACTGAACACACTGAACACACTGAACCATTTCAACCTGCCACCCCCTGTTCTCACACTGAACACACTGAACCATTTCAACCTGCCGTCCCCTGTTCTCACACTGAACACACTGAACACACTGAACACACTGAACACACTGAACCATTTCAACCTGCCGCCCCCCTGTTCTCACACTGAACACACTGAACACGCTGAACACACTGAACCATTTCAACCTGCCGCCCCCTGTTCTCACACTGAACACACTGAACACACTGAACCATTTCAACCTGCCGCCCCCTGTTCTCACACTGAACACACTGAACACACTGAACACACTGAACCATTTCAACCTGCCGCCCCCTGTTCTCACACTGAACACACTGAACCATTTCAACCTGCCGCCCCCTGTTCTCACTGATGGAAATGAAAGACAAATAATACATCGGAGGAAAACAGCAGATAGGAAGCCTGTAAGATAAGATGTTTTTCATGCAACACCATCATATAGGAGAAAAAAAAAGTATGAAATTGAACTTAAAGTTGTTATAAGTATAACCACGTATACAAAACGATCCCCCCCAAAAAACAAAGACGAAACATGAAATGCACGATCGTGGTCAAATAATAGCAGCATAATATTACAGCATGTTTTTGATTGATTTAAATATTTATTAACAGTTTGCAGAACAGTTTGCAGAATTACAGTACATTTCAAGCACAAACGCAATACAAAGACTATATTACAGTATAGTAAATAATTAATATAACATCCTAGTGCTTGGTGCAGCCCTCAGATCAGTCTTATACCGTATGGGGTTAACATCCTAGTGCTTGGTGCAGCCCTCAGATCAGTCTTATATACCGTATGGGGTTAACATCCTAGTGCTTGGTGCAGCCCTCAGATCAGTCTTATATACCGTATGGGGGTTTTTTCCCACTGTTTTCACACTTACGGTAATCTTCCCGAAAGCACTTTGTGCCTCCAATTACAGGCAAAATGCAGAGCTTTAATATGGCCTGCTGACAGCTCAGGGTCCAGAGGGTTCTGAGGTGATAAAGTCCTCTCGGCTCAGACGGTGATAATGAGACCGTCATCAGCCACTCGCCAGCAGCTCCTTTCTGTCACCTCACAGAATGAAGGTGTGTGTTAGTGTGTGTGCTTGTACGGTACGTGCTCAAACTGTCCCCCTGTCCCCCCTGCCCCCCCCCCCACACACACACGTCACACACACACGTGTCACACACACACAGCCGACGCAGTGCTATAGGAGACAGTCGTCTGGGCGGCGCACGAATCCTTTCTGTCGCTGTCGTCAGAAACGGTTGGTGGTGGAGGTGGTAGACTGCAGGGCCGTGCAGAGAGTGTTAGAGGGGGCAACAATTAAGGGGGCTGGAATCCCGTTAAGAGGGCATGCACTTTTGGACAAAGATAGCAGATCTACAAGCTCACAACGCGTCGCGAGCTATTTTCGGGGCACAGCCCAGCACTATTTAGCTAGTGGAGATGTAGTGGTGTATACGACATGAATTTATAAACCAATTTGTTCAGCGCAAAATGCTGCGTTCAAGTTCAGGATACTTTGTGGGAAAAAGCAACTCTCCTGAATGCTGCCTTCTGGTATACATATACAGTATAATATATATATATATATATATATATATATATATATATATATATATATATATGGCATGGAAAGGAGTGGCGTTTGCAACTTTTCATCTCTTTCACTGTGTAGTAAATCCTGCATTCGTGGTCTGGAGAGGGCAGTTGTTTTACAGACGGGGTAAAAAGGGCAGGGGGCTGGAGCCCCCCTTTTGGTGTCTATGTGTGCACGTCCCTGCCATTCAGTGACTTTTGACTAAATGTCAAGATTTTAGTCGACTAAATCTGCAGTTGATTTAGTCGACTAAAATGTGTTTTGGCGGGCCTTGATGCCGTCGTAATGGCTGATTTTACACTTGCTGAAAATAGCCGATCTACAAGCTCACAACGCGTCACGCTACAACGTGTCGTGTAGATCTGCTATTTTCACCATGCAATCAACTGTAAAATGACTTATACTGGATCTCTTGTCCACTAGTCCCTTCCTAGCATTTTCGTCTAGTTTTTATAGCTGTTGACGAGATTGTCAGTATATTTAGTCTTATATTCGGTCACCATAGCTTAGTATTTTCCATGTAGTTTTCGTCAGTGGAAAAAGATAGTCGACGAACATTTTTCGTCTTGGTTTTAGTCGTCGAAATCAACCACTGCTGTGGACACTGTCCCTGACCCTTGTAGTGGTGATCTTTACACTGTACAGAATGACACAGAACCCTATCCTATCCTCTCCGGGTCTTTAGTGGTGATCTTTTACACTGTACAGAATGACACAGTGCACAGAACCCTATCCTCTCCTCTCCGGGTCTTTAGTGGTGATCTTTTACACTGTACAGAATGACACAGTGCACAGAACCCTATCCTATCCTCTCCGGGTCTTTAGTGGTGATATTTTACTGTAGTGCACAGAACCCTATCCTCTCCTCTCCGGGTCTTTAGTGGTGATATTTTACTGTAGTGCACAGAACCCTATCCTCTCCTCTCCGGGTCTTTAGTGGTGATATTTTACTGTAGTGCACAGAACCCTATCCTATCCTCTCCGGGTCTTGTAGTACGGGTCGAATGGGGTGATGTTTTACTCCTCTGGCCAAAACACAACCCTTAGTATTGGGCGGTGCGTGGACAGTTTGTGATGAAGTTGTGTATGGCGGTAAATGTAGCTGATATACAGACTGGAGGATCAAATGGCTAAGTCGGATAATGGCCTTTACTTCTTTGGGCTGAAGTAATAAGTGCTGTTACAGTATGACTGTTATGACTTATACAGTGATCAAAGAATGAAGTCTTTTTTTAACACAGCTTATTACCGTTCCTTAGCGTAAATTAAGGGCCCAATGAGAGTGAAAGTTAAACAAGACTCGTGTTTACAGTATAAACATTTAGTTGACTAAGCAATAATGACACTGTTTTGGGCAGATTATCCCTTTCTGCTGTGTGTGTGTGTGTGTGGTGTGTGTGTGTGCGCCAGTCATCTGCCCTTTGTTCATTGGACACCAGACGCGTGGCACCTATCAGAGGTAGACAATGGGACAACAAAGCGCTGTCCTGGAGAGTCCTCAGCACGGATGACACCTGATTTATCTCCCCACTATAAGCCCACTATATCCACCCTATAGCACAGACAACGAGAGGGGGAAGTCCAATCCTCCAGGGAGAGGAGGAAGGTTTAACCTTGACATCTGGCCCCCCCGATCATCATCCAACACGTAGCAGGGCAGCTGCAGCCCCAAACAGGCCTGCTTTTGGGTTTTTTTCACCACACCTCATCCATCTGCTAAACTTCTCTCTGTCTGTCTGTCTGTCTGTCCTGTGATCGCCACAGGCACTTCCATTCAGAGGGAGAGGCACGTGTGGGGTGACACCGATCCCCCGACCACGATGATGCCCATCCATTTTTAACGGGCTAGTGCAGGTGACCTGTGTGTGGCCCCCCGTGGCACACGCGTGTGTGTGTGTGTGTCCTCTCCTTAGTACACGTTGACTCTCTCCTCTGGCGGCTCACCTGTCACCCCCCCCCCCCCCCCCCTAACCCCCCCTCGGCGTTCCCGACAGCCATACTCCCTGACATAACACGTTTGTTTGGATTTTTCTCCCCCCCCCACCCCCTACCCACCTTTCTTTTTCCTCAAATTACAGCAATATGATATAATGAACAATGGCCTAATGGGGCTTTAATCTAGGAGGTGTTTGGGGGTGGCGCGTGCCGCGGCGCTTCGTACAATAGCCTCGTGGCGTCTGTGTGAAATTCAATCTGTTGATGAAGGTGTAAAAAATGAGAGGGTATTCCAATTAGCTTATGAATGCAACAGGTTGACAGCCTACATAAAAGGCCAATTACACACGTATTTATGCTCGGCGTCTTGCCTGGCTAGAATAGAACTTCACACCTGAGGATGAAATTTTAATCACAAACCACGCTATCAATGACGCTAAGAAATATTAGCGTTGAATAGTAAACAAATACACCTATTATCTCTTTCCTTTCATGACGCTGAATAATGTCGTCGAGGGATATTTCTAATGCACAAACCACATAGAGAGCCATGCAAATGACTAATTACCAAATAACTCAACGCATTACAGTATAACCAAAGTTGTGAATGATTGTATAATACTGTATGTTCACCATTCAATTAGCCAAAAACATGCAAACCACATTCACTTAAACCTTTTTTTAATGCTTTGCGCTTTGCCATATTATTCCATGGTTCAGATTGAGATGAAGTTGTATACAGTCTTTGGATGTACAGTATACAGTCTTTGGATGTACAGTATAGTCTTTGGATGTACAGTATAGTCTTTGGATGTACAGTATAGTCTTTGGATGTACAGTATAGTCTTTGGATGTACAGTATAGCACACTGAAGCACATAGTGTTCAAATCAACCACACGTTAACGCCAGTGTTTTTGGCAGCACATTTTCATTAAATTTTAGTCATAGTCTCTTGAATAGTGTGTTAGTCTATAGTTTTAGTCGACTACATATCATAAGATTTTAGTCGACTAATTCTACAGTTGATTTAGTCGAACAAAATGTATTTTGGCGGGGCCTTGATGCCGTCGTAATGACTTACTGAAAATAGCCGATCTACAATCTACATTTTGCTAGTCATTTATATCTCTGGGACCCTAATTTATATACAGTGAAATCAATATTACTTTAACTCAGAGTGTACAAATGTAACCATTTTGTACACTCTCAGAGTTAGAGACCCATAAGGGTCCATTTGGTTCATAACCATCATTTAGATGGGGACCCCCTGGGACTCCCTCAAGGACCCCCTGGGGACCCCCTTGCTCCTCGGTCTCTCTCATCCAGAGGACGGCATGGGGCTTTCCTCCAGACAGGAGGAGCTGTGTGCGCTGCCTGTAAGCCCACAAAAGCTGGACACAAATTCAACACAATTAGCAAATAAACCCTAATCACGGTTAAACTGCTGCCTCGGATCAGTCTGCGACGCGTTGAGGAAAACAAGGGTTGCTTTAGCTCCTACAAAAGAACCAAGCAAGTATTCAGCGCCAGTGGTGGAATGAGTATACTCAAATGTTTTACTTAAGTAAAAGTATAAATACTGCAATGTAGATGTACTCTGTTACAAGTAGAAATCCCTATGCCTCACTCACACCTTTCGATCTAGCGTACAACATTGATGCATGCTAGATGTAAACAAGATGTCAAGAAGTGTCATGGCCGCCCTCAATGCATTTCCAATGGAAGTCACATGGTTTGATACAACATTTTGGACTACAAGCTGTTGTACGGCTTTGATACATTTTGGACTACAAGCTGTTGTACGGCTTTCGGCTGTGTTTCGACTGCCCCCCCTCCTCCCCCCCCCTCATACAACACAGATGTTGTGTCAAACCATGTGACTCCCATTGGAAATTAATTGCGTGCGAGCTTGCAACAGCTATACATCTCATACAACAAGCATATCAGTCTGTTGTAAAGGTGTGAGTGAGGCACTAGTATTCTAAATGTACTCGAGTAAAAGTACAAAAGTAGCGGCATCAAAATGTACTAAAAGTAAAAGTACTCATTTTGCAGAATGTGTACAAACATCTTTTGAGAATAGCAGATCTACAAGCTCACAATGCGTCGCGATGCGACACATTGTGAGCTTGTAGATCTGCTATTTTCAAATGGCCAAATTGTATATAGGGCTGGAGTTGGTTAATGGATGTTTTCTAATCAGAATTACAATCTCCAAAGTAACTAGTAACTAAAGTTTTCAAATAAATGTAGTGGAGTAAAAGTACAATATTTGGATAAAAAATGTAGTGACGTAGAAGTGAAACGAAAGTATTGGAAATACTCAAGTGAAATTCCTCAATTGTACTTAAGTACAGTACTTAAGTAAATGTATTTAGTTACTTTCCCCCACTGTTCAGCGCTTAGTATTCAAGTTATATTATATTATATTATATATTGGCGTCAGATGTACTGTACTGTATGCTCCTGTGAAAAACAACCAACGTAAGGATGTGTGGTAAATTGTTCATGATAAATGTAGCTTTATCTTATTGCCTCCAACAGGGGCCAATGTACTATTTATTTACGTACACAATGGTGCTGAACAAAATGAAAACAAGGCACGGCCAGGATTAAAACGTTTAAATAGTGAGTTTATTGAAAAGAACAATACAATCTTGCTTGTGCCTTTCAAATGGCATGTAGTGGATCATTGGCATTTCAGAATGAAACTGTATACTGCTCCAAACAGAACAATTATTGTCGTGTGGAGAGAAAAAAAAGCTATGATATACAGTACACCACTAAACGTAAATGAAGTTATGTTTATGATTCCACTTTACATATTATGCAGCAGTCAACACTGACCAACCTTAATCTGTTCCCACTATCATACAATGTTATATGGATCACACATCATTTCCAGAAATCCAGTCATGACATCAAAAGCATTCATTCTTGTCTCTTCATATCAGACTTTAAGACATTAATTAGACCTATTAATTACAGTGTGGAAAACAAATTAGCCATTTGCTTCCTCTTCTTCGGAAGGTACACTTTTATGAGACAAAAACAAAAAATGAAAATTCTGTACAATTCAGTTGAATTAATACATCATCAATTGGTTCGACGTAATAATACAGATTTAGACAATCATTTGGATCCCCCCACCAAGAAAATGCACTGTAATTTTATTTAAAAAAATTGCATATTACAGTTTTTTTTTGTTTTTTTTTTACAAGAAACGATTCACATGGAGCAATTATGTCTAGCGCCCATAAACTTACAGTGTAGACTGTAGAACATTCTTTCCTTTCCTGTAATTGTACAAAGCCTGTGATTCGGAGAAATAAAGCAAAAACATGGATGTTTAGTACAATTAGCAGAGGACAAAGTGCAACTATGTCAAGGCCTTGCATGGGTGGTAACATGTGTAACATGTTAGGTACCATGGGTGGTAGTAGTGTAACATGTTAGGTACCATGGGTGGTATTGTGTAACATGTTAGGTACCATGGGTGGTAGTGTAACATGTTAGGTACCATGGGTGGTAGTGTAACATGTTAGGTACCATGGGTGGTAGTGTGTAACATAGATGTTAGGTACCATGGGTGGTAGTGTAACATGTTAGGTACCATGGGTGGTAGTGTAACATGTTAGGTACCATGGGTGGTAGTGTAACATGTTAGGTACCATGGGTGGTAGTGTGTAACATGTTAGGTATCATGGGTGGTAGTGTAACATGTTAGGTACCATGGGTGGTAGTGTAACATGTTAGGTACCATGGGTGGTAGTGTAACATGTTAGGTACCATGGGTGGTAGTGTAACATGTTAGGTACCATGGGTGGTAGTGTAACATGTTAGGTACCATGGGTGGTAGTGTGTAACATATATGTTAGGTACCATGGGTGGTAGTGTAACATGTTAGGTACCATGGGTGGTATTGTAACATGTTAGGTACCATGGGTGGTAGTGTGTAACATAGATGTTAGGTACCATGGGTGGTAGTGTAACATGTTAGGTACCATGGGTGGTATTGTAACATGTTAGGTACCATTGGTGGTATTGTAACATGTTAGGTACCATGGGTGGTAGTGTAACATGTTAGGTACCATGGGTGGTAGTGTGTAACATATATGTTAGGTACCATGGGTGGTAGTGTAACATGTTAGGTACCATGGGTGGTATTGTAACATGTTAGGTACCATGGGTGGTAGTGTGTAACATAGATGTTAGGTACCATGGGTGGTAGTGTGTAACATAGATGTTAGGTACCATGGGTGGTAGTGTAACATGTTAGGTACCATGGGTGGTAGTGTGTAACATAGATGTTAGGTACCATGGGTGGTAGTGTAACATGTTAGGTACCATGGGTGGTATTGTAACATGTTAGGTAATGTATTAAATGCTAAAACCCATCTAGTTTTGCCTTTCCTACAGTGTTGAGATATTTTCTTAGACCGTCGTCATTTCTTCAAAAACGAATATAAATAAATAATGGTCACATTATAAGCAACATCTGGGCAGTTAGCTGGTGTTGGGGCTGTAGTGGGTGTGGCAGCTGGAATAAGTGCCCCTATGGCCAAGGTTCAAGTCCTGATTCATACTTTGTAGTACCACAGTGTCCATCATATACCACCAGAGTATTAATAACATCAATGACTTAATTAATTACTTCAGCATTATATTATAGTCTCTGTCAAAAGATATAATAAAAGATTCCACTCGAATGATTTGTGACAAGAGACAGATGCTCATGTGTAAATATTAAGTACAAATAAATCTATGACCGGAGTCTGTGGTGAATATAATTTGATCAGAATGGCACATGTCTCTTCCGCTCTACACACTCGACTCTTTACAAAAAGTCTTATACAGGGATCTATTCTCTGCTTTTATTTCAGAATAAAATAGTTGGGGACAGTAACAGGGAAGATATTAATAACCTATATAACCACTACATGAAGAAGAATTCCAAGTAACAAATATTAACAGCAGAATACTACCATTACCGTTTTACAGATTTTTTTCTCTCTCCAGATTTACTGTCTTCTAAACGTATGCAATTTTTTTCCTCGTCATCTTAAAAAAAAAAAAAAAAAAAAAAAAAAAACATATTTGAAATAGTTTTGTTGAAAACAAAAATGTCAAGGGTGGTGAAGGGACTTTCCAAACCCACTGTACGTACTGTACTGTAGGCCTGCATTAGAGATTTTAAGAGCTTGGCACATACATACCCACGGGCAGTTTGGCGAGATTCACGTACAGGCTTGTATGTTAAAGTAAGTGACAAAGAATGTATAAAAGATGGTTAATTTACACTTCACCAACAGTGGGAAGTATTTTGTGAAAGTTTTTTAAATCAAATGATTGACCCCTCAACCAAGACACGTTATAGTATCTCAATGTACTGTACATTAAAAAAAAATTAACAAACCTTTGGCCCTGTACATACAGTACATTTAAAAAAGCATAAATTTACATAATTAGCTAATTAATTAATAGTTGAAGTACACAGTACAGACCAATAAGGACATTCGTCTCCTTTTCCCATTCTGTATCTTGTATCTATGTTTTGTTTTTTTTATCTTTTACTTCTCCCTAAATCCGCGAATTTTAGAAAAGCTACAGCAGGTAAAAGGAAGCAAATCATGTCCCCTTATCGGCTTTCATATAACCAAGTCACCTGTATATCTAGTGACATTATATACAGTACGACTGTAGAAATGGTCACCCCCAAAATGAAACGGTTTCTTTGGAATAGACCAAAACGCACACAAAGGCCCACAAGGTTCAACATCCTCATTAGCGGAGAGACCAGTTTGTATTTCTAAGAATGGGTACATTTCAAAGCCAACCAAAATACATTCAGCTGTGTGAGAGAGTTTGGCTCTGAAATATATAAATACAAAGTCCAGTATTAGATCAGGTACCATTCATTCTCAGCAGCAGAACATTTATATACTGTAGAAAATAAACACAGCTAATGAAAACTACAAAATAATGTCTATGAAAAATTAAACCTTCCGACAGATATTCAGCTTTTATACCAAAACACCAAAAGATACAGTAATTTGTACTTTGTATGGTTTATGGTTTGGCGTAATACAGTGTAAAGGTCAAATGTAACCCAAGTGTGGAAGCAAAGATTTATAAATTACACACAAAACACCTAAAAGAAAACTATAGCTGAGATGTGTGTCGTCTGATTGAGATGTTTGACATAATTATACGTGCAAATTCAACATGTACAAGTTGGCATGATCGCACAGTGTATATCCTGTTACAAAGGATGTTTCTTAACACTGTACATGGTACTGTTTAAGAGCCAACAGGGATAAACAATGAGTACAAATGTAAACCTTCAAATCGATTAGTTGCTTGAGGGAAAAAAACGACTTTTCTAAAACAGCCTTTCAACATGTATTACAATGATTCTGGTCGTAACCTTAAGTAGTGTTTGTGTTCAACATTGTCTTGGACCGTAGACAACATGGCCTTAAAGTAAAAGAAATGAAGCTCAAATGACAGCAAAGAACATATTATTTTGTCATTGCAACGATCTGCACAAAAGGTGACATGAGGATGGTTTAGCTTGTGATACAAGCCAAGACTGAGCAGGCTGTCAAATACTCCATTAATTAATTAACAGTTTATGCAAGTGAATGAACATCCATCGTTGCATTAAAAAAAAAAAAGAGAAAAAAAAAAAAAAAAAAGAGAATTATGTCAACTGCATAGAAGTGATATTTCATAATGACAGGACATCACGACCCTGGTGTCAGGGAGGACACCGTTCTGCTTGACACTGCCAAATAAAGTTATTTGAAGCAGATGAAATTAGACGCAGCGTCTTTCATTGTCGTGCAGCGAGACATTATCTTGCAATGTCCTCTTTCCGACGGAAGAGGGAGACAACGAACGGACATAAAACTTACGGATTGTAGCTTTAACATTGTTTGCCAACACTTCACCAAAGACTTGCCCTTGGAAATCAACTTAGTTCTCATGGCCGTTCGGTGTTGTTTCTGGCAGCAATTTTTGATATATATTTTTTTTATAGTTTTCATTTAGTTTTAGTCCCATTTTGCTGCGACACGCTTGTAGATCTGCTATTTTCAGCATGTGTAAAATGACTAACCTCCCTAACATTTTTATTTCTTGACGAAATTGTCAGTATATTTAGTCTTAGTTTTAGTCATCATTTAGCTTAGTTTTTATTTAGTTTCCATTTAGTTTTCGTCAGTGGAAAAAGGTAGTCGACGAAACTTTTTTTTGTCTTAGTTTTAGTCAACGGAATCGAAATCAGCATCAATGGTGGTGTTTTAAGTATTATGTTAAGCTTTAGCTATTGAAAAATAGCAGATCTACAAGCACCAAGTGCCACGCTATATGAGCTTGTAGGTCTGCTGTTATCAGATGGGGGTCGGCGGCCAAATACAGATAATTTTGGGACATTTGTAGAATCGTTCCCAGGTCAAAATGGGTTAACCCATTCTATACGGGAACCCATTTGGGTGTTAGCATCATGTTATGCTTTAGCTATTGAAAAATAGCAGATCTACAAGCTCATATCGCGCCACCGAGTGGCGCGCTACGAGCTTGTAGGTCTGCTATTTTTGAAAAATCGAAGAACGACTGACATTTTTAGAATCTGATCTCAGGTCAGAATGGGTTAATCAGACCAGTGTGTGTCCAGTGGAAACCTCGTATGAATCTGATCTCAGGTCAGAATGGGTTAACTGCTAAATGGCTCAGGGCATACAGTATACATACAGTATACATACAGTATACGATGACCATCTGCCAAATGGAAATATCACTTCAAGGCACAGCAGAAAATAAACATTTGCAGCGAGAATTGCAACAAACAATGCGACATAACGTTGTTTCCATAATCGGTCCTTCATAGAATAAATTGATTTCTTTAGTCAATGTCGATACATTTAGTGTTGCAAATTAAAACCAACCTTTTTAATTAAAACATAAAACACAGTTTTTTTTTTTAACCAGCAGCGCAGGGGGCAAGGGGGTAGCTGGGCTCACTGCCAAACAATAATTTACTTGTACATACAATACATTAAGTTAAAAATAATATTGATCTATAAATGGGCAGTGTATCATTTATAAATAGTTTGTCAAGCAGATATATGTACATAATGCAGCTTGGTACCGTAATACAATCTTTAAGGATGTGTAACAAACCTCTGGAATAAAAACTAATCACATTCTAATGGAATCAGATTAGCAATAATATGGAAGATGCGCTCAACTTGAGAAAATTATTAGAATGTAAACAATTTTCACCAGCGGCACAATGTAACAATGTAATAAAAATCATGATTATTGCACTTATTCTATGTAAAACTATGACATGTTTGTAGTGACTATAAAGACCCACCCTGGTCTTAGAACCATTAAAATGATAGTCGTCACAAGAAAGAAAAAAATTAAAACAAAAGCTGACAATGTGTTAATAATATAAGTGCTGGATGTGAGATATCTATATCTAAAGATAGATATGTTTTTCTTTTGTTTTGTTGTCATGTAAAACATCACTGGGTAGAAAAACCAAGCGGACCACCATGTTGTTTCAATCACAGAACATTCATTCATTCATTCATTCTTTCTTCAACTGTACTTTACTGTACTGTACTGTACTTCAAGAGTTTCATTGTAAAATCGTTTTCCAAATGTGTAACAACATGATTACTATAATATTCAAATGTAAGATTGAATACTGAGACAGACACACACACACACACACACACACACGGGACGTGCACACATAGACATCAAAGGGGGCTTCAGACCCCTGCCCCTTTTACCTGTCTGTAAAAGAAACTGCCCTCTCTCCAGACCACGAAGTAGCATTTATACTACATGGTGAAAGAAATGCACATGTCACTCCTTTCCTTTCCTATCCTTTCCTTACCATGCCATAACAGAAGGCAGCATTCAGGAGAATTGCTTTTTTCCCAAAGTCAGTACAGTAAGGTAGATCTGGGTAGCAAATGTCAAGCTTTGTATTCAATAGTAAACGCAGTCGTTAATTAACAGCTCCATCTTATCAACCACTCTGACCACTGACACCTCCTTCACACCCAGAAGCAGACAAACTGTTTTAACTACGGCAATCTGGTAAACAGGACTCTGGCGGGGTGCATACTTAGTTTAGACTAGTCATTGGTTAGACAGGGGTTAAGGTTAGGTTAGGTTTAGGTGTGCTGCCCCGTGGGAGGTTAGGTTTAGGGTGAGGGTTTGAGATAGGGTGCATACTTAGTTTAGACTGGTAGTCATTGGTTAGACAGGGGTTAAGGTTAGGTTAGGTTTAGGTGTGCTGCCCCGTGGGAGGTTGGGTTTAGGGTGAGGGTTTGAGATAGGGTGCATACTTAGTTTAGACTAGTCATTGGTTAGACGTGGGTTAAGGTTAGGTTTAGGTGTGCTGCCCTGTGGGAGGTTAGGTTTAGAGGGAGGGTTTGAGATAGGGTGCATACTTAGTTTAGACTGGTAGTCATTGGTTAGACGTGGGTTAAGGTTAGGTTTAGGTGTGCTGCCCCGTGGGAGGTTAGGTTTAGAGGGAGGGTTTGAGATAGGGTGCATACTTAGTTTAGACTGGTAGTCATTGGTTAGACATGGGTTAAGGTTAGGTTAGGTTTAGGTGTGCTGCCCCGTGGGAGGTTAGGTTTAGAGGGAGGGTTTGAGATAGGGTGCATACTTAGTTTAGACTGGTAGTCATTGGTTAGACAGGGGTTAAGGTTAGGTTAGGTTTAGGTGTGCTGCCCCGTGGGAGGTTAGGTTTAGGGTGAGGGTTTGAGATAGGGTGCATACTTAGTTTAGACTGGTAGTCATTGGTTAGACAGGGGTTAAGGTTAGGTTAGGTTTAGGTGTGCTGCCCCGTGGGAGGTTAGGTTTAGGGTGAGGGTTTGAGATAGGGTGCATACTTAGTTTAGACTGGTAGTCATTGGTTAGACAGGGGTTAAGGTTAGGTTAGGTTTAGGTGTGCTGCCCCGTGGGAGGTTAGGTTTAGGGTGAGGGTTTGAGATAGGGTGCATACTAACGCCAGGGCTCCACTGGGCGCGTCTGCGGCGCGTCTGCGGCGCGTCTGCGTCGCGTCTCCGTCAGTGTCGGGAATGTGCCCTTTTAATCAATGGAGGGTAGCTCCACTGCCCGCGTTGCGTCGCGTCTCCGTCACCATAAAATTGAACCGGTTCGTTTTTTGACGCACGCACGCGTGACGCACGCGTGACGCAACGCGCCCAGTGGAGCCCTGGCGTTAGTTTAGACTAGTCATTGGTTAGACATGGGTTAAGGTTAGGGTTAGGTGTGCTGCCCCGTGGGAGGTTAGGTTTAAGGTGAGGGTTTGACATAGGTTGTAGTTGTAAGACTAATGTCTGGTCTAACCAACGACTAGTCTAAACCAAAAACTGTCTAAACTAAGTACTGCACCCGACTCTGGCTATACATTCACACTGTAAAAGCGTTCTGCGTTGAATACAATATGGTAGCCGTGTTTGCAATTGGCTGCGTGTGATTTATCGAACGCATACTGTACATGAAAAAAAAAGAAAGAAAACAGTACAGTATGCATTGCTTTGACTTTGGAAGCAGGTGACTCTCCTCATTTTAGTGCGTACCTAACTAACTACAGTAAGAATATACTGTATACCGTATTGCAACAAATAGACAGATCATTTTAAGATGGCACTGAGCGAATGAGATACGGTACGTTTTCCATGAACCAAAGAGTTAAGCACCTGCCGACTTCAATACGGAACCATCAAACCATCACCTTTCTGACTAGTAAACATCCTCTCCTTGTCAAAGGTCCCATTTGGTAAATGAATGATGATCAGATGAAGACATGGCTTGCTTAATAATAATAATAAAGTGGAACGACATGATCCACGCCTGGGAATGAAGTCTGTGTTTGACTGCACACAATATAACAAGGAACCAAAAAGGTACAAAAATCGAGATATAAAAACTATATCATTGAATAAAAATGTTGAAAAAAAAACAAAAAAAACTAAAAACTAATCTTACATTTGGCATTATTAAATTATTATCTACTGCTAAACCTTAATTTATTTAATTACTATTATTCTTTAACACTTTGTTCTATCTTTCTTTTGAACTCTTTTTGAACTCTTTATACTCATGCACTTTGCAATACGAACTTTATTTAGCCCATCTTGGGCGGGAACCCCTTTTGGTGTTAGAATTATGCTATATGCTTTAGCTATTGAAAAAATAGCAGATCTACAAGCTCATAGCGCGCCACCGAGTGGCGCGCTACGAGCTTGTAGGTCTGCTATTTTTTGAAAAAAACGACTGAACGACTGACATAGAAACATAAGCTTTTTCAGAAAACTGATCTGATCTGAATCTGATCTCAGGTCAGAATGGGTTGGGCAACGTTTGGGTCAAAGACCTTCTTCAGGCATCCTGAAGGAGGTCTAAATACAGTTCGTATTGAAGTGCCGACGGTGTGCGGTGTCTTTGTGCACCTTATGGTTCTTTGTGCACCTTATGGTTCTTTGTGCACCTTATGGTTCTTTGTGCACCTTCTGTGCAGGTCTTCTGAGTACATTGCGCCCTGCCCTACCCACCCGTCTCAGAGCATAATAGCTGTGCAGAAGACTTTGTTGCTCTTTTTACTTTTTAGAAATTTTACCCGCCTTTCTCTTGGGCTCATAGGGTGTCCGCAGGATGCTGGGCGTCTCCTCCATGACGCGCACCAGCAGGTTGTCGATGTAGTCCTCCAGCTCTCTGATCTGAGCGTCCTTCCTCTTCACCACCTCCTTCTGCTTCAGGAGCTCCTGGACCACCTCCTCGAAGGACAGGCTGCTGTAGGCCGCCACGCTCTCCTGGGGCGTCTCCTGGAAAACACAACATACTGTAAGGACAGGCTGCTGTAGGCCGCCACGCTCTCCTGGGGCGTCTCCTGGAAAACACAACATACTGTAAGGACAGGCTACTGTACGCAGCCACGCTCTCCTGGGGCGTCTCCTGGAGAACACAACATACTGTAGTTAAATGGACAGGCTGCTGTACGCAACCACGCTCTCCTGGGGAGTCTCCTGGTAAACACAACATACTGTAAGGACAGGCTACTGTAGGCCGCCACGCTCTCCTGGGGCGTCTCCTGGAAAACACAACATACTGTAAGGACAGGCTACTGTACGCAGCCACGCTCTCCTGGGGCGTCTCCTGGAGAACACAACATACTGTAAGGACAGGCTGCTGTAGGCCGCCACGCTCTCCTGGGGCGTCTCCTGGAGAACACAACATACTGTAGTTAAATGGACAGGCTACTGTACGCAACCACGCTCTCCTGGGGAGTCTCCTGGTAAACACAACATACTGTAAGGACAGGCTGCTGAAAAAACACAAAGATATACTAAAAGGTAAATGGGTAAACACAGTGAGTGGAAAGGTTCCCTTTAACCCGTTCTATTCATTCTACTAAAAGGTAAATGGGTAAACACAGTGAGTGGAAAGGTTCCCTTTAACCCGTTCTATTCATTCTACTAAAAGGTAAATGGGTAAACACAGTGAGTGGAAAGGTTCCCTTTAACCCGTTCTATTCATTCTACTAAAAGGTAAATGGGTAAACACAGTGAGTGGAAAGGTTCCCTTTAACCCGTTCTATTCATTCTACTAAAAGGTAAATGGGTAAACACAGTGAGTGGAAAGGTTCCCTTTAACCCGTTCTATTCATTCTACTAAAAGGTAAATGGGTAAACACAGTGAGTGGAAAGGTTCCCTTTAACCCGTTCTATTCATTCTACTAAAAGGTAAATGGGTAAACACAGTGAGTGGAAAGGTTCCCTTTAACCCGTTCTATTCATTCTACTAAAAGGTAAATGGGTAAACACAGTGAGTGGAAAGGTTCCCTTTAACCCGTTCTATTCATTCTACTAAAAGGTAAATGGGTAAACACAGTGAGTGGAAAGGTTCCCTTTAACCCGTTCTATTCATTCTACTAAAAGGTAAATGGAATGGCTGGAAGAGAAGATTTGTGTTCTTAAAAAACTATTCAAAAATGTTACACTTTCAAGATTTTTCTAATGTAGCCTACACTGTTCAAAAAACCTAAGAGGTTTCTGAAAACCCCATGTTCCTCTCTCTCTCTCGTGTGTGTGTGTGTGTGTGTGTGTGTCTCTCTTTTTGATACAGAGACGGCAAGACTGTTCAGGAGAAAAACTGTTTTTTTTATTATCCAAAATGAGTTCATGGCACAGACAGAGGTTGGTGGCCTACTTCATTTTAAACTACCTATGCCTGTCAAGATATAATCTATTGAGTCCAATGACAGCGCTATAGCAGACAGACAGACAGACAGACAGACAGACAGGGGTATTGCCTGTATACAGTATTAGCACTTTTGATTACAACAATTACAGACGCTGAAACGGTCTTTTGTTTTCGTTCCCTAGGGAAATAAGTTTGGTGTTTTGTGGGACACTGCTGCGGGACCAGGGTGTTATGGTACAATATGTGCACGAGAAGATCTGGAAGGCTTTTTAACCCATTTTAGACTTGAGAAAAGATTCTACAAATGCCTTCTAAATCCTGACAGTTTTCTGAAAAACCCCATGTTTCTACAGTATGTCAGTTAACTTGTTCTCAAACATTTTCATGTCAAGGACCCCCAAGAATATTGGCCACCGACCCCCATCTGAAAATGTGTTGTTCTAGGGACCCCACCCAGAAGCAAAGATTTGGGTTAAAAACCCTTCGCTCTGAAAGCATATTTATTTGCGACACATTTTCACGGATTTTCACAAAATAGCAGAACTACAAGCTCGTAGCGCGGCACTCAGTGCCGCTCTACGAGCTTGTAGATCTGCTATTTGTCAATAGCTAAAGTAATAACGTAATGCTATGAACACCAAAAGGGGTTCCCGTCTAAAGTGGGTTAATGAGGGACCACACTATCACTTCAGTACTGTGCATCCTCCCCTCACCCTGTTTAAAATACCCAGCTTATCGCTTCCACTCCCAGGCTCTCGTCAAGCTACTAGTGATGTGTAAAAAGACGATGAGAGAAACAAAGAGTGGAACTGACGAACGGACGTATCTTATCAGCTCCGTTAAGGACACATCTCACCAAAAGCCACAGTTGATTTATTATGTACACAATCTCACCTATATCCCTTGAACCCTAAACGGCTTTGCAGCGATGTGCAGTGAGAGCTAATGCAGTCGTTTATAATTCCCTCAGAAAGTTGTGTCTTCAGGAAGACATTTAGTCGACACACCGTAAGATCACTGAGTGTTTGGATGAGATTCTACTCTTTAAAACTTAACCCATGTTGACCTGAGATCAGATTCTAAAAATGTCTTTTGACAGTTTTCTGAAAAAGCTGTGTTTCTATGTCAGTGGTTCTTAGATTTTTCAAAAATAGCAGACCTACAAGCTCTTATGAGCTTGTAGATCTGCTATTTTTCAATAGCTAAAGCATAACATAATGCTAACACCAAAAGGGGTTCTCGCCCAAAATGGGTTAATTTGGGATATATTACTGTAGATATAAATGCAATGGTCTGACTCACTGCAAGAGACAAAATCCTGTGTTTCTATAACTTTGAAAGTATAAAAGCGGACTTGCTATTTCAGAGTTAAAATAACAGTCAAGAGTTCCCTGGGTAGGCAAATAATTAATCTACGTCAATGTAGCTTTTCATGAATTCAAATCAAACTAAGCATTACAGTCCATCTACCACCCAAAACTCCCATTATAAAATGAAGAAAACTCTAAAGCATAAACTGTTAGCCCTCAACCATTTTTCTCCTCACTATGACGTCCAATCGGTTTGGTTTATAGTCGCGGTCGGGCAGAACCTTGGATCTCCATATTTCAACGTTCCGTTATTTTCTTTTGTCACTTAATTAATAGAGATTTTGCGTGCCGATAAAATCCTGTATTTTTGTCCATTGAAGCTTGCACGGCTGTGGCTCAGGAGGTAGAGCAGGTCGTCCAATGATCCCTGGGTCGGCGGTTCGATTCCCGGCTCCTCCTCCTGTCCACATGTGGAAGTGTCCTTGGGCAAAGACACTGAACCCCACACTGCCTCCAATGAGTCGGTCGGTGTGAGCTCGCCACCGTCGGTGTGTGAATGTGGGAAGTGAGGACGCTGGCGTCGACTGTTCGCCGCTTCACCTCCCAATGTATGAATGAAAGAACCATTGTGAAGCGCTTTGAGCACTTGGAAAAGCGCTATAAAATGCAATTAATTATTATTATTATTATTAATAAAGTTACAGAGGCTTCAATTACAATACAATATGGACTAGAAATAATTCTACAAAGCAAAAGTAATATTTGTTGCCGTTACATCTACTGTGAGTAAAGTAAAACAAAAACACACTGTAAGTGGTTCTTTGCAAACAGTACAAAGTAACAGTTATGAGATAATCAGTCTTAGCCTATTTGAGGACGGGAATAAAGGGTGATTTAAACATTTAGATGCTTGCCAAAAAAGCGCTGATCTGCAAGCTGGACTCATGAGCTGAGCTGTAGAGCGGCCGTGTTCGGCTGGCCAGCAACCAGGCGTAAATCAACCCCCGAGTGCTGACAGCCACAGGGAAGTGGATGTTGCTTTCACACACAAATGCAACACACACACGCGCACGCACACGCGCACACACACACGCACACACACAGGGTAATCAAGACCTGTATAGTGGCTGGTGACAGGCCTGGAAGTGACCATGAACTGGCCAAGTAATGATGAGCATTTTTGTGCGATCGGTAGTGAGGGAGGGAGATAAGGCACACACACACACACACACTTGGCATTCTCCAGTTGTCTCATTACCGTTTCTAATGAGCTCAGCTTTGAGAATCTAAAAGCTCCGTCCTTTTGAAATCTCTCGCTGTCCTCCCCCTCCCCCTCCCCCTCCCTCCCCCCCCCCACCCTCCTCCCCCCTCCCCCCTGGGTGGTTAATTAGGGCCTGGAAAAGGAGAGGAAATGGAGGAACTGCCATGTCTGTCTGTCTTGCTGGCCGAACGCCGTTGTGCAGTCGCACGGGGGCCACGTGTGGCTACCGTACCGACAGCCCCTCCTCAACGCCCGCCGAGCGAGGTGAGGAAAGCCATTATCAGCGTTCTCCTCCTCATTTAGACCTCACTTAAGCAAACCGTTCAAACTCCTACCATGCCAATACCATTTTTGCACTGTAATAACAGGCCGCAATATATCCTGATGCTCTTGAAAATGTCATTTGGATATTAAACGCTTTAATTTGTATTGCACCTTCCATACATAAAGTGCTTCGTCACATTATAAAAAGGCAAAATAATGTTAAAATAGTATGTTGTTTGCATGTTCCCCCCGTGTCCCCTAGGGTAGGTACCCTCACATGTTCTCCCCGTGTCCCCTAGGGTAGGTACCCTCACATGTTCTCCCTGTGTCCCCTAGGGTAGGTACCCTCACATGTTCTCCCCGTGTCCCCTAGGGTAGGTAACCCTCACATGTTCTCCCCGTGTCCCCTAGGGTAGGTACCCTCACATGTTCTCCCCGTGTCCCCTAGGGTAGGTACCCTCACATGTTCCCCCCGTGTCCCCTAGGGTAGGTACCCTCACATGTTCTCCCCATGTCCCCTAGGGTAGGTACCCTCACATGTTCTCCCCATGTCCCCTAGGGTAGGTACCCTCACATGTTCTCCCCGTGTCCCCTAGGGTAGGTACCGTCACATGTTCTCCCCGTGTCCCCTAGGGTAGGTACCCTCACATGTTCTCCCCGTGTCCCCTAGGGTAGGTAACCCTCACATGTTCTCCCCGTGTCCCCTAGGATAGGTACCCTCACATGTTCTCCCCTGTCCCCTAGGGTAGGTACCCTCACATGTTCTCCCCATGTCCCCTAGGGTAGGTACCCTCACATGTTCTCCCCATGTCCCCTAGGGTAGGTACCCTCACATGTTCTCCCCATGTCCCCTAGGGTAGGTACCCTAACATGTTCTCTAGGGTAGGTACTCTCACATGTTCTCCCCATGTCCCCTAGGGTAGGTACTCTCACATGTTCTCCCCGTGTCCCCTAGGGTAGGTACCCTCACATGTTCTCCCCGTGTCCCCTAGGGTAGGGTAACTGTTACAATGTGACAATAAACTGAATTTATGTATTGTGGGAGGGGGGGTGAATATAAAGTAAAAATATGTCAGCAGTTGAATCCCGCTCTTCGATATAAAATCAAAAGCTGCAATTACTGAATCACTGTAGTCACATACACATCTGTTATGTTTGACCTTTGACATCGAAATTTCACACTTCCTCAAATTAGGATCAGATTGGAGTAGACGGAGGATGTTTTCAGCTGCCAATTAGTGGAAGGAACGGCACCTCTGAACACTTCACAGGAGATCAACCTCCCTGAGTCACAAGAAATGTCAAATGAGGCTCAATTCCCAAATGCAGATACAATTTATAAGAATTGCTTTTGTCAGTCCTAATTAAAGTGTCATTGGGGACATATTATTATATACATTATATATCGTATAGATAATTATTGTATAACAATAATCATACAATAATTCTTTCTAGAATAAGCGCTGTAGTAGAGCCTGGGGTCCACCTACAGTATGTTTTCTATGGCATAGGCAGCTCCCAGCAGGAGAATCTAGACGCAGCTGCGCGACATGAGACTAATTAATTAGAGCGACAGAGAGAGAGAGGAGTGTGTGTGTGTGTGTGTGTGTGTGTGTGTGTGTGTGTGTGTGTGTGTGTGTGTACGGGTGTGCGTCAATTTAACAAAGGTGCAGACGATCAGAAATCAGCAGAGAGTGAGCGACGTTTGTGCTACTCTATGCCGAATCGAAGTGGACTCGGTACCAGACTCTTTTTCTTTCTCTCCCTGGAAATAAAAACGTCTGTGTTTTCCGAGGCTAGAGCTGTAGTGACTTCACCAATATTATTCCTCGAGGTGGGTCCACTTTTAGTCAGACGTGGTTCTGGTAACAATGGTGGTGGGCTCGTCCAAACCCAAAAGATAAACAATAGAATCACAACAGAACAGACTGACATGACAACAACATGTAATCAGTAGAAAACTGTAGCTTTCCCACTTACAGACCTGGCACGGATCACACATTAGCCAGACTTACTGTATATAGTGTATACCATTCCACCCTGTAGTGGATAAGAGAACCAAGACCTACAGTACACTCCATGATTAAATAACAAACAAAATAAACATAGTTTTTTTTACCTTTTTCTTGCTGTAGTCCTCTCTGGGTTTGCGTCCCTGTTTGCCCATGGGCGGCTTTTTATCACTGCAAAAATAATGTATACAATAAGTTATTGGTCACACATATATGGTTGTGTGAGTGTGACATCACGTCATGGAGACCCTTAAGATCTCCATATATGGATCGGACCTCGTGACATCACGTGACACGTCACGCCATGAAGATCACGACGCTGACCTCATCGAACCCTGCATAAGGATATAACCATACATGGAGAAGACCGGATCATCACCTAGATCTGCATATATGGAGACCTCATCAAACCCTGTACACTCTTAAGACACGCTCCATATATGGCCATGCAGTACAGAATTCATTCCATATGTTGATCTGACCCCCCCCCCCCATGCCAAAGCGCCAGCGCTCGCCCAGCAGTCTGCCGTCACCCAGGCGGATGGGTGAACAACACAACAAGCAAGTATATATTATATTGTATCATTTCGTTGTACAATTCGTTGTATCAATTCGTTGTACACGTTGCAATGACATAAAGATCTATCTATCTATCTATCTATCTATCTATCTATCTATCTATCTATCTATCTATCTATCTATCTATCTATCTATCTATCTATCTATCTATCTATCAAACATTCTATCTCAACTCCCCCTCCGTCTGAAGACAGATGACCACTAAGCTCCTGCATTAACCCATTTTGGGTGGGAACCCCTTTTGGTGTTACGCTATGCTTTAGCTATTGAAAAATAGCAGACCTACAAGCTCGTAGCGCGCCACCGAGTGGCGCGCTACGAGCTTGTAGGTCTGCTATTTTTGAAAAATCGAAGAACGACTGACATAGAAACATGGATTTTTCTGAAAACTGTCAGGATGTAGAAGACATTTTTTAGAATCTGATCGCAGGTCAGAATGGGTTAAGAATGATAGACTAGAGCCTTCATAAAGATAAGTGGTTAATTGGGTAGTCTATCTCTCCGGAAGATCTCATTAGCGTTAGCTCTGAGGGCTCCGTTATCTCTAAAGAACCACTAATGACACCTTCCATTCTGATAAAAACCTCAACTCAGCCACAGAGCTCACCAACTGTAGCCCATTCTGGGCGGGAACCCCCCTTTAAAGCATCATGTTATACTTTAGCTATTGAAATATAGCAGATCTACAAGCTCATAGCACGGCACCCGAGAGCTTAGTTGTAGGTCTGCTATTTTTGAAAATTCGTGAAAATGTGGCGCAAATCTTTGAATATATATTCTTTCAGAGCGAACGTTTTAAACTCAAATCTTTGAATATATATTCTTTCAGAGCGAACGTTTTAAACTCAAATCTTTGAATATATATTCTTTCAGAGCGAACGTTTTAAACTCAAATCTTTGCTTCTGGGGGGGGGGGGGGGGGTGGGGGGGGGGGGTTCCTGGAACAATATATATTCAGATGGGGGGTCGGTGGCCAATTACATATATTTTTTGGGGGTCCTTGACATGAAATATGGAGCACCACTGATACAGAAACATGAGGTGTTTCAGAAAACTTTTTTTTTTAAATTTCGACGTCAGGCCTAAATGGGCTAGTGTACATGTGTTGTGGAATGAGGGACATGGATATACGGATGGCTTATAGTTGAAGTGTTCCCAACAATACAGTACCTTATACTGTACATTATACTGTACATTATACAGTACTTATAGTTGAAGTGTTCCCAACAATACAGTACGTTAGGAGGAGAAACGACTCGGCTCGGGTTCTGAAATGTGTGTGTATTATTTGTACCAGAGCAGTTGTATTTAAAGACACCCATTTTGCGCGGGAACCCCTTTTGGTGTCAGCATCATGTTATGCTTTAGCTATTGAAAAATAGCAGATCTACAAGCTCATAGCGCGCCACCGAGTGGCGCGCTATGAGCTTGTAGGTCTGCTATTTTTGAAGAATCGTGAAAAGTGACATGAAAGTGTTTGAGAACGACTGACATAGAAAAACTGCTTTTTCAAGAAAACTGTCAGGATTTAGAAGACATTTGCAGAATCGTTTCCAGGTCAAAATGGGTTAAACAAAACTAGAACTGCACTCTGTCGAGTGCCTACTTGCGCTTTGCACACCAGTAGGCCATAAATGACCTGCTAGTACTGTGGACCGCTACGAACCTTCAAATCTCTGGCTCGCAACGGTGACGTAATAAAGATAGGTTTCAGATTACATATATACGTATATGTAAGTTGTATATATGTATATGTAATGTGTAAGTTGATTAGCGGTATACTGTGGTTGCTTGGGTCTTTTGATGCGTATGTCCGTAGCTGCGTATGACGTGATGAAGATATGTACCAATGACAGGGTATAACTGGCCCTCGATGGTGACGTAATAAAGATATG
Source organism: Protomyctophum parallelum (assembly GCF_964188405.1). Classification (NCBI taxonomy): domain Eukaryota; kingdom Metazoa; phylum Chordata; class Actinopteri; order Myctophiformes; family Myctophidae; genus Protomyctophum; species Protomyctophum parallelum. The sequence goes on along the minus strand of NC_139704.1, from coordinate 45,185,259 downwards.
TTTCAGATTACATATATACGTATATGTAAGTTGTATATATGTATATGTAATGTGTAAGTTGATTAGCGGTATACTGTGGTTACATGGGTCGTTTGATGCGTATATGTCCCGTAGCTGCGTATGACGTGATGAAGATATGTACCAATGACAGGGTATAACTGGCCCTCGATGGTGACGTAATAATGATATGTTTCAGTGTCGGGGTGGATTAAAGGAAATGCCCCGGCCTATGTATACATGTATGTAATCTGAAACCAATGCCATATCAAGCACAAATTAATCATTACGTCATACGCAGCCACGGACATACGCATCGGAGCTCCGGACAAACAACATTACTTGCACGCTCTGCTTGTGCAAGTAATAAAGATATCAGGAGTATAGATGAGACAATAGGAGTGGGTCAGAATTAATACAGAATTTAAAAGGATCCCTGGCTAATAAGCCTTATATTACATCATTATTGTCCTCAATAACTAAACCGTTTCATTAAAAACACCTTGAAATATTTGTAAAATGCATGTGCTAATAAAAAAAGTATTTAAAATATTGCTTTGATGCTGATATTAACCTTAGGGAGTATTAAGTTGTGTTTTAGTAGCACATCATGCATTCCATACATTCCACTGGGTGTGTGTGGTCCACTCATGGACAACCTATCGAGTGAAAATAAATAAAATAGAAGGTGCTTTTAATCTCTAATTTAAGTTATATACGTAGGGCAATTACAATGTATTAAGAAGGCATATAATGCTTACTAGCCAGGGACCCTTTTAAAGTGGCAACTGCCTGCATCTAACTCAAAAACTAATGTCAGACAATTGTCATGATTTAGAAAACTAATAGTGTTGTGTGACACAAATAGCCAATCTACAGTACTGTACATGCTCACTACAAGCTAGGTCACGATACATTGTGAGCTTGTAGATCAGCTATTTTCAAACAAATTGGGAAATTCTTTGCCTATAAATAATGACACCAGGTTGAAAGTGGCAATAACTGCCTGCGTCTTAACTGAAAACCTCTAAACTAACGTAGACATGATGTGAAGTTTCTTTTTTTATATATATATATTTTTTTTTTATCCCACGATTTTGTAACCCATTTTTCACCCCTGTGTCAATCATCTAATGTGATCCTGGGCTCTACACACCCTCCGCCAACCTGGGGAGAGCAACGGACTTAACTCATGCTTCCTTCATGCCTGAGTGTCTAAGTTGCTCCTTTACACCTGACAGGGGGGAGTTTCCCTGGTTGGACGTAGCGCGTGGAAGGAACACGTTATTCCGACCTGTTCCTTTCCCCTCCATCAGGCGCCCCGGCTGGCCAGGGGGAGGCAGTTTAGAGAGCAGGATTACTGCATGTTTTTGTGAGGGTACCTACCCTAGGGGACACGGGGAGAACATGCAAACTCCACACAGAAACGACGTGAAGTTTCTAACCTGGCTTTGTATCCGGAGGAGATGAAGGGGTTGGTGTCTCCGTCGCTGCTGCTGAAGGGGTTTTGGGGCGAGGAGTGGATGTCTCCGGAGCTGCCCGAACGCCCCCCGACGTGGCCCTTGCCCCGCCCGTCCTTCTTGCCCGTCACGCGCTCCAGGAGGCTGACCTTCTCCTTCTTGTCCTTGCGGTCCCACAGCTGCCCCCCGCCCCCCGCCGACTCCCCCTCGAAGGGGTTGCGGTTGCGCGGGAGCGTGGCGTACTTCTGCGGCAGGCCGTCGCTGATGTCGCTGAACGGGTCGCCGTGCGTCGCCTCTCCTCCGTCCTGGAAGGGGACCTCGCTCTGGGAACGCGTGTGGTCTTTACCTGGTGGAGGAAACACGCATAATATGTGACCGGGTTTGACTGAGAGCCTGCCATCGCACAACCTCCAGCTTTTCCCCAAAATGGGTTAATAGCACAGGCAGCCTCTTCACATACTAGACTAGAGCATGTCTGAAATAAGTTTCAGAGCTGAAATCGACATGTAAATATGAAATAAATGCTTAAACATGTAGCTAGGTGTAATGTTAGAGACCACAGAAGACATGTAAATATGAAATAAATGCTTAAACATGTAGCTATAGGTGTAATGTTAGAGACCACAGAAGTCAACCTTTCAAGCCTGTGTTCTCAACTCTGCAAGACAGCAGTGAGCCCAGTGTCTCTGATGTCATGGACACTGGGCTCACTTATACTTCCTGGTGGACTACAGTTCCCATAATGCTTTGGTGCACTGCTCCTCCTTGTGGATAGGGGGAGAGGGCTGTCTCACTGAGACAACATGTAGTCCAGGAAGTAAGTGAGCCCAGTGTCGATGACATCAGAGACACTGGGCTCACTGCTAAAATCTAAAATATCTAAAACCACATATTACACACAAAAACTCCCAGGAAAGTGTTCTAAACGTCATTAACATATATTTTTTAGCAAAAAGGGTGAAGTGTCCCTTTAAACCCTCCATCTTCTACAGTAGACTTAGTAAAGTGATTTCCTGGGGGGTCAGCTCTGTGCCTGGCCTGCTCTTAGCCCCAAAGTAGCTGCTCTGCAATCTCACAACACATCACGATACGGTGTGAGCTTGCAGAATGTTCCTCCTAGAATAAGGATCTTATGGTTGCAAAGTGGTGCAAAGTCCAAAATCAAAGACTTCCCAGTGTTAGTATAATGTAATACTGTAATGCTGGACCCATGTGGTGCCTGGAGGGAACTGTAGGGGGTGACAAAGGGAAAGGCTCTTGTACATTTTTATGTCCACACATTGCTGTACTTTATGGATGTGACTAAATCCATACATTTTGGACTTAAAGGTATATTCAGTGATTTCACTTAATTCAAATATCACTTATTTTTTTTGTTTTGTTGTGATAATCCTCCCTACTATAGAGTGTGCTGGCCATATAACGAGTTCCTCCCTGACCTACAAGCTCATAGCACGGCACAGAGTGCCGCGCTATGAGCTTGTAGCTCGTACCGTGTAGCTTGTAGATCTGCTATTTTCCGATAGAACAAACAAACGGAGAATGCTTATAATATATCCTCACCGATCTCTTCAATGGAGTTCATGGAGTCCAGCTTGGGGCGGAAGTGGGTTCCGATCAGGTCCGACATGGAGTGAGCCGCGGACAGCTTGTGATGAGACCCGGCCAGCAGGGACCTCTTTGGGGCCTTGGGCTGCTCAGGGTGGGGGGGCTCTGGGGCGTCGGAGGAGGGGAGGTGGTGGTACTCCCGCGGAGGCTCCGAGGAGGAGTCTGCGAGGGAGCGAGGCAGGATGGCCGACGAGGTGTCGGAGAAGCCGGCGTCGCTCCTGCGATGGCCCTTCATCTTGTCCTTGAGCTTGGAGAAGGGCGAGCGGGGCTTGTCCTTCATGGAGAGGTCGAACATGCTGGCGGTCATGTTGTTCCTCACGAACTGGATGCTCACCTGGATGCGGCCGCGCTCCTTCCTCTTCTTCCCCGGCCGCGACTCCAACGAGTACCAGCTGGACAAGGAGAGGATAGAGGGAGTAGGGGGGGGGGGGGGGTGAGGGGAGTATAGAGGGAGTAGGGGGGGGGGGGGGTGAGGAGAGGATAGAGGGAGTAGGGGGGGGGGGGGGGGTGAGGAGTATAGAGGGAGTAGGGGGGAGGAGGGGTGCATGGTTACATTTTATATGGTGGAAGGAGGTAGCACACCATTCTGTTGGTAAATAATTACTTTATTGAATTCACGCCAGCATTCTTTCCAGTCGAGCTCTTATTTTGAAAAGCCACATTTTCAGTCGACCGGAAGTGGATTATCCCTGCCAGCTAGACGGAGCCGAGACAGGCTTTGTTTACATGATCGATCTATGCCGGAGCACTGGAGAGCTCCACATCGCCGTCTCTGTGCCGTCAAAGAAACGCTGTTTTGACCAAAATGCCATCTGCGACAAGGAATAGGAGATACAGGACCATCTGGGACAAGGAATAGGAGATACAGGAGATTGAAAGAAACGGATACGGAATGGATTCTTATGGCGACGACGATCTAAGATGGACGATCCAGTGCTGTGACAACAGCACAGCTAGCTAACCGGCTAACGTCAGTAGCATTATGGGTCGCTCAATCGAATGCACTATAAAAGTGCCATTGCCGAAGGGCTTCGGCAATGGTGTTAAGCATCAGTATCAAAATTAGGCTTCAATTGCCGAAGGGCTTCGGCAATGGCACTGAAAGTATTAAGTAGATCTTAATACTGACCTGACGAACGTTGTCGGTTATTCAATAAAGTAATTATTTACCAACAGAATGGTGTGCAGGCCCTACCTCCCGGCCTCTGCACCCACTGCCGAGGTGCGTGTAAATAGTATTCTCTACATTTTATATTGTAAAATGATATTAAACCATTTAGGCCTGACGTCGAAATTAAAAAAAAAGTCTTCTAAATCCTAACATTTTTCTGACAAAACACATGTTTCTATGTCAGTGGTGCTCAATATTTCATATCAAGGACCCCAAAAAGTATATGTAATTGGCCACCTGTAAATATGTTGTTCCAGGGACCCCCCCCCCCAGAAGCAAGCAAAGATTTGTAGTTAAAAACGTTCACTCTGAAAGAATATATATTCAAAGATTTACACCACATTTTTAACACGTTTTTAACTCAAATCTTTGCTTCTGAGGGGTTCCTGGAATAACACATTTTCAGATGGGGGGTCGGCGGCCAATTAAATATATTTCTGGGGGTCCTTGACATGAAAATGTTTCAGAACCGCTGACATAGAAACATGGAGGGGTTTTCAGAAAACTGTCAGGATTTAGAAGACATTTGTAGAATCGTCCTCGGGTCTAAATGGGTTAAACACCAAAAGGGGTTCCCGCCGCCCCAAAATAGGCTAAAAAAACCCCCCAAAAAGGTAATAAGTAACCATCCATTTAATATTCAAAAAGGATAAACACTATCCCTTTGCAAACTGAACACAGAAAATGGCGTTCTGCAAGAACGCGTCGCCTCCATTTCAAGCTGCTTTCTTCCTGGAGTCTATTTGCTTAACCCTCTGTGCTTCTTCTACTGGAAGTAATGGGATTTATGCCTTCACTGTGAAGCAAAATAAAAAGGTGACATTTGCACAAATCTGGCCTTTGTTCAGATCTGCAACGACAAGCGCTTGGGAAATAGTCTGAGCCACGCTATAGGACAAACCGGCAGTTCATACACGCTATAGGACAAACCGGCAGTTCATACACGCTATAGGACAAACCGGCAGTTCATACACGCTATAGGACAAACCGGCAGTTCATACATGAGCCACGCTATAGGACAAACCGGCAGTTCATACATGCTATAGGACAAACCGGCAGTTCATACATGCTATAGGACAAACCGGCAGTTCATACATGAGCCGCGCTATAGGACAAACCGGCAGTTCATACATGAGCCACGCTATAGGACAAACCGGCAGTTCATACATGCTAATGAGAGGCACGTCTCGTCTCATACAAGGCAAGGCCTTTATTTTTTTAACAGGTTTTGCAAGTTGCTAGTTTGCAACGTATTTAAGAAATCCTCGTTCAAAATACTAGTCAGTGCTCGCAGTGTGATTGAACCACTTATACATACATCGTCGATTGACTGGTAGCAGAAAATTGCTGATCTACAAGCTCACAACACGTCGCAATGTTGTGAGCTTGTAGATAAACGTTTCAAAATGGCCTACAATGAAACGCCCCAGAATAAGAACACCAGGGTTAATGTGGTTAACCCATTCAGGACAGGAACCCCTTTTGGTGTTTCAGCATTGTGTTATACTTTAGCTATTGAAAAATAGCAATTTTTGAAAAATCGTGAAAATGTGGTGCAAACCTTTGAATATATATTCTTTCAGACTAGCGAACGTTTTTAACTCAAATCTTTGCTTCTGGGTGGGGTGTCCCTGGAACTACATATTTTCAGATGGGGGGTCCGCGGCCAAATACAGATAATTCTGGGGGTCCTTGACATGAAAAAGGCTGAGCACCACTGACATAGAAACATGGGTGACAGCAGTGACTGATGACTAGGCTACAGACCTGAGTCTACAGTACATGTTCGTCAGAGCCGTCTCAGCCCGAGAGAAGAGCCATGGCATGATGAAAAGGTTCTAACCCATTTAAGACCCGAGCTCGATTCTACAATATGTCTTCTAAAATCATGACAGTTTTCTGAAAAAACAATGTTTCTATGTCAGCGGTGCTCAAACTATTTCATGTATGTAATTGGCCATCGACCCACATCTGAAAATATGTTGTTCCAGGGAGGGACCCCCTCGGAAGCAAAGATTTGAGTTTAAAAACGTTCGCTACATGTGATAGAATATATAATTGCGCCACATTTTCACGATTTTTCAAAAAGCAAGCTCATAGTGCGGCACTCGGTGCCGCTCTACGAGCTTGTAGATCTGCTATTTTGTCAATAGCTAAAGTGTAACATAATGCTTTAACCCATTCTGGGTGGGAACCCATTTTGGTGTTAGCATCATGTCGTGCTTTAGCTATTGAAAAATAGCAGATCTACAAGCTCATGCCACTCGGTGGCATGAGCTTGTAGATCTGCTATTTTTGAAAAATCGAAGAGCGACATTAGAAGACATTTTTTAGAATCTGATCTCAGGTCAGAATGGAAAACTGTCAGGATGTATAGAAGACATTTTTAGAATCTGATCTCAGGTCAGAATAGGTTAAATAAAACACCAAAAGGGGGTCCCCCCCCCCCCCGTCCTGAATGGGCTAATTCCCATGCCGTGGCGTGGTACAGTAACACACCAACCTGAGCCTGATCACAGCAGCCAGCGCGCCCCAGCGCGCCCCAGCCCCAGCCCCAGCCCCGGCCCCAGCGCGCCCCGGCCCCAGCGCGCCCCAGCCCCAGCCCCAGCCCCAGCCCCAGCCCCAGCCCCAGCCCCGGCCCCAGCCCCAGCCCCAGCCCCGGCCCCAGCCCCGGCCCCAGCCCCAGCCCCAGCCCCAGCCCCAGCCCCAGCCCCGGCCCCAGCCCCGGCCCCAGCCCCGGCCCCAGCGCGCCCCAGCCCCAGCCCCAGCCCCAGCCCCAGCCCCAGCGCGCCCCGGCCCCGGCAGCTCGCTGTACTTCAACGTGCCTGCTGCGAGTCAAGGCCAAGATAAACTCTCCCTGGGCTCGGAACCACAATACTCCCACTCTCTACCCGGACCGCTGGGAACCTCCTCACAATCAACAAACACAGGTGTGCGATAATTAGGGTCTGCCCTGCGTGCTCGGATATGGAGACGACGGCGGACTTTCCTTCCCTCCCCAATATGTCAGTTCAAAAACACACTGCTGCGGCCGGGGTCCGGGGCCACGGTGAGGCAACACGGGACCCACTGTACGGCATGGATATAGTATCTGGAATTTAACCCGTTCTGACCTGAGATCAGATTCTATAAATGTCTTCTAAAATCCTGACAGTTTTCTGAAAAAGCTATATGTCTTCTATGTCAGTCGTTCTTCGATTTTTCTAAAATAGCAGACCTACAAGCTCGTACCGCGCTATGAGCTTGTAGATCTGCTATTTTTCAATAGCTATAGCATAACGTAATGCTAACACCAAAAGGGGTTCCCACATGAGGAACGATTACAAAATGCCGTCTAAAATCCTGACAGTTTTCTGAAAAAAACCCTCATGTTTCTACAGCATGTCAGTGGTGGTCAACCTGTTTCACGTCAAGGACCCCCAGAATTATCTGTATGTGGCCGTGGACCCCCATCTGAAAATATGTAGTTCCAAGGACCTCCCCACCCAGAAGCAAAGATTCAAGTTAAAAACATTCGCTCTGAAAGAATATATATATTCACGACTTTAAAAAAAAATAGTAGCGAGTGCCGCACTACGAGCTTGTAGATCTGCTATTTTTCCAATAGCTAAAGCATAACATAGACACTTTAAAACAAACAAAAGGGGGTTCCCGCCCAGAGAGGGTTAAGCCTCATTGTCAGTGTGTTTCTACAGTGTGGGATTAGGCCAACCAGCTACGAGGCCTCAGTCATATCCATTACATTACAGTGCCATATTTTAAACTGTACGGAGAGAGAGAGAGCCCTGGAGGTGCATTCAGCTCCAGCACCTAAAACAAATACAACCATCCCCAGTTCCCCACTGATTATGACATATTGTGATTCTTCCCAACTGATGGGTAAAAAGAAGAAAAAAGGGGGAAGTGTGCTAATGTCTTCTTCTCGCATGCAGCTGAAATGTGGCCGTGAGCTAATTAACACCAGACGACCCAGTCCGGCCATTCTCTTTTCTTTTAAAGCAACTGCATATGGGTGTGACTGTCTGACCCTGTGCTTTTAGAGCTAACAGACCACACGCCTCCATACATATACAATAAGCCTAGGCTTGTTAGTATGATATAATGGGGACGGGTGTGTGTATAGTTTATTTCTTAGTGCATTCAACATCTCTAAAAATACTTTCCATTAAACATGTGGGTTTCAACTTAATAAGAATGACTAACGGGACATGTTGGGCCAGTTACAGTTGGATCTAACATGGCACCAAAACCCACATCCGTGTAAATCATAACACAATAGAGACAGACAGTAACACATTTCATAGTCACCACACAAACAAAGACCTCGCACGTCGCAACAACCAGAGACAAGTATTTGCGGTAAACTAAACATGGAAATACTCCATTACTGAATGTACTGTATGGGCTCAGTGGTGGAAAAAGTACTCAAGTGTTTTACTTAAGTAAAAGTATAAATACTGCAATGTAAAACTACTCTGTTACAAGTAGAAGTCCCGTATTCAAAATGTACTCAAGTAAAAGTACAAAAGCATCGGCATCAAAATGTGCTTTATTGGCCAATGTAGTGAAGTAGAAGTGAGTGGAAATTTGGAAATACTCAAGTAAAGTACAAATTCCTCAAAATTGTACTTAAGTACAGTACTTAAGTAAATGTATTTAGTTACTTTCCACCACTGTACGGGCTGAACAGAAGGAATCCTAAAGAAACCTCCTTGCTAGACCAGTTCCCAACCAGGCTACGCCCATAACCCAATTTGCGCGGGAACCCTTTTTGGTGTTTTAAGCATTATGTTATACTTTAGCTATTTAAAAATAGCAGATCTACAAGCTCATAGCGCGGCGCTACGAGCTTGTAGGTCTGCTATTTTTGAAAAGTCATGAAAATGTGGCAGATAATATCCCAGTAGGCCTACTGTACTGTACTGTAGCACTACACTACCATCAAAAAACATGTTTGAGCTACAAATCAAACAGCAGGTGATAAGAAAATGCAACAGTGATTCAAAGAGTAAACATGAAAGACAAGAAAGAGGCTATCTCAGACTCATGGATTAGAATGGGAAAGAGAAGTCAAAGATAATAAAATAGCCAAGGTGTAAATGCCCACTAATCAGAAGCAGTAGTAGAACTCTTAAAAAACAAATTTTCACCATCTCATCCCTATTTGGGGCAATGCAATTATCTACAAACATTTAATGATTTAAAAAATAATAATAATCTGGGAGGGATTCTTTTTTTATTTAAAAGAGCTTGTAGATCGGCTATATGTGAGCTTGTAGATCGGCTATTCTTGAAATTGCTATAGGGCTTACTGTAAAGTGGTTAACGCATTCCGGTGCGGGAACCCCTTTTGGTGTTTTTAAGCATTATGCTATACTTTAGCTTTGGAAAAATAGCAGATCTACAAGCTCATCGCAGCACCGAGTGATCACCTGGAACAACATATTTCGAGATGGGGGGTCCCGGGGGGCCAATTACATATAATTCTGGGGGCCCTTGACATGAAAATAGTTTGAGAACCACTGATATAGAAACAGAGGGTTTTTCAGAAAGCTGTCAGGATTTAGAAGACATTTATAGAAACGTCCTCAGGTCTGAAACGTGTTAAGCCACAACTCAGGTTCTGAAATATGTGTGTATTCACTGTATTGTACCAGAGCAGTTAAATATGTGTGTATTCACTGTATTGTACCAGAGCAGTTAAATATGTGTGTATTGTTACCAGAGCAGTTAAATGTGTGTGTATTGTTACCAGAGCAGTTAAAGACACAATACAACATAACCCGAAATTCCAATTCTGCACAAGAAAGAATGACCGACAGTTGTTCAAATAATGTCCCACTTCCTCCTCCCTTCCTATAGTGTCTGTTCCTCCTCCCACTAACAGATCTGTGTCACTCAGCACAGATCTACACAACACCCCTCACTGTACACCAGGTGTGCCCAAAAGCCAAAACGTAGATTGAGATCTACCAGTAGATGCACAAAGGCTTTGCAGGTACATCTGAGTATTTCACGGTCCTAAACATATATTTAACCCATTCAGGCCTGAAGGCTTTTAAAAAAAAAAAAAGTTTTCTAAATCATGACAATTTTATGAAAGATTTGAGGCACATTTTAACGATTTAAAAAAAATAGCAGACCTACAAGCTCGTAGCGCGCCACTCGGTGGCGCGCTATGAGCTTGTAGATCTGCTATTTTTCAATAGCTAAATTATAACAAAAAACACCCTACCAATGTCTTGCTGTATGTAACGCCAGCGACGCTATTCCAAAGCCCTCTCAGGTACATTTTTTAACTAGTTTCTTCAGCAATGGGATCATATTGTTTCTGGTGGGTAGAACTGGTTGAGCTGGTCACTTTGAAAGCTCTCAAGTCAAAATAGTGTGGCCACCCCTTACTGTACACTATACTGTACTTTCAATCAGGAAGTCCCACATTGTACAGTACATTACAGTACAGTACAGTACAGTACATTACAGTACCGAGCCCTGACGACGTTCTCATGTCATTCAGTAGGAAAAGTATTTATAAAGTAACACAAACATTACATAATGATATTTCACAGGACAGATCACATCGGTGGCATTCAAATTAAACGTTATTGAAAGATGCATTCCAGCATATTTATCTTATGAGTTTAATCAGGAATTAGCATAGCATTTGTTTCATTCCATTTTTGAGTGGCGCTAGCCCCTCCTATATACAGGTTTAATGTTTAGTCTTGTCTAGACAAAACATTAAAACCGCCATTGACAATGGACAGAGTCTAATGTTTGAGCGCCCCTCACTTCACACGGGTGTGATTTGTGTAATATACTACAGTATGAGCTGCTATTGGTCGACCGGTGCAGTGACATCATGCACGCTTCTGTACATACAATCTAATCAGTGTTGTTTTTGGCAGCAAGTCACATTTAGTCACATTTTAGTCACCTGGAATGTCTTAGTGTTAAGTCGACTAAAACCTTATATTTAGTCGACTAAATCTACAGTTGATTTAGTCGACTAAAATGCATTTTGGTGGGCCTTGATGCCGTCGTAATGACACCTGCTGAAAATAGCCGATCTACAAGCTCACAACGCTTGTAGATTGGCTAGTCCCTTCCTATCACTTTAGTCTGGTTTTTATTTGTTGACGAAACTGTCAACATTTTTCGTCTTAGTTTTAATCATCATAGCTTAGTTTTTATTTAGTTTCCATTTATTTATTTTATCAGTGGAAAAAGGTAGTCTGCAAAAAAAAATCGTCTTAGTTTTAGTCAACGAAATCAACACTGAATGTTTACATGCTAGCATGTGTTTACATTATAGAACATTGATATGATGTTTTGTTTGTTTTGTTCTGTTTTTGTTATTTTTTTTGTCTTGTTCCTGTTAACTGTATTGTCCTGTCTGTTTTTGTTTTATGTTATGTTATGTTTGTTTGTTTTGTTTTCTTGTTTTTTTTTTTCTCCCTTCTGTTTGCTTTGTTGTATTATTTTACCTCTGAAAGCCATTTATCTGTTAGAAGGGTAGGCACTATAAGCTTAGGCTTCAGCCTACACCTTTTTGGTCAATGTTTCTTTTCCAAAAAAGAAAGCAGGCACTGTATTGATTTGTTTTAATGACCAAAATAAATAAACTCTACTCTACTCTACATGTTTACATGCTAAGTTAAATAAATAAACTCTACTCTACTCTACATGTTTACATGCTAAGTTAAATAAATAAACTCTACTCTACTCTACATGTTTACATGCTAAGTTAAATAAATAAACTCTACTCTACTCTACATGTTTACATGCTAAGTTAAATAAATAAACTCTACTCTACTCTACATGTTTACATGCTAAGTTAAATAAATAAACTCTACTCTACTCTACATGTTTACATGCTAAGTGTGCAAACACATCTGAAAGCCACGCTGGGCCTCAAGTCCTCACAGAGATGCCATCATCATCGTCATCGTTTTTCGACCGCGGTCGAGATCATGGATTTCACAACGCCACGTCAGACTTCCCGGTCCTTCATTGCCACCCCCAGTTCCTGCCTACTGATGCATGTGTCCCCTATAGTGATGACATCAGGGACAGTACTCTTCAAGACAGTGGCTCTTCCCTATACTGTACTGTGACTCCCTTACAAGCAACAGTGATACTACTAGCCTAGTACAGTATGCTGTGTGTACAATACTGGTTTGATGGGCAGAGTTGGGCGGTTATGGTATACAGTTCACAGTCAGTGGTTTTCAACCAGTGGTCCGGGGACCACCACCAGTGGTCCTTGAGGGGGTTCCAGGTGGTCCCCATGCTAAATGATGGAGAGTTGGTAACCAAATGAACCCTTATTAGATCTTTAACTCTTGAGAGCGTAACATGAAATGAAACCAAATGGACCCTCCCGGGGTATACCATCTCCTATCTATGGTACCAACATCAATACAGCATTGGAAGGAATTGTGGACAAAATATTATCCGACAAACACAATATTGTATAGTTTTGCGTTTTGCGTCGAGGCTAAAGCTCATCAAATTGTGGCTTAAATGGCGAATACACACACACACACACACACGACACACGAAACACAACACACACACGACACACACGACACACTTACTCGACCTTCCTCCGCTCCTTGTTGTCAAAGATGTGGTTGAGGTTGACGGTCCTCTGGCCCAGGAACTTGTCCATCCCGACCAGGGAGCGGTGCATCACGATCAGGCAGAGCTCGTAGACCTCGGGGTTCCCCTCCAGCAGGAGGCCGGGCAGCTCGAAGGAGGCCTCCTCCCTCCACACGGGGCTCAGGGTCTTCTCCGCCACCGAGGTGGAGTACTTCTCCTTGCCCAGCTGGATGATGGTGTAGGCGTCGTTGGTGCCATTCTTGCCCTTGGGCTGCAGGGTGGTCGCCTGGAGAACGGTGGCCTGGACGTGGGTGGGGAACCACTTCTGAGACTGTTCCACCAGTAGTGACATGGTCAGCGTGTGTGTGTGTGTGTGTGTGTGTGTGTGTGTGTGTGTCGACTCGTGTGTGTGTGTGTGTGTGTGTGTGTGTGTGTGTGTGTGTGTGTGTGTGTGTTAACCGTCAGCCATTCATTCAAAATCTATGTCAATGTGAAACCAAAAAAAAATATTAATTTTCCAATTACATGACATATTTGGTGTCCTTATTTAACCATAAAAAACAAAAACAAAACCAGAGCCACCTGCTCATTCATCATGCATCATTATGGTGCATGGTCATGTGTTTGTTACTGTGTCTTAATAGTATTAATATTAATATGATGTGCATATAACGACAGTCGTAGCAGACTTCCAGAGGGATGGTGACAGATCTGAGCTGCTGCTGCTAGCTTCATCCTTTTGTATGTTTCAGCAGCATCACAAAATGTCCATGAAGCCACTATACTGCTGAGTCATCTGAAACGTGTCCGACAGGGAGAGAGAGAGAGAGAGAGAGAGAGAGAGAGAGAGAGAGAGAGGGGGGGGGGGGATGAGAGCATCGTTACCATTCCCAGCAACACAGTGAGTTAACTAACACAACATGACTCACAATGCCTGACCAGAACACTGGCATTGCTGCTGCTGCTGCGAGCTAATGGTTTTAGCTTGCGTTTTTGATTTGATTTAAATATGTATTAACAGTTTGCAGAATTAACAGTACATTTCCAGCACAACCTCAACACAACACAAAGAGTGTTAACTGTGAGTGGACGACCCAATAAAGCATTAATTACACTTGTTTACAAGAGGGTCCACCTTGTTCAATTCATTAAAATAGCGTTTGTAGCACTCTCTCTCTCTCACACACACACACACACACACACACACACACAGAGCTAACACACAGCATGCTATCTGCTCCTCGTATAGTTTTGTCATGGATACATACAGTAACAGCCTAGATATACAGTAGATATTACAACTTTGCATCGCTTATAGAAGCATGCTATAAACGGGCATGTTAAACACGTCCGTCCATTGCAATATTACATAAACACAGGACTTTTAGTGTTAAGGAATGGCACTATATAGTGTTAGCTTAGGACGGCTAACGCACTTAGCATGCCACCATCCACCACCATGCAATC
>NC_139704.1:45146620-45170752 GCF_964188405.1 Protomyctophum parallelum | reverse complement strand
TGTGTGTGTGTGTGTGTGTGTGTGTGTATACGTGCGATTGTGTGTGTGTGTGTGTGTGTGTGTGTGTGACCCAAGGACCCAAGAACCAAAAAGAGAGAGAGAGAGAGAGAGAGAGAGAGAGAGAGAGAGAGAGAGAGAGAGAGAGAGAGAGAGAGAGAGAGAGAGAGAGAGAGAGAGAGAGGGAGTGTAGCGGCAACAGGGGAGAAAGTTAGAAAGGGAAAGAGAGAGATAGGGAGCAAAGGGACATTCCTGTGGTCAGTGCATGGTGAGGGCCTGGTGGTGGAGGAGAGGGTCTGGTGGTGGAGGAGAGGGCCTGGTGGTGGAGGAGTGGGTCTGGTGGTGGAGGAGAGGGTCTGGTGGTGGAGGAGTGGGCCTGGTGGTGGAGGAGAGGGTCTGGTGGTGGAGGGGCGGGTCTGGTGGTGGAGGAGAGGGTCTGGTGGTGGAGGAGTGGGTCTGGTGGTGGAGGAGAGGGTCTGGTGGTGGAGGAGTGGGTCTGGTGGTGGAGGAGAGGGTCTGGTGGTGGAGGGGCGGGTCTGGTGGTGGAGGAGAGGGTCTGGTGGTGGAGGAGAGGGTCTGGTGGTGGAGGAGAGGGTCTGGTGGTGGATGAGTGGGCCTGGTGGTGGAGGAGAGGGTCTGGTGGTGGAGGAGTTCCGTTTTGTATTTTGTTTGAGATAAACGGTCAGTGTCATCAGTGGTAGACAGTTCCTGTGGTTAGTTGCAGTGTTGTTTTTGGCAGCAATTTGTTATTCTATTTAAATTTTTATTTATTTTATTTTATTTAGTTAGTCATATTCTTTTGAATAGTTTCCATTTAGTCACATTTTAGTCACGTGGAATGTCTTAGTTTCAGTCGACTAAATATCATAAAAATTGCAGTTGATTTAGTTGACTAAAATGTATTTTGGCGGGCCTTGATTCCATCGCAATGACTGATTACGATGGAATTGCAGCGCGACGCGTTGTGAGCTTGTAGATCTGGTATTTTCAGCATGCAACCAAGAGTAAAATGATTCAAGGGCATCACACACCGTCTGCGAACGCCGTGCGTCAAACAGCCGCCTCGTTATTTTCAATGAACCTATCGCACACCGGCGGCGTCCGACGCCTGACACTCGCCTGACACTCCGATACGCCACCGTTCTATTTTCCAGGCGTTGCCGCGTCGCTGCACACCCGGTGTGTGTTGGGCTTTATACTGGATCTCTTGTCCACTAGTCCCTTCCTAACATTTTAGTCTAGTTTTTATTTGTAAAGAAATTGTCAGTATATTTAGTCATCGTAGCTTAGTTTTCGTCAGTAAAAAAAGGTAGTCGACGACATTTTTCGCCTTAGTTTTAGTTTGGGGGGGGGGGGGGGGGGGGGTTTCTAAAATGAACCAGGCTCCAGTCAACAGAGGACCCACTAACAGAAGCCATTACTAGCCCATTTAGACCTGACGTCAAAATGGGCTGACAGTTTTCTGAAATAACTATGTTTCTGTATCAGTGCCAGTGGTGCTCAATATTTCATGTCAAGGACCCCCAAAAATTATATGTAATTGGCCACCGACCACCCATCTGAAAATATGTTGTTCCAGGAACCCCCCCCCCACAGAAGCAAAGATTTGAGTTAAAAACGTTCACTCTGAAAGAATAGATATTCCAAGCTATGAGCTATGAGCTTGTAGATCTGCAATTTTTCAATAGCTCCAAGTATAACAAAACACCAACAAAGTGGGTTCCGGCCCAGAATGGGCTATAGAGCTCATTTGTTCACCGCTCACTCGCAATAAAAGGCCGTATCTCTCTCTGGAATAATAATAGTGAGGTTCACGCTTCAGCGGACGCGGACAAACAGCAGTGTTGACAGAAATCATTAAGACGGCCCCCACGCCAGCAATCAAGAATGCATATCGCTGCAGCCGCCCGGAGGAAAAACCTTGCATGTCCAAATTAAAACTGTTACTTTTCACAATTCAAAAGCTAAAAAAATATTATGTCGCAATGCAATGCAATGCATTTTAAGCTGGTAGATCGGCTATTCTTTTTTGCTGCTTATGATGTGTGACGATGTAGTAATGATGAAGGATCACATTCATTTATGCAAAAAAAAAAGTAAAAAAACATACAAAGTTAACCCATTCTGGGCGGGAACCCTTTTGGTGTTTGAATCATCATGCTATGCTTTAGCTATTGAAACATAGCAGATCTACAAGCTCATAGCGCGGCACTCACTGCCGCGCTATGAGCTTGTGGGTCTGCTATTTTTGAAAAATCGTGAAAACGTGCAATTTTTTTTCACAGTGTACATTTTTAACTCATATCTTTGCTTCTGGGGAGTCCCTGAAACAACATCTTTTCAGATGGGGGGGGGGGGGGGGGGGGGTCCGCGGCCAAATACATGTAGTTTTAGGGGTCCTTGACATGAAATAGTTTGAGAAGAACGACATATAGGTTTTTCATAAAACTGTCAGGATTTAGAAGACATTTTTGTAGAATATTTTTCTCAGGTCTAAAATGGGTTTTAACCCATTCTGACCGGGCACCCATTTTGGTGTTAGCATCATGTTATGCTTTACCTATTGAAAAATAGCAGATCTACAAGCTCATATCGCGCCACCGAGTGTCGCGATACGAGCTTGTAGGTCTGCTATTTTTAGAAAAATCGAAGAGCGACTGACATTTTTTAGAATCTGATCTCAGTTCAGAATGGGGTTAATCAGACCAGTGTGTGTCCCAGTGGAAACCTCGTTATGAATCTGATCTCAGGTCAGAATGGGTTTTAAAATATGGAGATAGGAGGTTTCTCCCCGACAGCGATGGTGTTAATGTTGTGATGTTTGCCGCTGCAGGCTGCGTGCATGGATGGGGGAGAGGGATGGGGATGGGGGGCGTTATACCTTGTCTTGTACACCTTCTGTTTGAAAGCAAACCTCACATTACAAAACAACTATAGTCTGTTTGTGTTTCACAGACAACAATGCACACCTATTGTGCCCTGCATGCAGTCCCACACACACACACACACACACACACACACAACACACACACACACACACACACACACACACACACACACACACACACACACACACACACACACACACACACACACACACACACACACACACACACACACTGACTTGTATGCTTTGAGGCTTTTTGCATCAGACAATGTTAGTGAGTGGAGTGGAATCAATACAGCATTATAACCCATTCAGAACGGGAACCCCGTCTGGTGTTTGTAAACATTATGTTATGCTTTAGCTATTGGAAAATAGCAGATCTACAAGCTCGTGCTACGAGCTATACGAGCTTGTGGATCTGCTATTTTTTTTTTTAAATCGTGAAAATGTTGCGCAAATCTTTGAATACATTTTTCTTTCAGAGTGAATGTTTTTAACTCAAATCTTTGCTTCTGGGAGGTCGGGGGGGGGGGGGGGGGGGGGGGGGGGGGGGGGGGGTGGTGGTGGTGGTCCCTGGAACTGCATATTAGCTTGCAACATCCTCACAGTCCACAAGTGGGCCCTGGCCCTCAGGTTGAGCCAGGTGACTGAGCCACTCAGACTCGTTAGCCACATTTTTCACGATTTTTCTAAAAAATAGCAGACTACAAGTTCATAGCGCGCCCACCGAGTGGTGCGCTATGAACTTGTAGGTCTGCTATTTTTCAATAGCTAAAGCTGATACAGCGACCAAAATACAGCGACGATTCTACAAATGTCTTCGAAATCCCAACAGTTTTCTCGAAAAACCCTCATGTTTCGTGTTGTCGTTCTCCTAAACCTTTTCATGTCGAGGACCCACGACCCCCCCCCCCCCCATCTGAAAATATGTAGTTCCACCAGAAGCAAAGATTTGAGTTAAAAACGTTCGCTCTGAAAGAATATATATATTCAAAGATTCGCACCACATTTTCAAAAATAGCAGATCTACATGCTCATAGAGCTCAGCACTCGGTGCCGCTCTATGAGCTTGTAGATCTGCTATTTTTTCAATAGCTAAAGTTACAACATAATGCTTAAAACACCAAAAGGGGTTCCCGCCCATGAGTCCCAGAATGGGTTAATGTTTACCTGCCTATCCTAGTTTCTTTGGGCACTACATTGTTCACTCTGCACTCTCATTATTATGTGTTCAATTTTGCCGTGTTTATTGACTGGAGAGTTATTATTTTTTTAATTGAAAAATGTATTAACAGTTTGCAGAATTACAGTACATTTTAAGCACAAACTCAATACAATTCATGCTTACTCTGCTTATTCCTTAGCTTTGGTCTTCTAATCTAAATAGTACCTATACATTCAAAGTTGTCTTGCAATAACAAAAAGGGACATGTTTCGAAGCATGGCCGGTCCACTGAACCACACTGAACCAGCCCGTGAAAGCCTATACCTCTATCAAGATTAAATCCACCCAATGATCACTTTCCCTCGCTAGCTGTCCTGTTTAAGACACAGACACCCGGGCGGGGTTTTATAGCCAGGAAGCTCATGTTTAACCCATTCTGAACGGGAACCCAGCATCATGTTATGCTTTAGCTATTGAAAAATAGCAGATCTACAAGCTCGTAGCGCGCCACCGAGTGGCGCGCTACGAGCTTGTAGGTCTGCTATTTTTTGAAAAATCGAAGAGCGACTGACATAGAAGACATTTTTAGAATCTGATCTCAGGTCAGAATGGAAAACTGTCAAGGATGTATAAGACATTTTTAGAATCTGATCTCAGTCAGAATGGAAAACTGTCAGGATGTATAAGACATTTTTAGAGTGTGATCTCAGGTCAGAATGGAAAACTGTCAGGATGTACAGTATAAGACATTTTTAGAATCTGATCTCAGGTCAGAATGGTAAACTGTCAGGATGTACAGTATAAGACATTTTTAGAATCTGATCTCAGGTCAGAATGGAAAACTGTCAGGATGTACAGTATAAGACATTTTAGAATCTGATCTCGGGTCAGAATGGAAAACTGTCAGGATGTACAGTATAAGACATTTTTAGAGTCTGATCTCAGGTCAGAATGGGTTAAATGAAGAAGCCTCTCGGAGCTCAATGAACAGAGGGCCTCTTTCACAATGAACCGACAACTATTCCCCAGTAACGTCTGATGTCATCGGCCTGCCCGGCGCATTCTACAGGAACTGACTCACTCTCCCGCTAACCCCCAGACAGATACCAGGAGGACGGGCAGATAACAGCAGAGACTACCCCTCAGAGAGAGAGAGACTACCCCTCACTAACCCCCAGACAGATACCAGGAGGACGGGCAGATAACAGCAGAGACTACCCCTCAGAGAGAGAGAGACTACCCCTCACTAACCCCCAGACAGATACCAGGAGGACGGGCAGATAACAGCAGAGACTACCCTCAGAGAGAGAGAGACTACCCCTCACTAACCCCCAGACAGATACCAGGAGGACGGGCAGATAACAGCAGAGACTACCCCTCAGAGAGAGAGAGACTACCCCTCACTAACCCCCAGACAGATACCAGGAGGACGGGCAGATAACAGCAGAGACTACCCCTCAGAGAGAGAGAGACTACCCCTCACTAACCCCCAGACAGATACCAGGAGGACGGGCAGATAACAGCAGAGACTACCCCTCAGAGAGAGAGAGACTACCCCTCACTAACCCCCAGACAGATACCAGGAGGACGGGCAGATAACAGCAGAGACTACCCCTCAGAGAGAGAGAGACTACCCCTCACTAACCCCCAGACAGATACCAGGAGGACGGGCAGATAACAGCAGAGCTATACAACCACATGACCCCCCATGGAGGCTTCCTGCTCGGCCCCCATGCCTGAAGAATGAAGCCAAGGTGTGACAGTACCTCCCCCTTATGTTTCTGTATCAGTGGTGCTCAATATTTCATGTCAAGGACGCCAAAAATTATATATAATATGCCTCCCACCCCCCCCCCACCCACCCCCCACCCCCCATCTGAAAATATGTTGTTCCAGGGACCCCCCCCCCCCCCCCCCGAAGCAAAGATTTGAGTTAAAAACGTTCGCTCTGAAAGAATATATATTCAAAGATTATATAGCCACATTTTCACGATTTTTCAAAAAAATAGCAGACCTACAAGTTCATAGCGCGCCACTCGGTGGCGCGCTATGAGCTTGTAGATCTGCTATTTTTCAATAGCTAAAGCATAACATAATGCTTTGAAAACACCAAAAGGGGTTCCCGCCCCCAAAATGGGTTAAATGTGTATCTCCCTTTCCTCTTTTTTTTTAATTATGAGAGCAAAACTATGACTGGGTTGTTGTGCCTGATTTATAGTTGGTTGTGTGCCAAAAACAGCACATCTACAGACTCTATACACTTGTCACAACAACAGCGCGACACGTGAGCTTGTAGATCGGCTTATCGTTTTCAGGTGTGCCAACAAACAACACCTGCACGCAGCTAAGTATAAGTGACCCATGAGCTCTACTGTGAAAAGTGTCCTTTGAGAGGCAAATGTAACCGTCGATTTGAACACAAGCTGCCACAGCATGCACTGCCTGCAAGGGGAATCTGATGCCTTTAACTGAAAATAGACCACATGCAGCTCAGCTACCCCTCTGAGAGAGAGACTATACCCCTCAGAGAGAGAGACTACCCCTCTGAGAGAGAGACTATACCCCTCAGAGAGAGAGAGAGACTACCCCTCTGAGAGAGAGACTATACCCCTCAGAGAGAGAGAGAGACTACCCCTCAGAGAGAGAGAGCGACCTCGACGCGCAGTACCAATGTGAAGAAGAAGAAACTCAAATGGCGTGAATGAATTAATGGTCCAAATTCTGCCCCAAATTCTGTGCTGATCCCATGTTCATCCCCATAAGACTTTTGTGTGTGTGTGTGTGTGTGTGTGTGTGTGTGTGTGTGTGTGTGTGTGTGTGTGTGTGTGTGTGTGTGTGTGTGTGTGTGTGTGTGTGTGTGTGTGTGTGTGTGTGTGTGTGTGTGTGTGTGTGTGTGTGTGCGTGCGTGCGTCTTTGAGTGTACATGGGGAAATGGGCTGGAAGCTATTGGAAGCCCACAGCTGGCCAGAGAGGAGCCTGGGGATGGTGGGGTGGGTGTTGTTGCGGGCTGTGTGAGGGGGGGGAGGGGGTGGTGGGTGTTGTTGCGGGCGGTGTGAGGGGGGGAGGGGGGTGTGTGTGGTGGGTGTTGTTGCGGGCGGTGTGAGGAGGGGGGGGGGGGGGGGGGGGGGGGGGACCACTCCCGTCTGAGGGCTCCAGTAAAAAAGAAGGAACGTCACTGCATGGGCCCATCCTCACAGAGAAGGAGGGAGGAGGGACTTCCTAAGAAGTGACTGCTGGATTGATTGATTGATTGATTGAAATATTTATTAACAGTTTGTAGAATTTACAGTACATTTTAAGCACAAACTCAATACAAAGACTGTCAACTGTGAGTGGACGACCCAATTAAGCATTACACTTGTTTACAACAGGGTCCACATTGTTCAATTCATCAAAACATTTAAAGACATACAAACATTTAGAGACATACAAATAGACATTTCTATGTAGCTAAATTCATCATATGGGAAGCAAAAAAGGGAAAAGATACAATATACAGTGAGGGAAAATGGGGTGGGGGGGTGGGGGGGGATTCAGATTTTACAGAGGCCAGTTTCGAATTGCAGCCATCCGTAGGTGCCCTTTGAGAGCGGTTTTGAAGGAGTCAAGGGATTCACATGTCTTAATGACTGTTGGTAGGGCGTTCCACATTTTGGTGGCATAGGAGCGAAAAGAATTTAGTCCCTTGTTTGTGCCGAATCTGGGTTGTACATGGTTTGTTGCACTCCCTCTGGTGTTGTGGGTGTGGACTTCGTTTACATTAAGGAAGTATTTAGACAGGTACATGGGTATCTTGGTGGTGTATCGAATCTTGTGGACCAGACCCATTGCAAGATGCTGTACTCTGTCGTCGACCCTAAGCCATCCCAGCCAGTCAAAGTGGGCAGGGGTGAGGTGGGTTCGGGGGGTGAGGCCAAGTAGGAGCCTGACCAGTTTGTTTTGGGAGGTCTGGAGCCTTGTTTTAAGGGCCTTTGAGGTGCTGTGGTACCAAGAGGTGGATGCATAGTCAAAGAAACCTTGTACGAGGGCTCCTGTTAAGGTCTTCAAGGTGTTTTTGCTGACCAGTGAGGAGATCCTGTAAAGGAATCTTGTTCTTTGATTGACTTTTTTGATTACGTTGGTGGCCATCTTATCACCGGAAAGATTGGCCTCCAGGATGGAACCTAGGTAGGTAATTTGATCTTTTCGTGTGATAATATTGTCACCCACTCTAACCAAGAAGCCATCTGCCTTGCTGAGATTACTATTTGATCCGAAGAGGATGGATTCAGTTTTTCCCAGGTGTAAGGATAGTTTGTTATCAGCGAGCCAGGTGCAGATTCTACCGAGTTCAGAGCTGAGGGTCTTTTCAACCTGCAGTTTGTTCCTGTCCGAGACCAGCAGTGCTGAGTCATCTGCGAACAGGAACAAGCTGCAGTCACAAGCTGAAGTCATGTCGTTAACATATATTAGGAACAGTAAAGGCCCTAGTATGCTTCCTTGTGGGACGCCACAGCTCACTGGGAGGGGAGGGGACAGTGTTCCGTTCACCTCCACCATCTGTTCTCTCCCCTCCAGGTAGGATTGCATCCAGCTCACTGATGTGCTATCAAAACCAATAGCTTTAAGCTTGTTAACCAGTATGGAGTGGTTCACGGTGTCAAAAGCCTTTTGGAGGTCCAGCATGACCATGCCGCAGTATTTTCCAGCGTCCACCTCGTGTTTGATGTGGTCGCTCAAATAGAGGAGGCATGTGTCAGTGGAGTGGGATGTTCTGAAACCAGATTGGAACTCGTACAGCAATTTCTTTGTGGCAAGATACTTTTCAACCTGTTCATAGACTATTTTTTCCATCACTTTCGAGATGGAGCTTAGAATAGAAATAGGGCGGTAGTTGCCGGGTTCTAATTTACTCCCTTTTTTGTACAAGGGGGTTACTTTGGCCAGTTTAAAATCTTGGGGGACCTGTCCCTGTTTGATGGAGAGGTTAACTATGTGGGTGATGACTGGAGCTATGGAAAAGGCTGAGTCTCTGAGAAATTTGGAGGGGATATTGTCATGGCCAGTGGCCTTGTGGGGTTGGAGGGCACTCAGTTTTTTAAGTACCTCCTCGGTTGTTACCATTGCCATTTTGAAATCATCTTTACAAACACCAAGGTTTTTGTAGAAGGCTTTGATGTGCTCTACACCAAAACGCCCAGATGACTTGAGTCATCCTGCCAACACAG
The DNA here is from genome assembly GCF_964188405.1 of Protomyctophum parallelum. Taxonomy (NCBI): domain Eukaryota; kingdom Metazoa; phylum Chordata; class Actinopteri; order Myctophiformes; family Myctophidae; genus Protomyctophum; species Protomyctophum parallelum. The sequence goes on along the minus strand of NC_139704.1, from coordinate 45,161,496 downwards.
ACAGTTGTGAAAGGAGACAGAAGGATGTGTGTGTGTGTGTGTGTGTGTGTGTGTGTGTGTGTGCGTGCGTGCAAACAGCTGCCATGGAAAAGGGGCTGAACACACACACACACACACACACACAGCTTTCATCATGCCAACAACAATAACTTATATAACCAACCAAATTGAGCGTCACAATAACACTAAGTCTTATGATAATATGATTTTGAACGGCGTGTGAAAGGTCGCCACGCGTCCACGACATTCTGACATCCAGTGCCACTGTCATCAATCAATCAATCAATCAATCAATCAATCAATCAATCAATATTAGGAGGACGGCAAACAATGGCATATAAACAATGACGTATAAAGTTTATAAACCCTGGCGTATGAGTATAGGGTGATGGTCGAACCTTGAGACATACCGTCTCCAAGTTGTGACAGAAGAGGGAACTGAAACACACAGAACAAGCGAGGAGCGCTCCACTTCACATTAAGAGCCCCCTTAACATACTATAATTTATACGGAAATAAACTACACTATGCTAATATATTATTATAATATGTTTATGCTATTATTACTCTCAAACAGGGGTTCGTGAACCCCTAGGGGTACTTGCCAGTACTGCAGGGGCTTCACAAAATTAGGGGGAAAATAGGATTGCGTTCCATTTTCCTGCACACAAATTCATTCATTCATTAGAATGAGTCTAAAAGTGACTAAGACTAAATATACTGACAATTTCGTTGACAAATAAAAACTAGACTAAAATGTTAGGAAGGGACTAGTGGACAAGAGATCCACTATAAGTCATTTTACTCTTGGTTGCATGCTGAAAATAGCTGATCTACAAGCTCACTTGTAGAGCTTGTAGATCAGCTATTTTCAGCAAGTGTAAAAACACTCATTACGACGGCATCAAGGCCCACCAAAACACATTTTAGTCGACTAAATCACCTGTAGATTTAGTCGACTAAAATCTTATGACATTTAGTCGACTAAAACTAGACTAACACTAAGACATTTCCAGGTGACTAAAATGTGACTAAAACTAAATGAAGTTTCAGTCCAAGACTATGACTAAAACAGAAATTTGCTGCCAAAAACAACACTGATCCTGGACAAACCATTAGACAACAGACAATAATTCCTCCATGTGTCCCGAGGACATACTGGTCAAACCATTAGACAACAGACAATAATTCCTCCATGTGTCCCGGGGACATCCTGACCAAACCATTAGACAACAGACAATAATTCCTTCATGTGTCCCGGGGACATACTGGTCAAACCATTAGACAACAGACAATAATTCCTCCATGTGTCCCGGGGACATACTGGACAAACAGACAGGATAAGCACACCTCTTAAAAAAGGCGGCTGGAGGCGTTTTGGACAAACTGAACAAACGGCAATACATCTCTCCTTTTCTGAAAAAGCTATGTTTCTATGTCATGTCGTTCAAATTTTTCAAAAATAGCAGACCTACAAGCTCGTATCGCGCCACTCGGTGGCGCGCTATGAGCTTGTAGATCTGCTATTTTTCAATAGCTAAAGCATAACGTAATGCTAACACCAAAACAGGTTCCCGCCCAAAATGGGCGTTAAGCATTATGTTATACTTTAGCTATTGAAAAATAGCAGATCTACAAGTTCGTAGCGCGGCACTTAGCTTGTAGGTCTGGTCTTTTTTTTCGTGAAAATGTAGTGCAAATCTTTGAATATATACATGTATATTCTTTCAGAGCCAACGTTTTTTAACTCAAATCTTTGAATATATACATGTATATTCTTTCAGAGAGAACGTTTTTAACTCAAATCTTTGAATATATACATGTATATTCTTTCAGAGTGAACGTTTTTAACTCAAATCTTTGAATATATACATGTATATTCTTTCAGAGCCAACGTTTTTAACTCAAATCTTTGAATATATACATGTATATTCTTTCAGAGCGAACGTTTTTAACTCAAATCTTTGCTTCTGGAACAACATATTTTCAGATGGGGGTCGGCGGGGCCAATTACATAATATATTTTGGGAGTCCTTGGCATGGTAAAATGTTTGGTCTACTAACGACTGACATTAGAAACATTGAGGTTTTTCAGAAAACCGTCACGGTTTAGAAGGCATGTGTAGAATGGAGATCAGGTCTAAAATGGGTTCTAAGCCAACTCACATGAATGCTGCAGCGCCACATTATGATCCAACCTGTTTGCTGAGCAGCGGAAACACATGAGGGTTCGCTCACTCTGTAGGACGTAGGCGGTGAAATGCTACAGTTGAGACAGTTCATCCGTGTTTATTTAACCATTTTGGGGCGGGAACCCCTTTTTGGTGTTAGCATTATGCTATATGCTTTAGCTATTGAAAAATAGCAGATCTACAAGCTCATAGCGCGCCACCGAGTGGCGCGCTACGAACTTGTAGGTCTGCTATTTTTGAAAAATCGAAGAACGACTGACATAGAAACATAGCTTTTTCAGAAAACTGTCATTTTCAAACAGACATTTTTTTTTATCTGATCTCAGGACAAAATGGGTTAAAACGTAGTGCTGTGCATCCTAAAAGATTAGAGCACAGATTAATTATGTTATAGGTATTATGATACAGTGGCCTTGTGGTTAGAGAGCGTCCGCCCTGAAACTGGGAGGTCGCGGGTTCGATCCCCGCCCGGGTCAAAACCAAAGACTGTAAATGCCTCCCTGCTTGGCACTCCCTGCTTGGCATCAAAGGGTTGGATTGGGGGGGTCAAATCTACTAATCAAATGATTCCCGAGCCCAGCTCACCGCTCCTTGGCTGCGGCTCAGCGCCTTAAGAGATGGGTCAAATGCGGAGAACAAATTTCACTGCGGTAACGTGTGTGACAAGTGTGAGACTTTGACTTTAAAACCTATGTTGTTTTGCTTTCATGAAATATCCGAGACCATTTAAGAGTTAATGGAAGATGCTTCCGGACTATGCATGCATGCATAGACAGTCTGACCACTTCAAAATACTCTGTATTCTTAATAAAAAACAATAACCATTGTGTGTCATGCTTACATGCTTCTTCTGACGTCTATATAATCATAATGACTGAAATCAGTCATGGTCGACAGAGAACTGTGATCCGCGCTACCTTATCACAGCAAACGTCTAATTGTCAAACAGGTCAGGACTGGAGCACTTGTCTCTCTCTCTGTGTGTGTGTGTGTGTGTGTGTGTGTGTGTGTGTGTGTGTGTGTGTGTGTGTGTGTGTGTGTGTGTGTGTGTGTGTGTGTGTGTGTGTGTGTGTGTGTAACCTTTGTTACATTGCCTTATTAAAACATCCTGAAACAGCTGTCAGGACTCAGGAGGAGTGATTACAGAAGTGAACATGAACAAACTAGAGTCCATTCTGACAAGGAACCGCCACGCCCCCAAACAGCATGTAATCATACCGTTCATTTCCTGTCGGCTACAGATTGCCTCACAACTGGGCTGGCAATGTGCATGAGCTCTCTCTCTCTCTCTGTGTGTGTGTGTATGTGTGTGTGTGTGTGTGTGTGTGTGTGTGTGTGTGGGTGCGTGTGTGCGTGCGTGCGTCTGTGTGTGTTCAGCGTGCGTGTGTCATTCGACTCCATGAAAGATAAGGGCACTAATGAGAATGGTCTTGCTAATACTGGAAGTAAAGAGGCCTATTTATCAAATACTGTGACAGTCACCTGCCGTCGCAGAAAGCACTGAGTGAGTGACTGAGTGAGTGAATGAGTAAATGCTGCATTTATATAGCGCCTTTACCCAAGGCGCTTTACATAGATTGTGCATTATACATTCACCCATTCACACACACATTCATTCATACACCGATGGCAGCGGAAACCATGCAAGGCACCGCCACCAAACAGCACATCAGGAGCAATTAGGGGTTCAGTGTCTCTTGCTCAAGGACACTTCGACACTAACTCTGGGGGGGAGCCCACAGGGTTCGAACTGGCAACCTTGCGGTTACCATCCAGCCACTCTACCCCTGAGCCACCACGGCCGCTGAGTGAGTGAGTGAGTGAGTGCGTGAGTGAGTGAGTGAGTGAGTGAGTGAGTGAGTGATTGAGTGAGTGAGTGAGTGAGTGAGTGAGTGAGTGAGTGAGTGAGTGAGTGAGTGAGTGAGTGAGTGTGCGAGTGAGTGATTGAGTGAGTGAGTGAGTGAGTGAGTGAGTGAGTGAGTGAGTGAGTGAGTGAGTGAGTGAGTGCGTGCGTGCGTTAGGGCATTTTATTCTAGTCATTTTTACTAGTCGACTAGTTGTTTAACTACCTATTATGTAAAACAATATATATTTCTTTCTTTCTTTTTTTCGGAATTAAATATTTGTACATTTAAAAACTGTGTACCGGTACCTGACCTCTTATCAACTAGTCAACTAGTACCAACAAGGTCGACTAGTGGATTCACTAGTCGACTAGTAAACTACTCGACTAGTGGATTTACTGCCCTAGCGTGCGTGCGTGCGTGCGTGTGTGCGCGCCCTGTCATTCCACGCCTCTCCTCCTCCTCACCTGCATCTCGGCGCGCTGCGTGTCCACGTCGCAGACGGCGTGCCTCTGCCCGGCGCAGCGGGAGATGCAGCAGAACTGGCAGACGGCGGCGTGCTCCTCGTGGCAGTGCAGCAGGCGGTACTCGTCGTGGCGAGGGCAGGTCCACGCCCGCAGCTCCTCCACGTCCACCAGCAGGTGGCCCGGGGCCGGGCTGGGCTGCTGCAGGTGCGTCTGGATGTGGGACTGACAGCAGGGCTCCTTGCAGCGCAGACACACCTGGGGGTGGCACAGGGAAAACCCATAGAGAATATATATCTATAGAGAAGACACCCGAGTTCTCCTCCCATCCACTTGCATTGAGTTGCTCAAAAGCGCATGAGGCGGATTCACTCCTCCTTCCTGGTAGGAACAGAGTGCATTCTGGGACGGATTGCAATGGTGAGTGGCCCCAAACACATGAACGCGCTGCCGTTGAACGCGCACGAGTGTGCGTCCGTCGTGAACGTGTACAATGATAGTCAACGGACAGCGCGTTCATGTGTTTGGGGCCAGGCTGCAATACCTTCATTCGGCCACTATGTCCATTTCGCCTCAAGATTTCCTCTGGGTGCCTTCTCTATAAATAATATATACTCTAAGGGAAAACCCCTTTTGGTGTTAAGTGTTATGTTTATGCTTTGTTTAGCTATTGAAAAATAGCAGATCTACAAGCTCGTAGCGCGCAACCGAGTGGCGCGCTACGAGCTTGTAGGTCTGCTATTTTTTGAAAAATCGAAGAACGACTTGACATAGAAACACGGCTTTTTCAGAAAACTGTCAGGATGTTAGAAGACATTTTTAGAATCTGAATCTCAGGTCAGAATGGGTTATTATATAGGGGGGATGGGATGGATGGTGGGGACGATATGAAAATGACATCATGTCACCGTCCGTGGATCAAATGATTAACTGGTCAAATTAGCATCGCGGGGGGGGGGGGGGGGGGGGGGGTAGGGGGGGGAGACCCTACGCCAGTGCATGTCACGATGATTGTGGCAAACATCATTTGCGATTAGAAACCCATTTCAACCCGACAACGATGTTTCTATGTCAGTCGTTCTCAAACATTTTACCCCCAAAATTAGATGTACTTGTTGGCCGCCGACCCCCCCCATCAGATTCAAGTTAAAAGAAAAAATAATAATATATATTCAAAGATTTTGGGACACATTTTCACGATTCTTCTTGCTTGTAGATCTGCTATTTTTTTCAATAGGTAAAGTATAACATTATGCTTATAAAGAAACACCAGAAAGGGGGTTCACCCCGTCCTGAACGGGGATAATAACGATTATGGTCCCATCCCTCCACACACACACACACACACACACACACACACACACACACACACACACACACACACACACACACACAGACACAGACACAGACACAGACACACACACACACACACACACACACACACAGACACAGACACTAGAGACTGACACGGGAGTGGATTTCCACTCCTGTCCTGTCCCACTCCCACAGAAAAAATCCTGTCCTGTCCCAATCCTGTAGAATGACTCCTACTCCCATCCCGCTCCTGTTTTTTCTTTTTTTTTTTTTTTTATACCGCATTGTGCTAACGCAAGTCAAAAGAGCGCTGTCTCACTGAAAGATGACTACAAATATGGGTGCTTCTGTTCTTTTGGTTGGCGCCACGACCAGCTGAAAATGATCATTATGATTCTAGATAGATGTCATTCCCGCTCCTGCACGCTCCCGTTGACTTTCATTCCCGTCCCGTCCCGATCACGGGATTAATAAAAATGTTAATCCCATCCCACGGGATTCCCGCGGGACCCACGGGAATCCTGACAAAATGTCACTCTCTAACACACACACACACACACAGACACACAAACAGACACACACAACACACGTACGTACCTTCTGCACGGGCAGCGGCGGGCCGCGGCGACACAGCACGCAGTGCAGCGCGGCCACGGGCTTCTCCGTGTTCAGCGAGTTGTAGCGCTCCACGATGTTGGCCAGCTTGATGTTCCTCTCCAGGAGGGAGGGCTTCTGGCCGTACTCGTGGTTGCACTCGGGGCAGCGCACGCCGCCCGACGCCGCCTCCTTGGCCCAGGCCTCGGAGATGCAGCTCTGGCAGAAGTTGTGCTTGCACGGCAACTGGACGGGCTCGTCGAAGACGTTCAGGCAGATGGGACAGAGTAGCTCCTCCTCGAAGCAGCTCTTCCAGCTCTCCTCCATGTCGATGTCGTCGAGTCCGGTTCCGGTTCCACCCACGCTGATGTCCTGTTGGTGTCAGAAGAGTGTCAAAATTACATAAACCCTCAATACTTAAAGATGGAGTGCCACCAATTTTGTATTTTTCCAGTTTTTCATCATGTGTCTATGAGGTGACAGTACTTCATTAGACACCCTGGAGTCGTTTTTATGTGCAATGGTGTGTTAACTTTGTATTTAGGGTTTCTTCCTGGTGGCTGAACCCTTGACAGTCAAACGGGCCAATGAAATAAACAGTAATATATATTGACATCACACTATCAGCCCCTCCCCTAACTAACCTCTCCCCCTTTATCATACAACTACAGCTGTGGGTGCGGCTTCAGTTCAGGTGGATCACCGTGCACCCATCACCACCCACCAGGCAAACCACTCCAGGCATACTTAAAAATCGTGGCACTCCATCTTTAATAATAAACGTGACTGTGGTCTCTGTATCTGGCCTTGCTCTTCTTTCCCTCTAGACTCTAGACTCGAGTGTCTCTACACCAAACCTACACCAAAAATAGCCGATCTACAAGCTCCCAACACGAGGCCGGTGTGAGCTTTGTGTAGCAGAGTGGCTCAGAGCCTCTGCCTGATGGCCTCAAAAGTCTAATATCTCCTCCCCGTTTCCCAGTCCAGAGGGATATCCCTTTGTGGTTAAGATGATGGACTTTCACGTTGGGAGGTCCCGAGTTCGAATCCCGGGCGTTACATTGGTGCCGTGACCCGGATGGGGTAGCAGATCTACAAGCTCATAGCACGCCACCGAGTGTCGCACTACGAGCTTGTAGGTCTGCTATTTTTTGAAAAATCGAAGAACGACTGACATAGAAACATAGCTTTTTCAGAAAACTGTCAGGATGTAGAAGACATTTTTAGAATCTGATCTCAGGTCAGAATGGGTTAAGAAAGATGTCGGACTTTCACGTGGGAGGCCTGAGTTCGTCAATCATGGGCGTTACACTTGTAGATCTGTGATTTCTGGCTAAATGTTCCTGTTCTCCTCAGAATAGAGGTGCTAGGATTCAAGTGGTTATTATAAATCCTGCAGTTAATATTATGCACAAAACATAGAAGGAAGAACTTCCAGTGCTATGCTAATTTATCCTAACAATGTACATTAAATTATTAATATGTAAAAAAAAAAAAAGTATTACTTCTGAACCTAGCTACCTCAATATGTAAATGTTTTGAAGTTGTGTGTCTGTAAATTATGTCTCTTATGCCTTATGTGAAGATTTGATTTGTGTATATATATATATATGTCTTAAATTGTTTTATGTTGTGTGATCTCGTCAGCATTGCAAATGAGAGGGAACCTCAATGCTCTTTTCGAGAATACATAAAAGGTTTCAATCAATCAATCAATTACAAATTTGAAAACAAAGTTCTTAATCTTGACTCTACATGGCATATCTGCTGGCCCAGGTGGCAGGTGACTGACAATGTCATGTTGCTGCTTGAAAAGGCATTCATTATCATTATTATATATAAATTAGCCTCCACATTAACCCAGAGTATAGAATACAGAGTTATACAGACCATTCTTATATCCAAACATATTATGAATAATGTGGGCTACACGCACACTCAGCCACAATAAAAAAAAATGTGCCGTTTAAAAGCAAGTGACAACTTGCTCCAAGATATCGCTGGCAAAGTAGAGGTTGTTTCGCCCCAATAAATTAAATCTATCTAAACAAATCATCTCATCTCTCTCAGTCCCGGACCTGTCCTGTTACTGTACACTCATTTCTCTAAAACGAAACCTCCCGACGGTCTCTCTCTGAAAGCTGAATGATAGCCTACTATTACATTTTACAGTCTAAATCAGCCATCTTCTATCTATTAAATATTTAAAAAGGCACCGTTACCTACCCCACTATTTATTCTGCATATCGTCCGCAAGCCGTCCGTCCGTCCTTTGCTTAATTTGCACCTAATGATGCAAAATAAAAAATAAAAAGAATCCCCGTAACGTAGTGTGTGTGTGTGTGTGTGGGGAACGGACTGGAGAGAGAGAGAGAGAGAGAGAAAGCGTTCACATGAGATCCGCTCCGGGTTATAATCGCGTTCACACTGACTGTCCGCTCCTCCTCCTCCGTCAGTGTATCTGTGTATTATTATTATTATTATTATTATTGTGATATCAAAGTAGCATTCCTTTGATGTTCGCCGTCTCGTTTTGCGGCCAAGCCGGGGACTCTTCCTTAAACTGTAATAATCCAAAGGTTAAACAGGCAACGGAATGGAATTCAACTCCCCGTGCCGTGCCTCTCTCTCTCTCTCTCTCTCTCTGTCTGTCACACCGACCGATAACGTGACCCGTCAGAGAACCGATACATAAACGGGGGAGGAGGAGGAGTCCCAGCGAGGAGGGCAGTGGCGTGCACAGATAGACACTAGGGGGTGCTGGAGCACCCCCTGCCCTTTTGGCAATGTGCTCTAAAAATAGATAAAAATAAAAAAAAAATCTTTTTTTTCTTAATTTGTAGTGTGTGGCCCATGCGGTGACATTGATCAAATCTTGATAAAAAACGCTTATATTATTTAGGCCCCCACAATCTAAAGCTATGTTTCTATGTCAGTGGTTCTTCGATTTAAAAATAAATAAATAGCAGACCTACAAGCTCGTAGCGCGCCACTCGGTGGCGCGCTATGAGCTTGTAGATCTGCTATTTTTCAATAGTTAAAGCTCCAAAATGGGTTCCCGCCCCAAAATGCGCTGCACAAGGTGCCCTTTTTTTTACCTTGAGCACCTGCCCCTCTAAATGTCTGTGCACGCCACTGGTTGGCTGGGCCGAGCGACACCGCTCTAAGACGACTATACATACATAGAGCCATCTATTAGAAGAGATGCGACATTGAGGGGGCAGAATTTAAACCGAGGGCTGTTCATGCAGCCTGAAAAGTGGGACAAGCTGGAGTTGGAAAATTGAAATGCAGTTTTCAAACGAGGGCGGACGCAAATATAAGAGCAATTTTAGGCAGTGCCAACCATGCCAACTGTTTTAACCCATTCTGACCTGAGATCAGATTCATACGAGGTTTCCACTGGACACACACTGGTCTGATTAACCCATTCTGACCCGAGATCAGATTCTAAAAAATGTCAGTCGTTCTTCGATTTTTCAAAAATAGCAGACCTACAAGCTCGTAGGATCATTTTATTACAGCTGGGCTGTTGCCCGAGTCCAATGCATCTCTCCCTATACGTCAGGTTCAGGGTCCAGGACTTGTCCCCCATTCTCAATAGAAGTCTGTGTAGGAGAGCCGCCATTGGTCTGTCCCACAGTCTATGGTCTGGCCCCATGAAAAGTGAACGCCGTTTGCGTAACTCTTTCTTACTCTATGGCTCTGGACGGACTATATAGGGAGAGGAGAGGAGAGGGGGCAGAGCAAACTCTACCGGAGAGACTGTTCAATGACCACAGAGTGACTGACACCACATGAGAGGATGACCATGACCAGAGCAGCACCTCTCCTTTATTAGCTCTGTGGGTCCATAGCCCTAATGCTTCCAAGGCAGAATTATAGAAGCATTAGGGCTATGGACCAGAAGGGCAGAATCATAGAATTCCTGTTCTGTTCTTTGGCTATATAGAAGTGTCTATTTGTACCGTCTCTGAATGTTTTTGATGAATTGAACAAGGTGGACCCTCTTGTAAACAAGTGTAATATGCTTTATTGGGTCGTCCACTGTCACAGTTAACAAGTCTTTGTATTGTATATCACAGCTAGAAGGTCCTGGGCTCGATCCCCGCTCGGGACGCTGTGGGTGTGGGTGCTGGCGGCGTGTTTCCTCCTCCGCATTATCAGTTTGCCTGTTCTACCCGTGTCCCCTCCTAGGGTAGGTACCCTCACATGTTCTCCCCGTGTCCCCTAAGGTAGGTACCCTCACATGTTCTCCCCGTGTCCCCTAGGGTAGGTACCCTCACATGTTCTCCCCGTGTCCCCTAGGGTAGGTACCCTCACATGTTCTCCCCGTGTCCCCTAGGGTAGGTACCCTCACATGTTCTCCCCGTGTCCCCTAGGGTAGGTACCCTCACATGTTCTCCCCGTGTCCCCTAGGGTAGGTACCCTCACATGTTCTCCCCGTGTCCCCTCCTAGGGTAGGTACCCTCACAAAAAACATGCAGTAATCCTGGTCACTAAACTGCCTCCCCCTGGTCAGCCGGGGCGCCTGATGGAGGGGAAAGGAACTGGTTGGAATAACGTGTTCCTTCCGCGCGCTACGTCCGATCAGGGAAACTCCCCCCTGTCAGGTGTAAAGGAGCAACTTGGACACTCAGGCATGAAGGAAGCATGAGTTCAAGTCCGTTGCTCTCCCCATGTTGGTGGAGGGTGTGCAGACTGCAGAGCCCAGGATCACATTAGATAATTGACACCGGGGTGAAAAATGGGTTACAAAATCCTGGGATAAAAGTTAAAAATAACCACAAAATGAATCCATCTCTGGAGCGTGGTTGTGTAAATATCGTACTCTTTTAATGCACTTGGGATTACAGAGCAACGGGCAGGTATGTGAAATCATATTACAAAACATTTCAAACTGAATCCCCCCCCCCCCCCCCAAAAAGGTTTTTACATTACGACTCTGAAAAACGAAACAAAATGCCAACACGTGTGGTTTGAGAGAGCGATGAAAAAGAGTTCCCCTCTTATTCTGTTTCATAAGCACGGAATGATATATTTAGACACCAGTAGCTACAGGCAGTGGATGCAGTCTATATAATTACAAACATGGTCCTATTCAATTCAAGGCACTGAGGATATTCTTTTTTTTTTTTTTTTTTTACTTCAACACGCTTCATTAGAGTACTATTGGCAGAGAAATACAGTACAGACAAATGCGTTCTTATTTATAGAAATAGAAACCATTGCAAGGTACACACACACACACACACACACACACACACACACACACACACACACACACACACACAGTCACACAGTCACACAGTCACACACACACTAATCAAGCAGTGTTGGAGTATGTGGTATTGACTATCGCCACGGTACTATAGATTCATTAATACTTAGTCGTGCGACAGCGACGCACACCGAAAATAACAGATTTAATCAAATAGTTCAGATTATTTTTGGGCAAGCAACACTTGCGAGTATAAAGTGGGCTTAACCCATTCAGGCCTGATGTCGAAATTTAAAAAAAAAAAAGTTTTCTAAATCATGACAAGTTTCTGAAAGATTTGAGGCACATTTTAACGATTTTTCAAAATAGCAGACCTACAAGTTCATATGAGCTTGTAGATCTGCTATTTTTCAATAGCTAAATTATAACATAATGTGTGTAACCACCAAAAGGGGTTCCCGCTCGAAATGGGTTAACCACTTCCGGCCTAAAAAATTATCAAACGTAGATAAAAATAGCAGATCTACAAGCTCAGAAACACGTTGCGAAGGTGACGCATTGTTGTAAGCTTGTTGATCGGCTACTTTTGTCAAAATAAAAATATATATAGATTGAACATCTTCACCTACATGCCCAAAACAGGGACACCATTGATTAAGGCCAACAGCCTCCTCCAGTTATCTGGCACGTAATCAGTCATTTCATGACGGCCTTAAAACAGAAGTCATGAAAATGACAAACTTAACACAATAAAAAAAAGACAATACATGATGACATGTAGTTTGTATCTGGCTGCACCAGAGGATAAAATGCGATTGTAATATCGGACATTGTGTGAGAAAATAACTCCGATTAATGTGGCTTGAATGGTTAGAGCAGACAGAAGTGGGTCACAAATTCAAAGTTCAGGAGCTAACTTGAGACATGTAATTACAGGCAAAATAATTAAAACACACATCTATCTATCTATCTATATATAATAAACATAACATGGCTTGGTGAGAGCTTGTAGACTTTTTCTGCCTAGAATTACATGGCCAAAATAGTCTATTTCCAATGCTGTCAAAGAGGTCGATGCCAATTGACCATATGCACATGTAGCATTACGCAGAAGCGGGGATTGAACCCGGGCCTCCCACTCGACAGACCAACGCGCAACCTACCGTGCCCCCCCCCCCCCCAGTCTTTGAAACGCGCCCTCGTACTTCACACCGCCACACACAACATCCCTCACGCGAGGATATCACGCTCCACGTCCTGCCGACTACGCCAGATTGTAACATTACGGGGAAGCAGGGATTGAACCCGGGCCTTCCACCCGCCAGACCTACGAGCAACCTACCGCACCAACAGGGCTGAGCCCGATTGGCAGGGCTGTTGCAGAGACCTGTCGTTGATCCAGGCAACAACGCCTGCGTTCCTCGCTTCCCGTTTGAAAGGCCCTTAAGACTTCCGATTGGCTGTAAGGGCTGTCAATGGGAAATTTAAGCTAGTTACCATCTTGCTGGAAAGATGACCGCAGTGTGCATATGGTCAATGGGAAGACATGCCCCCTGTTGGTCCCAACCACTGTCTGCTTCATGACCTGTGCATGCTATTGCACAGACCTTCTGTGGCCTACCCACTCTGTCTGCCATTTTATCAACTCCTTCCACCCCGGACAAAAGTACTTAGCCAGGTTGAAAGTGGATAAACGTCACGAATGTGGCACCGACGAGACCCCAGCGTTTCCACTGCATACTGCCAACCAGTACAGACAGTACAGACCCCAGCGTTTCCACTGCATACTGACAACCAGACGTAACTTTGGTATGACCACAAATCATAAGGAGAAATGAAAAAAAAATGTCCAGCATTTGAAGACAAAATACAATGAAAAGAAAAAGACAAAAGAAAAACATTTGAAAAGACCACTGGTAAACAAAACAGTCAGTAACACATGATATCGCTGGATTCCATGCAGCTGCTTGAACAGAACTGGAACCTCATTTTGTCTTTCTTACGAATCTCCAACCTCCAAACGTTAACGTCGTTACAGTGTACAGTGTCGCTCCCTCTCTTGCAAACGGCACGTTAGCCATGATGACGACGACTCCACCAGATGAAACCATCTGGACGGGCAGGTTGGAGGCATACACACATGTCCCAATGCGTCCTCCATACACACATGTCCCAATGCGTCCTCCATACACACATGTCCCAATGCGTCCTCCATACACACATGTCCCAATGCGTCCTCCATACACACATGTCCCAATGCGTCCTCCACCCCTCGGAAAACCAGCGCGACATGAGAAAGAAACCAACCAATAACAGTCAGGGCCAGGCCGCGAAGGCCTTCAAGTCGTCAAATGATCAATGATCTATATTGGATTAGGGCTGGGGTGTGATATACAATATTTTGGACCAAATACCTCGATGTCGATATTGTGACGATAATAATATACATGTTGTTGTCCTCATGTTACACAATATTATGATATTAATATGAAATTCCCAGACAATATCTAGTGACATATCGCCACATCAAAAATAATGTCGATCTATTTCCCAGTCTCTACAGTCTTCAAATGAAGGCTCTACGATGGCATCGTTGAGAAAACGATGTTAGTCCAACACGACACTGTTGCATCCGACGACGGGTGAGAGAGTCTCTGGCTGTCGGCTCAAGGTTCATGGATGAAGGCTGACCACAGCAAACAGGCAACTGGAAGTCCTATGTGTCCTTCCAAGTCTAGTGTGTGTGCGTGTGTGTGTGTGTGTGTGTGTGTGCATGCACAGGTGCATATCTTTGGCCCAACGTCTTAACAGTCCGACATCCAAACCCTAACTGCACGCCGGAGCCACGTTTGAGTCTTAACACTCCTTTAGCGCCATCTAGTGTTAGCATGCGCACACCTAGGGAATGCCGCCCGTCTGCTCTAGCTCTACGGAGCTCGTTTCCCTTCCGGGTTATTCAGGAAGGTGGGGGCCTCAGTGAGGAGCACATCACCCACTCGCATTAGCTCATAGCCCTTAGCTAGCAATACAATCAGTTACGTTTACTCAGCGATGCGATGTACAAACTCACAAATTATTTACGATCGTCGGAGTCGCGGCGGCCCACCCATGGACAGCTCTCGAACCTTTGGAGATACGGCGCTCAACGGAGCTGGAGTTAAAAGTCCCATAGCCGTCGGGGACGGACGGGGGCTCTCCTCCATACTAGCCGGGGGCAATGCTAAAAAGGTAAACAAATGGTCGGCGC
>NC_139704.1:44996620-45144120 GCF_964188405.1 Protomyctophum parallelum | reverse complement strand
GTGCCACCACGGCCCCCCCAGTAAAGGCTATGCAACGTTGAAGATGCCACCACCTACTGGCCAAATGTGGAATCGCAGCACCTTAATGGAAGTGGACGGACCGTTCATGATGTCACGTGCGTAAGAGGTCCGGGGCTAGGCTAGGCTAGACTAAACGTCCGCTCGCTCGAGCCATTGAGTTGTGATTATACTTCCGGAAGTCTTCCCGGGGTGCTTCAAAACGCCACTGAGCAACTTCCACTGAAATTAACCCATTCCGAACGGGAACCCATTTTGGTGTTATAGCATCATGTTATGCTTTAGCTATTGAAAAATAGCAGACCTACAAGCTCATAGCGCGCCACCGAGTGGCGCGCTACGAGCTTGTAGGTCTGCTATTTTTTTTTAAATCGAAGAACGACTGACATTTCTAGAATCTGATCTCAGGTCAGAACGGGTTAATCAGACCAGTGTGTGTCTAGTGGAAACCTCGTATGAATCTGATCTCAGGTCAGAATGGGTTAAACTCTATGGGTGACTACTGGGTTGGGCTGCCGGGTACAAGGGCCACCCCCCCCCCCCCTGTTATGTCTGGCAGAAGCCGTTGAGGGCTGATTTCACCCTCGTGTGGCTTGCCAAAGGAGGCATCTACCTTTCTGTCTATGTTCTCATAGTCCATTCTCATGCATTTGGTAAACCAGGGGTGCCCATCGCGATCTACCAGTAGATCACAAAGGCTGTGCAGGTGGATCACATGACATGCCCCCTAAAGAATATTTAATTAAAATATGAAAAAAAAAAAAAAAAAAACTGCCACTTGAATTAAGGTGACTTGATTGATTGACATCAAAAGGGCCGGTCAGCTCCTCAAACCCACAATGCAATATTTTGTGTTGCTGTGCACAAACATTGGTAGCTAAATAAATAAAAAAACACTACCTATTCCATTTCTCCCGCTCCATTTCCCATTCCAAGTGCATTTGTCTTATATGTAACGTCAGCGCCGCTATTCCAAAGTTCCCTCAGGTACATATTTAAACCTTTTTCAGCAATGATATTTTTTTCAGTGGGTAGATCTTGTTGAGCTGGTCATTTTGAAGGTCAAAAAAGCGTGGTCACCACCGTTGTAAACTATAACTTTCAATAGACAGTAGTCATTGTGAAATCAACACCAGAATGTTTAGTTCAGAGAACGGTTATCAAACCTCACCAGTGCCAACCTGAAATGGCCGGTCTCTTCCTGAGTCACACATGCAGCAAAAACTATTTGACAGATTTGTTCATTTGCCAAGTGTTTAGTCAACAAATTCCTATGACTAGCAATCGACTAAGAATTCCTTTAGTCGATGACATCCCTAGGGGGAAACTAACGCCTATTTTATACCATGTATAAATGGGCATTTACTCAGAATTAATATTGTACGCAGGTGTTGCGTATTGAAAATAGCCGATGTAACGTGTTGTGAGCTTGTACATCAGCTATTTACATCAGCCTGAACTATGAGCCACATAATAAATTAGGCTTAATGAGCACAAAATACTTTCTTCGGGTCTTTTGTTAAAGGTCGTATCAATCTCACACACACCAAGTAGATGTCGCAAATGCAGGCCAGTTCAATGTGTTTGCACTGAACATCTCTGTCTCTGCATCTTTCCCCTGTTTGTCGATCCTCTCTCTCTCTCTGTCTGTCTCTGCATCTTTCCCCTGTTTGTCTATCCTCTCTCTCTCTCTCTGTCTCTCTCTCTCTCACACACAAAGGCCCCTCTGTAAGCTGACTGTGGCCCTGTTCTTTCCCACACTGGCAGTGGATTATATAAAAAGGGTTCATCCTCATCTCTCTCTCTCACTGCCCTGGAGAGAGAGAAGTGTTACACCACTAAGTGCTATATCAATATTCACCTATAAGTGTCAGTGTTCATTTTGACAGTATATTTTTATTTATTTTGATTAAATTTCATTTGGTTTTAGTCATATTTTAGGCATCTGAAAAGTTATAGTTGTAGTTGACCAAATATCACAAGATTTTAGTTGATTAAATCTACAGGTTTCTTCGACAATTTATTTATTTACACTTGGTTGGTTGAATGCTGAAAAAATAGCCAATCTGCAAGCTTGCGACGTGTTGTTCTTCCTCCATATCAGTACCGTCGGGGCATGTACAGTTCTTCCTCCATATCAGTACAGTCGGGGCATGTACAGTTCTTCCTCCATATCAGTACAGTTGGGGCATGTACAGTTCTTCCTCCATATCAGTACAGTCGGGGCGTGTACATTGTACAGTTCATGTTCTGAATACACCAGATTGTTTTCAAATGGGTTTGAATAGACAGTCGAGTCCACCGACCACATGATCCTCTCGAGTCCAACCTGACTCCTGTCATGTCTCACCTGGTTAACAGTTTCAGCCCCAGTGCTGTAGTGGCCGCTAGCACGTTTTGAAAAAAAAACTACTAAAATGGCCGACCGATCAGTTCCGGTTCAAACACGAAACAACATCCACTAGCTATTTGAAAGGTCAGCTGGGGAGGTGATCCGATGGAGGAATAACTGTTTTTGTCACATCTAAGTCAAATTAAGATCTAATCAAGCCTTGAATATCGCATTTTGAGCATGTTATGATCCATAATGCACATAAAGACCGCGCGTGCATGAGAGTATTTTGGCTGTATTTAGGTAAACGTCACGGATCGTTAGCATAAAATGCTAAATGGACCGCATTTATTTTTTATTTCTTTCCCCTGGATTATGGGGAATAAAACAAATCTCAAATGTCAACGGTGAATTGATCTCGTTTTCTCTGGGCCGGTGCGGAACCAGTTAAGTAATTGCTTTGGGGGAGGGGGGGGGTGTTAGTTTTAGGGGGAAAAAAACGACATAAAAATACTACAAAACTCACATAACATCACTCGCATCACATAACAAGTGCAGTGTTTCCTGTAGGAAAAAGCCTTGCCTTTGCCTTGCCTTGCAAAAACACTGCCGGAATCCCTGAAGTGGAGCCTTATGGGTGCATTTGGTACCATTTGTACCCTCTCGAGAGTTAAATGAGGTGCGCTCAGTAAAGGACAGAGGTAATGGTGTTGTGTGGTACCTTAGACAGAGAGGAAGCAGTGTGCCCGACTCCTGGTTGAACTTCAAATGGACGTACCTTAGACAGAGAGGAAGCAGTGTGCCCGACTCCTGGTTGAACTTCAAATGGACGTACCTTAGACAGAGAGGAAGCAGTGTGCCCGACTCCTGGTTGAACTTCAAATGGACGTACCTTAGACAGAGAGGAAGCAGTGTGCCCGACTCCTGGTTGAACTTCAAATGGACGTACCTTAGACAGAGAGGAAGCAGTGTGCCCGACTCCTGGTTGAACTTCAAATGGACGTACCTTAGACAGAGAGGAAGCAGTGTGCCCGACTCCTGGTTGAACTTCAAATGGACGTACCTTAGACAGAGAGGAAGCAGTGTGCCCGACTCCTGGTTGAACTTCAAATGGACACTCTCCAGTTGTCGCGTCCGCACCAACTCATGGGGAACGATGGCCGCCGAGCTCTCGCTCTCCAAGCTGTCCTTCCGACTCCTGAGACACCGGCAGGATAACGGGGGAAAGAGTGAGACACCGGCAGGATAACGAGACACCGGCAGGATAACGAGACACCGGCAGGATAACGAGACACCGGCAGGATAACGAGACACCGGCAGGATAACGCGGGAAAGAGGGAGAGAAGAGTAAATGAAGATGGGAGTTCAGTTAGAGAAGAGGAGGCTGTCGGGGAAAAAAATAAACTGTGTGTGAAGATGGCATATTACCATGGTTTGTGTGTGTGTGTGTGTGTGTGTGTGTGGGTGTACATAATTTTTGTTTTTGTTTTGATTGTATTGCTGTATTGTTGTACTGTTCTTTCTGCTTTGGCAATGTAAACGTATGTTTTCTCATGCCAATAAAGCCCTTTGAATTGAATTGAATTGAATTGGGTGGGGGGGGGGGTGGTGGGGGGGAGAGGTTTGCCTGAGTGAGTGAGGCGGCATTAAGACAAAGACGTTTCAGGTGAATCCGTAAAGGACGTGTAACACACGTCCTAGTGCATTTTCATTGATGTCAAACGAGAGGAAATTGTGTCCAGTAAACTTTCTGAAAACGACTGACATTTTTTTTTAAACGTCTTCACGTGGATGTCGGGTTGAAGTTGTCAGTGTGTGTGTGTGTGTGTGTGTGTGTGTGTGTGTGTGTGTGTGTGTGTGTGTGTGTGGACTCACTGAGGTCTCTCATGGCCGTGCCTCTGGCTGCTGATTGGTGGCAGCGCTGCCTTACTGTTGAACTCCAGGCCTTTCCTCAGAGCCTCCCTGATCTGCTCCGTGTCTGGTGGACACACACACACACACACACACACACACACACACACACACACACAGGTCAGCATGACATTACCTATGTTAACGTCCAACTCATCATGACAGGTCAACAATCGATATTCAGCCGATATTACCGATAATAAAATGTTTTCCGTATTTTTCCGTAACATTAAATTCACTTTGTCACTCACTTTGCCACTCGATCTGCCACTCGATCTGCCATTCACTATATGTATGCGCATTTTAGGCAGCGGTGGCCTAATGGTTTGCGGAGCGGTCTTGATATCAGAAAGGTTGCTATAGTTCGTATCCCCGGACCGGCACGTTAAAATTACCACCGCTGAAGTGCCCTTGAACAAGGCCTTGAACCCCTACCATGAAATGTTCTATGAGCAGGGCCTGGCTGTAAACAAGTTCTTGAGCTTAGTCCAGTTACCCTGGGTAAACATAGTAATTTTGCTTTACTTTACCCTTTATTGCCCCCCCCCCCCCCCCCCCCCCCCCCCCTCGTGATCGCATTTTTAATTCACTAATAAATTCATTATTATTCTTTTTTTGGTGATTTTCATAATAAATAAAAAAAACCTGGGTCACTATTTTAACCCATTCTGACCGGGCACCCATTTTGGTGTCAGCATCATGTTATGCTTTAGCTATTTAAAAATAGCAGATCTACAAGCTCATATCGCGCCACCGAGTGGCGCGATACGAGCTTGTAGGTCTGCTATTTTTGAAAAATCGAAACAGCGACTGACATTTCTAGAATCTGATCTCAGGTCAGAATGGGGTTAATCAGACCATAGTGTGTTGTGTCCAGTGGAAACCTCGTATGAATCTGATCTCAGGTCAGAATGGGTTGAAAGCGTTGTGTGTACCTTTGTCCGACAGCCTCCGTGGTTGTGAGCCGATGCAGATGGAGCGGCTGTCCTCCTCGTCCTCCGGCGGTCGACTCAGGTCGTCCCAGACGCACTTGGCGCTGACGCCGCTCAGGTTGGAGCCCTCGCTCTCGATGCCCAGGTCCACCCTCTCCTGCTTGGAGGAGCAACACACAGAGACGCAAACATTAGACTAGCCCTTAGACTCTCGATGCCCAGGTCCACCCTCTCCTGCTTGGAGGAGCAACACACAGAGACGCAAACATTAGACTAGCCCTTAGACTCTCGATGCCCAGGTCCACTCTCTCCTGCTTGGAGGAGCAACACACAGACGCAAACATTAGACTAGCCCTTAAGACTCTAGATGCCCAGGTCCACTCTCTCCTGCTTGGAGGAGCAACACACAGACGCAAACATTAGACTAGCCCTTAGACTCTCGATGCCCAGGTCCACCCTCTCCTGCTTGGAGGAGCAACACACAGACGCAAACATTAGACTAGCCCTTAGACTCTCGATGCCCAGGTCCACTCTCTCCTGCTTGGAGGAGCAACACACAGACGCAAACATTAGACTAGCCCTTAGACTCTCGATGCCCAGGTCCACCCTCTCCTGCTTGGAGGAGCAACACACAGACGCAAACATTAGACTAGCCCTTAAGACTCTAGATGCCCAGGTCCACCCTCTCCTGCTTGGAGGAGCAACACACAGACGCAAACATTAGACTAGCCCTTAGACTCTAGATGCCCAGGTCCACTCTCTCCTGCTTGGAGGAGCAACACACACAGACGCAAACATTAGACTAGCCCTTAGACTCTAGATGCCCAGGTCCACTCTCTCCTGCTTGGAGGAGCAACACACAGACGCAAACATTAGACTAGCCCTTAGACTCTCGATGCCCAGGTCCACCCTCTCCTGCTTGGAGGAGCAACACACACAGACGCAAACATCAACACTAGCACTCTGAAGAAAACCAAACGAAACGCTAAAAAAAGGAGGCCGACATGACATCTACGAATACATCTACACTGTAGATGTATTCGTAGATGTCATGTCGGCCTCCCTTTTTTTTTGGTGTATTTTTCAGAGCAGGTTGACTGTGTAGATTCTACAGTCAACCTGCTCTGAAAAATACACCACGTCAAATTTGTTGACGACAATACCACAATGCATAGAATTAACCCATTTTTGGACGGGAACCCCTTTTGGTGTTTTAAAGCATTATGTTATACTTTAGCTATTACTTTTTCATACTTTAGCTATTGAAAAATAGCAGATCTACAACTTGTAGGTCTGCTATTTTTGAAAAATCGTGAAAATCTTTGAATATATATTATTACAGAGTGAACATTTTAACTCAAATCTTTGCTTCTGGGGGGGGGTCCCTGGAACAATATATTTTCAGATGGGGGGGCGGAGGCATATTACATATAATGTTTGGGGTCCTTGACATGAAATATTGAGCACCACTGATACAGAAACATAAGGTTTTTCAGAAAAATGTCAGGATTTTGAAGACTTTTTTTTTTTTTTTTCGACGTCAGGCCTAAATGGGTTAAAACACAGTTGCAAAGCCGGGGACCGCCTGCATGTCAGTAATAGCATCGCACAAAAGCATACGTAGATAAGTTTGCAGAAAACAAGCAAAGTCTTACTTGTAAGTGTGGATCAATGTCAAAGATGGTCTCTCCTCTTCTCATGTCTGTGATGAGCCAAGGGCCGCCAGCACTGTACACAGAAGACAGGACAATCATGTACTGTACACAGAAGATAGGACACTGTACACAGAAGACAGGACAATCATGTACTGTACACAGAAGATAGGACACTGTACACCAGGGGTAACCAACCAGGGGTTCGCGAGCTACCAGTAGCTCGCGGGAACCTTTCAAGTCGATCCCGAAGTGTCAGACTGACGGGCACTCGGGCAGCCAGCCATCACTGCCAATACACAGCAGAACGTTTACAGTCTATGGCAGGGGTCGGCAACCGGCGGCTCAAGAGCCGCTTGCGGCTCTTGAGCACTCCCCTAGTGGCTCCCTGTAGCATTACAAAAGAATCTATGAAAATGTATAATGTTTATTTTTTCACATTTTTATTTTTCATTTATGGTTTCTGCAGGAGGCCAAACGTGACAGAAACATTCTTAAGTTTCCCAATTTTGTAAAAAGTGTGTAGAATAAATATTATGATGGATTGCCTGTATGCTTAATCTGCAGTATAGCCCTGAAACATGACTGTCAGTCATGACGCAACAGCAGCCTGTTTTACGCAATCGCAGTCCAAACGTGTATATAAACATTCCGATTTAAAATATAAAGTCCTCGCCACATGTGCCACGGGAGTTAGAAATGTGCTGGTACAGCGATTAGCATTGCTGCATCCCGCGTTGTTTAATAAAAAGCATTTTTATCCGAGCGCCCCTTTTTTCAAACGGGGTTGGGAAACAGTTGCACACCGGGTGGGGGCGCGTAGTTGAAAGCCAATGGCCAGTAAATAACTGCTCGGATAAAAATGCTTTTTATTAAACAACGCGGGATGCAGCAATGCTAATCGCTGTACCAGCAACATTCTAACACCCGTGGCACATGTGGCGAGGACTTTATATTTGGAATCTGAATGTTTATGTACACGTTTACAATTTAAATGTAGCGATTGCGTAAAACAGGCTGCAGTTGCCATGACGCACCATGGCTAAATCTGCAGTGACAAACTATCAAACAATAAATAAAACGTGGCAAGCCATTCACAGACGGTGACTATATGAAGGAGTCATATAGACGTTTTATTATCTCCCGGGTTGCAACGAAACAGCAAAGCAGCAGCCAGCAGTGGTGTAGTTTAAAGCTGCGATCCACTTCTTAAAAGTTTGCTCCCTTCTGCCTTCCCACACACTTGTGTGGAAAACATGGAATGCTCTTCCAGACAATTATGTGAACATGAAGAAACTCGCATTTGGAGTATTATCCATCTTTGGATCAACGTACTTTTGTGAGCAGATATTCTCAAACATGAACTACATTAAATCCAAATACCGCACACGCCTCACCGATAAGAGCTTGCAGTCGTGTGTAAAGATAAAAGTGACATTTTACATGCCCAATGTTGAGAAGCTCTCCAGCGATGTCCACACACAGAAATCACATTAAACGGGTAAGAACACAATGCAAAAAACATGGCATAATAATGGAGGGTGCGTTGACTGCGTTCGGAAATGCGCACCGGGAGCGCACTCGCCTATTAGTTTGCATTGCACAGTGCGCTATTTCCGAACGGGCTTGAACCATAGCGCTCTTTTTATTTTGATAGATAGGCTAATATCCACTTTCAGCCCTGTTGTCTTCATTATATAAGCATTTTAAGGCTTACATTTTTTTGCGGCTCCAGATAGATTTTGAATTAATTTTTTTGGTCGAAAATGGCTCATTCAACATCTTGGGTTGCCGACCCCTGGTCTATGGTGTAACGTGTATTTAGAATAGCGCGCAGTGATGGCCCGAGTCGAGACATGTGTCTCGGGCCATCCACTGGTTAATGGCTCCTCCTGCTACAGACCGAGACGGAGCTGGAAGCCAGTAGCGACACCTCGTAACAACAACCCGAATATCAGCGGCTTTCCGTCCACAGTTTGCTCGTCGGGGTCGCGTTAAGAAAAGAGAGAGAGAGGCGGCGAAGAGGTTGCAGTTTGGGTCGAGAAGGAAGTAGGGTGGTTAAAATTAAAAAAAAACTCAACAAAGAAGTTTATTTGTATTTTTGTCCTAATATTTTTTATTTCTAATACATTTGTCTTAATATTATTTGACATTGATAATATAACTTACTATAAGTATTTATTCTAATTTAAGCTTTAGTCTTTGTGTGGATGTGTGCACATGCATTGAGCCTGTCAGAAATAGCAAAAAAACAATTGTTTTTTCTAACACGTTTTAGTGGTAGATCTTGGCTTACAATTGGGAATAAAATGGGCTCTTGGGCTTGAAAAGGTTGGTTACCACTGCTGTACACAGAAGACAGGACCATCAGGCACACAGGTTTGAGTTCCTTGAACCCCACCTCCCTCTGGTAGACGGTACAAAGTACCAAAAGCTAACGCTAACATCTAGAAAAATCCCTTCATTCCTAATGCCATTAAAGTACCATTCTGAGCGGGAACCCCTTTTGGTGTTTCAAGCATTATGTTATACTTTAGCTAGTATTATATAGCAGATCTACAAGCTCGTAGAGCGGGACAGAGTGCCGCGCTACGAGCTTGTAGGTCTGCTATTTTTGAAAAACAATTGTGAAAATGCAGCACAAATCTTTGAATATATATTCTTTCAGAGCGAACATTTTTAACTCAAATCTTTGCTTCTGAGGGGTTCCTGGAACAACATATTTTCAGATGGGGGTCGGTGGCCAATTACATATCATTTTTGGGGAACTTGACATGAAATATTGAGCACCACTGATATAGAAACATGAGGTATTTCAGAAAACTGTCAGGATTTAGAAGACATTTTTTAAATTTTGACGTCAGGCCTAAATGGGTTAAGGCACTAAATGATACCATGTCTCGCTAGATTTGGTTTTTTTTAATGTATTTGCCACTTTACCATGAAAAACAATTGTGTAAGTGTTGTTACTGTTGTTGTTGCCGTTTGTTTTTTACTGTTGTTGAGACCGAAGACACATTTCCACACGTGGACAATAAATTAAATAGTTCATAGAACAGCACTCGGCAACAGATGGTGGTGGGGGTAAATGAAGTTCAGTGAGATTCCTGTCCAAATCTAACTGAACTTCTATATAGCTCAGCCAGACGGGACAAAACCTTCTATTTAATTGTTCAAATATTAATATTTATCTAAATATACAAAGTGAAAAAAGAAGAAGCTACTTCAATAGTATTGCCCAGCCAAAGGTTAGCCTGTGTGGACGTTGGTGTTGGTGAGTGTTGACTCACTCCTCACACCAAGGGGTTCTCAAACTACGTCATGTCCAGGACACCCACATTGATATATTTGGCCGTCCAAAGTTCTGCCATATTAATTCTGCTATTTTTGAATAGCCAGTGTATAAAATATTGATTTTAAAGTGGTTAAAATGATTGTGATGATCGCGTTGTGAACTTGTAGATCGGCTATTTTCCATGCCAAGTGTAAAATGACTTATACTGGAGGACTAGTACCGGTACATTCCTAACATTTTAGTCTAGTTTCTATCTGTTGACGAAATTGTCAGTATATATTTAGTCTTAGTTTTAGTCATCATAGCTTAGTTTTCCTCTAATTTCGTTTTTGTCAGTGTTAAAAAGGTAGTCGACGAACATTTTGCGTCTTTTAGTTTTAGTCGACGAAAACAACATTGCAGCAAGCGTCATTACGACGGCATCGAGGCCCGCCAAAATACATTTCGTTCGACTAAATCCAACTGTAGATTTAGTCGACTAAAACTAGACTAACACTAAAGCATTCCAGGTGACAAAAAATGTGACTATAACCCATTTTGGGCGTTTATTATGCTATGATTTAGCTATTGAAAAATAGCAGATCTACAAGCTCATAGCGCACCACTCGGTGGCGCGCTATGAGCTTGTAGGTCTGCTATTTTTGACTGACATAGAAACATAGCCTTTTCAGAAAACTGTCAGGATGTGGAAGACATTTTTAGAATCTGATCTCTGGTCAGAATGGGATAAACTAAATGAAAACTAGTCAAGAGACTATGACTAAAACAGTGCCACTCACACATGGACCCCTCGCAGAAGGTCCAGGATACCTTGACCGTTCCACTGCTGGGCAGCCTGGAGCTCCTCCGTGCACACGCCCACGATCTGCAGCAAGGAAACACCACAAGACACACAGTTTAGTTTTAGTTTCATTTAGTTTTGCCTTTATTTTATATTAGACAGACAGTAGGCTGACAGGAAATGGGGGAGAGAGAGATGGGGGAGTAAAGCAAGTAGACTTGCCGAGCCATGAGGCCCATAGGGGCAGGAGCCTATCTCCTGTTTCTGTAGCCATGAGGCCCATAGGGGCAGGAGCCTATCTCCTGTTTCTGTAGCCATGAGGCCCATAGGGCAGGAGCCTATCTCCTGTTTCTGTAGCCATGAGGCCCATAGGGCAGGAGCCTATCTCCTGTTTCTGTAGCCATGGGCCCCATAGGGCAGGAGCCTATCTCCTGTTTCTGTAGCCATGAGGCCCATAGGGGCAGGAGCCTATCTCCTGTTTCTGTAGCCATGAGGCCCATAGGGGCAGGAGCCTATCTCCTGTTTCTGTAGCCATGAGGCCCATAGGGCAGGAGCCTATCTCCTGTTTCTGTAGCCATGAGGCCCATAGGGGCAGGAGCCTATCTCCTGTTTCTGTAGCCATGAGGCCCATAGGGGCAGGAGCCTATCTCCTGTTTCTGTAGCCATGAGGCCCATAGGGGCAGGAGCCTATCTCCTGTTTCTGTAGCCATGAGGCCCATAGGGGCAGGAGCCTATCTCCTGTTTCTGTAGCCATGAGGCCCATAGGGCAGGAGCCTATCTCCTGTTTCTGTAGCCATGAGGCCCATAGGGCAGGAGCCTATCTCCTGTTTCTGTAGCCATGAGGCCCATAGGGGCAGGAGCCTATCTCCTGTTTCTGTAGCCATGAGGCCCATAGGGCAGGAGCCTATCTCCTGTTTCTGTAGCCATGAGGCCCATAGGGCAGGAGCCTATCTCCTGTTTCTGTAGCCATGAGGCCCATAGGGCAGGAGCCTATCTCCTGTTTCTGTAGCCATGAGGCCCATAGGGGCAGGAGCCTATCTCCTGTTTCTGTAGCCATGAGGCCCATAGGGGCAGGAGCCTATCTCCTGTTTCTGTAGCCATGAGGCCCATAGGGCAGGAGCCCATCTCCTGTTTCTGTAGCCATGAGGCCCATAGGGGCAGGAGCCTATCTCCTGTTTCTGTAGCCATGAGGCCCATAGGGGCAGGAGCCTATCTCCTGTTTCTGTAGCGTGAGGCAGCTTGGTGTACAAGTACACCCCCTGGACATGACGCTAGTATGTCGCAGGGACTTAACCCCAATCCAACCCTTGATGCTGAGTGTCAAGCAGGGAGGCACTAAGTCCCATTTTTAGAGTCTTTGGTATGACCCGGCCGGGGATCGAACCCCGACCTCCCAGTCTCAGGGCAGACACTCTAACCACAAGGCCACTGAGCTGGTATGGGGGAGTGACATGCAGTAAAGGCCGTCGGGATCGGGAGTCGAACCCGCGGCACACTGCCAGACTCGGGCTATACCGGCCAAGGTGCCTGGACCGCTGAGCAACGGCCCAGGCCAAATTAATTTAGTTTTAAGTCACATTTTAGTCACCTGAAAATGTTCTAGTGTTAGTCTGGCTTTAGTCGACTAAATGTCATACGATTTTAATCTACAGTTGATTTAGTCGACTAAAATGTGTTTTGACAGGCCTTGATGTCGTTGTAATGGCAGATTTTACACTTTGGTTGGCATGCTGAAAATAGCAGATCTGCAAGCTCACCTTGTACTTGTAGATCTGCTATTTTCAGCATGCAACCTAGGACAAAACTGGATCTCTTTTTTCTTTTAAGATATTTTTTGCGGCTTACGCCTTTTATTGGTTTTTGAAGGGACAGACAGTAGGCTGACAGGAAACGGGAGAGAGATGGGGGATGACATGCAGTAAAGGCCGTGTCGGGCTCGGGAGTCGAACCCGCGGCACACTGCGACTGGATTACCAGTCGGGTGCCCAGACGGTTACTCCACCGCCTGGGCCAAAAGTACTGGATCTCTTGTCCACTAGTCCCTTCTCTAACATTTTAGTCTAGTTTTTATTTGTTGACGAAATTGTCAATATATTTAGTCTTAGTTTTAGTCACCATAGATTCCTTTCTATTTAGTTTTAGTCTGTGAAAAAAGGTAGTCGACGAACATTTTCCGTCATAGATTTAGTCGACGAAAACAACATGCCTGATTTGTACTTAAACGTGTGTCGTGAACTCATAATGGCACCTCTCTGTGTGTGTCGTGAACTCATAATGGCACCTCTCTGTGTGTGTCGTGAACTCATAATGGCACCTCTCTGTGTGTGTCGTGAACTCATAATGGCACCTCTCCGTGTGTCGTACACTCATAATGGCACCTCTCTGTGTGTGTCGTGAACTCATAATGGCACCTCTGTGTGTGTCGTGAACTCATAATGGCACCTCTCTGTGTGTGTCGTGAACTCATAATGGCACCTCTCTGTGTGTGTCGTGAACTCATAATGGCACCTCTCCGTGTGTCGTACACTCATAATGGCACCTCTCCGTGTGTGGTGAACTCATAATGGCCCCTCTCTGTGTGTGTCGTGAACTCATAATGGCACCTCTCTGTGTGTGTCGTGAACTCATAATGGCACCTCTCTGTGTGTGTCGTGAACTCATAATGGCACCTCTCTGTGTGTGTCGTGAACTCATAATGGCACCTCTCTGTGTGTGTCGTGAACTCATAACGGCACCTCTCTGTGTGTGTCGTGAACTCATAACGGCACCTCTCTGTGTGTGTCGTGAACTCATAATGGCACCTCTCTGTGTGTCGTGAACTCATAATGGCACCTCTCTGTGTGTGTCGTGAACTCATAACGGCACCTCTCTGTGTGTGTCGTGAACTCATAATGGCACCTCTCTGTGTGTGTCGTGAACTCATAATGGCACCTCTCTGTGTGTGTCGTGAACTCATAACGGCACCTCTCTGTGTGTGTCGTGAACTCATAACGGCACCTCTCTGTGTGTGTCGTGAACTCATACTGGCACCTCTCCGTGTGTCGTGAACTCATAATGGCACCTCTTCGTGTGTGTCGTGAACTCATAATGGCACCTCTCTGTGTGTGTCGTGAACTCATAATGGCACCTCTCTGTGTGTGTCGTGAACTCATAACGGCACCTCTCTGTGTGTGTCGTGAACTCATACTGGCACCTCTCTGTGTGTCGTGAACTCATAATGGCACCTCTTCGTGTGTGTCGTGAACTCATAATGGCACCTCTCTGTGTGTGTCGTGAACTCATAATGGCACCTCTCTGTGTGTGTCGTGAACTCATACTGGCACCTCTCCGTGTGTCGTGAACTCATAATGGCACCTCTCTCTGTGTGTCGTGAACTCATAATGGCACCTCTCTGTGTGTGTCGTGAACTCATAATGGCACCTCTCTGTGTGTCGTGAACTCATAATAGCACCTCTCTGTGTGTCGTGAACTCATAATAGCACCTCTCTGTGTGTCGTGAACTCATAATGGCACCTCTCTGTGTGTCGTGAACTCATAATGGCACCTCTCTCTGTGTGTCGTGAACTCATACTGGCACCTCTCTGTGTGTGTCGTGAACTCATAATGGCACCTCTCTGTGTGTGTCGTGAACTCATAACGGCACCTCTCTGTGTGTGTCGTGAACTCATAATGGCACCTCTCTGTGTGTGTCGTGAACTCATAACGGCACCTCTCTGTGTGTGTCGTGAACTCATAACGGCACCTCTCTGTGTGTGTCGTGAACTCATAACGGCACCTCTCTCTGTGTGTCGTGAACTCATAACGCCACCTCTCTGTGTGTGTCGTGAACTCATAATGGCACCTCTCTGTGTGTGTCGTGAACTCATAACGGCACCTCTCCGTGTGTGTCGTGAACTCATAATGGCAGCTCTCCCAGACACTCAGTCAACACGGCGCGTTGTGAGCTGGAGGCAGATTTTCTAGCATTACACTGCATATTAAATCAAGCACAGCTATGCTGTGAAGTTTGCGAACGTGTGCTACAAGTCTAATCCCTTTATCCACCATTGATTTTTCTCAGGACTATTAATTTAAAGAAGAAAGCACACACATCTTGTCAATAAATCGCCAGGTGCAGGACAGAAGAAGTCGACATCTAAAAAACAAGAGAACCTGCACACTGGATCATGCTGTGTGCTTCCTGATTGGTTAATCATTGCGACCGGGGGGTTTTTCCGGACCAATGACAAAGCTTCTAGGAACATCTTTGAATGCAGATTGTGGCCAGATTGTGTCACAGAGACTAATTGTTTTTGGGAGTGTTTTACCCATTGCTGGCTGTCTGAATATAAAAACAAAAAGAAAAAAAAGTAATTAACATTTTTACATATTATTGCTTATAGCAGCTTTAAGTTAACCAATTTAAAATAGCCTTGGGAGCCATTTGTATTAATAATAATACATTTTATTTATAAGGCGCCTTTCAGGGCACTCAAGGTCGCTGTTACAACAGGTTAAAACAGTTTATACAAACATAGTTAAAAGCAAAACATAACCAAGTAGTGGACTAAGGTCCACTTCACTTGCCGTTGTTCTGTCCCCTGTACCATGTTGATCTGTTCCTGTATTGTACTGTGTTTTTGTATGGATGTAGTGTTGGGTGCTTGCACATATGCACACATGGCATCAACGCATGGTGTTGTGTGCACTGTGCAGGCACACTACACTTTGTCCTCCTTTTCATCATTCCTTTTTTAAGAGCCTGCTCAGGGACCTCAGATGAAATTTAGCTTCGGCTAACTCTGGCCCATTTACATTGATGTGATTAATGAGCTTTGTCCCCGTCAAATAAATAACCAAGGTACAGCTTGCAGCAGAGGTCAGCCATATGCCTGCCTAAACAGGTGGGTAATTCTCACCTGCAGAAAAGTGATAGTGCCAAAGACGGTGAGGACGGGTTGCATCTGTGGGTCCTCCGTTAGCAGCATGTGCTGGATGCGAGACTCGCTACTGTCCAGCGGACTGTGCCATGAAACGTGGTCCCCGCTGCAAAATGTGTTTTCTGTAGAAGGAGGAGGAGGAGGAAGAAGATGTGGGCTTGAATTACAAAGCAAAAAAAAAAAATCTTTCCAGCTCCAAGTAAAACACACCCCTTTACGAGTGTTAATTTGGACGGAGAACTTGGATCGTTGGGTTTCTATAAGCCGTCAAGACCCAAAGGGTTGCGTAGGAGTGAGAGAGAGAGAGAGAGGTTAAGAAAAAAGAAATTCATCTGCTTGGGAGGTAACATGCACCCGTTCCAGATTCACTGCCTAAGAAAAGGAGGGGAATGAAGACAGCCAGGAACCCGTATTCATCCAGCATAGACGCAGCCCACCCACGTGCAAATTGACCCCAGCTGGAGAGAGTAGAAGGGGGTTGAAAGGGTGGAGGAGGGGAGGGGCATAGCTTGGAGAGAATGGCCTTTCTCTCCACCCGGCCGGCTTTTAAAGACCCCTCCATCCCTCCTCGACCGACCTTTAATGTATACAATACATCATATACACACACTGAGGATTTAAAACAACTTAGCAGCACATTGTCTCTCTCCCTCTCGCGCTCACATGCTCAGACATGGGCCGTCACAGTCCCACTGATAAGATTAGTTTAGCCATTCTGACCTGAGATCAGATTCATACGAGAATCAGATCAGCAGATCTACAAGCTCATAGCGCGCCACTCGGTGGCGCGCTATGAGCTTGTAGATCTGCTATTTTTCAATAGCTAAAGCATAACATGATGCTAATACCAAAATGGGTTCCCGTTCAGAATGGGTTAAAGTTTAGCCAATTATTTTGACTTTTTGGAAATGATCACACGTCAGTGTTGGTAATATAAATGATGTCTTTGCTTTTTGAAAATAGAACATTTAGAAAAAGGTTAAAGTGGTTAAAAAAAACTATAATAATAATTGTAATTTAACACTGGAAATGTTGCTGCAGGAATACTCCACTGTAGAGTAAGTAGCCTTGCCGAGCCATGAGGCACATAGGGCTGTTTCTGTTCCCTGGACATGACGCTAGTATGTCGCAGGGACTAACCCCCAATCCAACCCTTGATGCTGAGTGTCAAGCAGGGAGGCACTGGGTCCCATCTTTAGAGTCCCCCAATCCAACCCTTGATGCTGAGCGTCAAGCAGGGAGGCACTGGGTCCCATTTTTACAGTCCCCCAATCCAACCCTTGATGCTGAGCGTCAAGCAGGGAGGCACTGGGTCCCATTTTTTGAGTCCCCCAATCCAACCCTTGATGCTGAGTGTCAAGCAGGGAGGCACTGGGTCCCATTTTTACAGTCCCCCAATCCAACCCTTGATGCTGAGTGTCAAGCAGGGAGGCACTGGGTCCCATTTTTACAGTCCCCCAATCCAACCCTTGATGCTGAGCGTCAAGCAGGGAGGTACTGGGTCCCATTTTTAGAATCCCCCAATCCAACCCTTGATGCCGAGTGTCAAGCAGGGAGGCACTGGGTCCCATTTTTAGAGTCTTTGGTATGACCCGGCCGGAGTTTGAACCCAGAAATCCCAGTCTCAGGGTCGGACAGAGATGTAGGTGTGGGCAAAAATAAATCAGTGATATATCGCAATTTTTACACAATATCATGCCACAATATCAATATTGAATCGCCAAGTTCAGAATCGATTTGTTTCTATATTTAAAAATGTATTTATTGATTCGTGTCCAGAAAGACTGACTGACATTATCTGGCTGCATTGAAGTGTATGATTGAACTTTTCATGGTCTATTGTTTAGAATTGTTTTAAAATGTTCTAGTAAGGGCATGGAGAAGCAGCCTTTAGACGTTATGGTAGATAACGTGAACCTGCGGCTCTCTGAATCCACAGACTTTTTTTTTTTTAAGAAATCTTAAGACATACCTTTTTAGCATTGCTTTTAACTAGGTCAGATCATTAATCCCCGTTTACGTTTATTTGAAATGCAAAATGTTTTTTTTCCTCTTTTCTTTCTTTCGTTTCTTTTAATGTTTCCTCTCTTTTGTAATCTGTGAAGCACTGTAATCTGTGAAGCACACAATCAAAACAAATAAAGTTTTGATTGATTGATAGTATAATGAAAGCAAAGTAACTTTGCAATATCGCATCATAATATATTTAACCCATTCTGACTGGGCACCCATTTTGGTGTCGGCATCATGTTATGCTTTAGCTATTTAAAAATAGCAGATCTACAAGCTCATATCGCGCCACCGAGTGGCGCGATACGAGCTTGTAGGTCTGCTATTTTTTGAAAAATCGAAGAACGACTGACATTTTTAGAATCTGATCTCAGGTCAGAATGGGTTCATCAGACCAGTGTGTGTCCGGCGGAAACCTCGTATGAATCTGATCTCAGGTCAGAATGGGTTATGAATCAAAATATGAATCGGCACCCTAGGTATCGATATCGTATGGAATCGGGAGGTAAGTGGCCTACTGTAGAGTGTGCCTCGTAGTCTGCTACTGGTGTAGACATGGATCACACAAACTAACACTCGTCACGTTTCAGGGCTGACTATTCGGTATTTTAGTCCGACGTCCTTTTGTAGTCCTACGTTACGTCCGGGTCCAAGTGGCACCAGCTCCCGTCCGCTTCTCATTTTAACCCATTCTGACCTGAGATCAGATTCATACGAGGTTTCCACTAGGACACACACTGGTCTGATTAACCCATTCTGACCTGAGATCAGATTCTAAAAATGTCAGTCGTTCTTCGATTTTTTTCAAAAATAGCAGACCTACAAGCTCGTAGCGCGCCACTCGGTGGCGCGCTACGAGCTTGTAGATCTGCTATTTTTCAATAGCTAAAGCGTAACATGATGCTAACACCAAAATGGGTGCCCGGTCAGAATGGGTTAAATAGCAATATCTAAACGTGTGAATCTTTTTGGGTTTTTCGTTATTTTACAGAAAGGAAGCCATTGAGGGTTAAAATGGGTCTTAATGCTTCCAACTCGAGTAGAATTGCATTTATTGAAGAGGCATCTGTACATTTTCAAATGATATTGTTATTATGCTTAAATTATTGCTTTGGCTAAAACGCTGAATCCCGCGGATAAAGTAGGCTATGTATAACTACAGGCATTAATAACTACAGACATTAGTCTATACCGCATATGTACAATTATATAGCCTACATTTAACAAACAAGCTTGATTGAAATTTGTAAATCAATACAAAAACTGCTATGAGGATAAAACCAGAAAGGCACTAGGCTAAGGCTTCTTTAAATCAGGTATAAAGTAAAATCACACACGTGTGAACTGAGTGGTGCAATTCCCCCCCCCCCCCCCTCTCTCTCTCTCTCTCTATCTCTCTCTCTCATTAGAGTCACTACCTCTCTCACTCTCTCTCATTAGAGTCACTACCCCTCTCACTGTTTCTGGCGCCCCCTACTGCTATTTTTAAGTCACATGCTCACACAGACACACAAACAAGTACGAGACACACAGACACACAGACACACAGACACACAAACACGTACGAGGACATTGCAAGCTGGTTGTAGGAGTGGTTGCACCACTCAAAAAGGAAAACGTGACAACCGTATAGAAAAAGGGGGTGCTCCGGTTGTCACCCCTGGGACAGTGTGCATTGCAAGTCCTCGCACGTCACGGCTAAAATACCGAATTGGTGCCGAAGCAAGCCTACATAAGCCAGAGACATTTCTGTCGCACATTTGAACTAGATACCGTATTCTAAATCACAACTGCTATACCAATCGATCAACTCCAAAGCAAAGCTAGCCAAAAATGATATGTGTGTATTGTTTTGGTGCGAGACTCTCTCACTCTGTGAGTGAAACGAGCGACCCCAGTCTATGAAAACAACCCCAAAAGAAGCGACCAGTTTCACCACTTGAGCCCAATTACATCAGCTATTTTCTACAAGAATCTTGAAAACAAAGCTCCAAATAAGCAACTACACGTCAGCAAACAATCCCAAAGAAAAGCAACCCGAATATGTAAGGGACTTTACAGGAAAACAAGCCGAAAGCACTTATAATAAGCAGACCTGGCAACACTGGCAACGCTGTTGCAGACCAGTGCTGCAGAGTGCAGACTACAAAAACAATGTTCCATCGGCCGACTAGTTTGTGCTGAACTAAATGCCAGTCTGTTGCACGTCTATTGGAGTTGGAAAGAGTCTCTTCTGTTTGGTGGAGAGTCACACACACTGCCAAAGATGTGGGACACCGTCAGAACTCTGTGGTAGCCTGCAGAGGTAACCCGTGACCTGGTTACAGTGAATGGCCCAAGATGCTTACAACAAAAGACTCCGGCTCATTTATGCTACCATGTGGGAATGTCATCTGGGGAAACATTACAGTACAGCGTGCATCTTAAACACCGCCTTGCCGGCAGCATTAAATCGCGCATTGACAGGGTTTTATCGCGCGTAACAATTATTTTGAAGAGCCAAATATCCGTAACCGCCATGTTACAATGACACAATGCTGTGTGTGGTGTCTTGACCGGTTGTTGTTTTCTCGCTCGGTGCAGAAACCACGAGTATCACAGCGCCTCCTGCTGTCGTGTCGGCCGTTGAAAAACCTTGTTTTCACCAGAAACGACTGATTTGGAGATACAGGCATTTGAACGCGGACCATTGAATGCAAGTGAACGCGCGTGCATCTTCAAAATGGCCGCGGCCACTGTCCCACTTGGGACCGAACGGTGGCTAAACGATATGATCCGATCAAAACATGGATTAAAGAATATATAAACCCCTGGATAACGTAGCTACGTTTATGGCAGGCTTAGACGATTAATTTAACACCGTTTTCTACGGTTCTGACGGGCTGCGTGTAAGGAAGACTGACTTCATTGCATTATAAATCACATTACAGGGATTATAGCAACACTGAACGACACACTGGCTGGGACACAGTTCATTAACTTTAGGAAACCATTTAAAATTTTAACCCATTTAGGCCTGATGTCGAAAATTAAAAAAATGTCTTCAAAATCTTTATGTTTCTGTATCAGTGGTGCTCAAGATTTCATGTCAAGGACCCCTCAACATGAAATATGATTTGAGTTTAGTTTGAGTCTAGTTTTTATTTGTTGACGAAATCAACATGTATATTTAGCCTTAGCTTTAGTCGTCACAGCTCCGTTTTCATTTAGTTTCCGTTTAGTTTTCGTCAGTGGAAAAAAGGTAGTCTGCGAACATTTTTCGTCTTAGTTTTTAGCCGACAAAAACAACACTGGAACAAGGGTCGCTCCTCTTACCCGACTGGAATACGTAGCGAGCCAGGCCTTGCATGAGCTCAGCTGGCCAGGTCGGTGGTGCCGTCTCCCCCAGTTCCCTCTTCAGCCTGAAGGTGAGCTCAAAGCCAAACCCACTGGGTCCCTCTGTTCCTGTGAATCTGACACACACAAACACAGAAACCACAAATAGATTGTAAATTAATTTATTATTTTGAAACAATTCATTGTAATAATCGTGACAGCCCAAAGACTTCTTAGGAAATAAACAGGAATGTTTTAGCTAACTACCGGTACAAGGCTTCTGGGCTAGTGAGCTAGCACAATACGGACAACATTACCTACTTTCAACTTGGCATCCATATTTTGGCATGTCATTAGAGGCAAAGAAAATAAATAAGTAAATACAAATACATAATATAATACAACCTTCAATTACTTTTATTGGCATATGGTATATTGGTATTTGTATTGAATTTATTTGTCATATGACAAATTGCATAGTGTCTACGGTTCCAAATCCTTTCTTTCAATATTTGTTCTGAAAGAAATCATTAAATGGAAATGAGCAGTGAGCAGAGCACCATGATGAGCACAGACGGTTCAGATACAACGGCCTAAAATGTTGGAAAGAACTAAGGCGTCTTCTTCAATGCTATTTTACTGACCCTGAGAGACTAAACCAACCGGCCAGCTCAGTTTAACCCATTTTGGACTGAGGTCGATTAAATCCCCCAAAAAATCTGAATGTTTCTATGTCAGTGGTGCTCAACCTTTTTCATGTGAAGGACCCCCAGAATTATCTCTATTGGGCCACGGACCCCCATCTCAAAATATGTAGTTCCAGGGACCCCCCCCCCAGAAGCCAATATTTTAGTTAGAAATGTTCGCTCTGAAATATATATTCAAAAAAACTTGCACCACATTTTCACGACTTTTCAAAAATAGCAGACCTACAAGCTCGTAGCGCGCCACTCGGTGGCGCGCTACGAGCTTGTAGGTCTGCTATTTTTCAATATTTTTAAAGCATAACATAATACTTAGTTAAAACACCAACAGGGTTTCCCGCACAGAATGGGTTATTAAAACATAAACAGCAGCAGCTGTTCTGCTGCTCTTCTCTCTGTCATGCTAAAAAAGCACGAAGCTGTCAAAAACTCTGCTGCAGAACAATGGAGAGACGCGAGTCATTAACCCCCATCTCTAGTCTGTAGGTGGTCTACTGCTGGTCCCCATGACTGCCTAAACTCAAGGAAAGTGATGTTTTGTTAACACAGAACCAAATGGGCCTGACCCCAGAACCGTTTTAAATAATGCAACGTCACTAGTGCTCAGAGAGGCTTTGTTTGTGCAATGCTAAAACTAGGAAATATAGCCCATGTATTATGCTATGCAGATTTTCATTATAAATAGTTTTTTTTAGTGATGCACTGAATATTCGGCCGCAGAAAATGTTCGGCAGAAAATGGCCACACACACACACACACATCGGCTCTTATTCTCTCTCTTTCTGGAAACAATCAAAACGATGGAATTGCACAAAAAAACAATACCACCCAATTTATTCAGTGATTTTACTTAATTCAAATATCACTTATTTTTTTTGGTTTTGTTGTGATAATCCTCCCTACTATAGAGTGTGCTGACCATATAAGGAGTTTCTCCCTGTCCCCAGTTCACCCCTGGGGGTCAAAAGAGCTTTTGTTTTTGGCTATAGGTGGCCCAGCCTTCATCCAATCAGGATAGAGAGGGGCCTTCCGCCAATCATGATCGAGCGGGGGTGGGCCTTGGTGTGCTGTGCTGTTGGCCTGTCCCCCCACTCTTGTTACCAGGGCGGTAATCATTAAAATCACTGAATGCTCCTTTAAATGTTTTACACCTGTGTGAACCTGTGTCTGTAATACGACAAGAAAGCCTTGCGTAGCTGCGTCTATCTGGGAGCGTACCCATGTTCCCCAGGTTCTATGTTCCCCAGGTTCTGTGTTCCCCAGGTTCTATGTTCCCCACCATGCAAAAAAGCTTCTTTGTTCCCCACTTAGAATAAACCTAAACCAGAAACCTAACCTAGTGATTTTTGTAATTGTAGTAAGACTAAAAGTATTTTAGCAACTTAGTCTTAGTGTTAGCAAATTCTGATTTAAGCTCTGCAGTCTTTGAACAATCCATTGAACTTCAGGCCTGCCTAGGCTACTTAAACTACCGGTAACTAAAAATTAACACTGGCATAAAATAAAATAAAACATAATTGCTCAGACTCTTCAACAAAGATGGCAAAAACAAATGTATTATTGTTCTGTATTTATACATACAATTGTATACTACAAAACACTGAAGTCAACCCATTTTGGGTGGGAACCCCTTTTGGTGTTAGCATTTAATATGTCATGCTTTAGCTATTGAAAAATAGCAGATCTACAAGCTCATAGCGCGCCACCGAGTGGCGCGCTATGAGCTTGTGGATCTGCTATTTTTGAAAAATCGAAGAACGACTGACATAGAAACATAGCTTTTTCAGAAAGCTGTCAGGATGTAGAAGACATTTTTAGAATCTGATCTCTGGTCAGAATGGAGTTAAACCAGAAACCGATAACGCTAACCCTAAGGTATTAGTGGGGAACATAGGGATTAGGGATGACCCCGTCTATCTCAGTGGCCAGTGGCCACACAAACAACAAACAATACCAAGTGATATCCTGAGCCAAGTGCAACCTACTTACTCATGCACTCTATTGTCCCCATAGAGGTCACTCAGTCCAAAGCTGACATAGTGCCAATGCTCCTGGATGTCCTGGGCGGGACAGCCCACATTCCGATACATGCTGATGTAGTCTAATGGATCTGGACCCCCTAACCTGAGGGGAACACCAAGACAAAACAGTTAGATAGTGTTACCACCCTTGCTCTTGACTTCTCTGGTGCGATATCCTCTTATTAGATCTGCAACGTTTATAAAAAGTAGTGGGTCACACTCGAGTGGCAAGAGTGAGTTGATTTATTATATTTTATTATTATTTACAAGTCAGAATGAAGAAACATTTCGGCTATCCAGCCTTCGTCAGTAAATCGTTGTTGATTTTGTTGACTAAAACTAAGACGAAAAATGTTCGTCGACTACCTTTTTCTACTGATGAAAACTATGAAGACTAACACTAAGACTAAATATAGTGACAATTCCGTCAACAAATAAAAACTAGTCAAAATGTTTGGACGGGACTAGTGGACAAGAGATCCAGTACGAGTCATTTTACACTTGGTTGCATACTGAAAATCTACAAGCTCACAACGCATCGGAGCTTGTAGATCTGCTATTTTCAGCAAGTGTAAAATCAGTTATTTCGACGGCATCAAGGCCTGCCAAAATACATTTTTGTCGACTAAATCACCTGTAGATTTAGTCGACTAAAATTGTATGACATTTGGTCGACTAAAACTAAACCAACACTAAAACATTCCAGGTGACTAAAATGTGACTAAAACTAAATGAAAACTATTCAAGACTAAAACTAAAATCAAAATTTGCTACCAAAAACAATCACTGTTGTCAACTCATGCACTCATGAGAGCACGAGTTGACAACTACTTTTATAAACAGTGATTAAGGCATGTCATTCATTCAATCAAAAATGAGATATGATCCTTAATTAAACTGCGTACAACCAAATGGACCTGTAACTCTGTGTAGTCGTCTGAGTGTACAAATGGAAACACATGGGACTCCCTCACAGATCCATCTGGTTCTATTTGTACAGTCACTCTCAGTTGCAATAAGCAGGATTTATCCTAATTGGATTTTAAAATAAAAGGCAAGATAAACTAAACAATATAACGTTTATCTTTTTTTTAACAAGTTTTCTTTTTCTGTGCTTCAGTTTGATTGTTGTGTTATACTGCTTTGGCCCTGTTTTAAATGGCTAGGTGTCACTTGTAAGAGTGTTTTTAATCTCAATGTGACTTCCTATTTAAATAAAGGTTGTATAAAATTGTATGCAG
Organism: Protomyctophum parallelum; assembly: GCF_964188405.1. Classification (NCBI taxonomy): domain Eukaryota; kingdom Metazoa; phylum Chordata; class Actinopteri; order Myctophiformes; family Myctophidae; genus Protomyctophum; species Protomyctophum parallelum. The sequence continues at coordinate 45,118,989 of NC_139704.1, read as the reverse complement.
AAGTAGGGTCATAAACTTGTCTTCAGAATGCTCAACTCTAGGCAAAACAAAGTCACTTTACTGCTACGAGAATGTATGGCTGTAAATGATCATGTTTAGCTTTCCTCTTACTGGGGTAAGTTAATGACACACGATTCTGTATGGGACAAACTGGTTAATACATTTTGTATCATATAATTTCTTGCTTTACCAAATTCCGACCCCCATAATAAATAACCCCCCCCGGTTGTTTTGACTTGGAAAAAAACACTCACCAGTATTTGACAATAGCAGTGACCTGCAGCGGGTTGGCCTGCTCGGGGTAGAGGCGCCGGCATTCCCCGTAGATGGCCTGCAGTCCGGGGGGGAAGAGCGACGCGAGGCCCGGGGCTTGAGCACCGCTGGTAGGCCGCGCTTCGTCCATGAATCAAACACAGAGACACACACAGCCTCGAAAAGACGTGGTTTTTAAGTATGAAAAAAAAAAAAAAACAGTCCGTTGATATGAACTGTGTTTCTGTACACACAACCAGCATCAACTAACGAGCATAACTTCTAATGATAATAGACTTCTCCCCCTCCCCAGCCCAGCCTAGAGAAGTGTTGTTGTCTATGAAAGACTATTCAGTCAGTCTTGAGTCCCACTTTCTCTGGACCCTGCCTGTTGCACACAGGGGGCGGGGCCAAGCCTGTTGCTTACTTATAAGAGGCGTAGCGATTGGTCGAACGGGCCCCGAGGAGCGACGCTCGCCGCGTCCAATGGCCAGCGTGGCTTTCTTTGTTGTTTTTGAATGGTAGTATAGTATTTTTTTTTTTTTTTTACCAAAACATTAAATAAAACATATTAACATTTTATTTTATAATCTATTTTAATATTTATTTCATTGTGGTTTTGTGTGTATTTAATTAGTTAATTAATTGTGATATTTATGTATTTCATTTTCCATAGGGGCTCTCTGCTATACTGCATGGGGATCAATGTTTTATTTAATACCTATAGGTTTATATGGCTACGGGATTATGTTTCTACTGATTGTTTTCGTTTCTTTTTTTGGGGGGGGGGGGCATTTGTTCTTACATTACAATTACATCTTCAAACTCGCAGCTCATTTAGTAGGAGAGGGGATAGACTGAGAGAGGGAAATCCTCTTTCAGCAAACTGCCTGACTCCTGAGTGCCTGTATAGTGGCGAGTCCACAACCTTTTCCTGGTTTAGTGCGCCTTCTGCTGCTAGAAACTGCTCATTTGAGAAAGCATAAAAACAGGCCCATGAAATTCTTAGTTAACTTCCATTCATTCAACAACTTCAAATATTTAGATAGCTGCCTGAGGGAATGTACAGTTGACATAAGATGTGTCATATCTGCTTGGCATATGGCCAAATGGCCAATAAACCTTAGTTATCATCAGTGTTTATTATAGTCAATTGTTTAGGGTAGTTTGCTGCCTGGATACTGTAATCTTTAGGTCCTATGACAAGTTCAAATCAGCCCTTGAGACCAGCCACTGACCAGGAACTATAATGGCACTCAGTCAATACTACTCTTTCAAAGAAGTGAATAAGGTGAGGAACACTGTTGTTTTTGGCAGCAAATGTAGATTTTAGTTTTAGTCATAGACTCATAGTCTCTTGAAATAGTTTTCATTTAGTTTTAGTCACATTTTAGTCGCCTGGAATGTCTTAGTGTTAGTCTAGTTTTAGTCGACTAAATATCATAGGATTTTAGTCGACTAAATCTACAGTTGATTTAGTCGACTAAAATGTATTTTGGCAGGCCTTGATGCCGTCGTAATGACTGTTTTTAAGTGGTGCAAACCACTTCTACGTCCAGCTTACAATGCCTTGCACGTGTTTGTATGTTTGTGTGTGTGTCTGTCTGTGTGAGCATGGAACGAGAGAAGTATGTGACATGGCTGCCACCTGCTGGACGCACGGGAGTTGCACCACTTGGTTCACACTGGTGTGATTTTTACACTGACAATAGCGGATCTACAAGCTTGTAGCTGATCTACAAGCTTTAGATCGGCTCTTTTCAGCATGCAACCAAGTGTAAAATGACTTATACTGGATCTCTTCTCCACTAGTCCCTTCCTAACATTTTAGTCTAGTTTTTATTTGTTGACGTCTTGACGAAATTGCCAGTATATTTAGTCTTTAATAGTTTCAGTCATCATAGCTTAGTTTTCATTTAGTTTTCATCAGTGGAAAAGGTAGTCGACGAACATTTTTTCGTCTTAGTTTTAGTCAACGAAAACAACACTGGTGAGGAACAATATTCCACGATAAATGTTTGGTGTTGTTGTTGTAATTGTAACTGTAACTGAATACTATATGCCTAATCTAGCGTAATAATCACTTTTGGGAAGTGTTCATTTAATGAAAGTAGAAATTGTGAACATAGCAAATCTACAAGCTCACATGGCACGCAATTTGACACTTAGTGAGCATGTATAGATCTAGCCTGCATGGCGCGACCAGACTTCATCATGCCTTCTAATATGCATATTGCCCCCTGCAGTGCAGCGCAGTGGTATAGTATAACAACGCGATGCTATAGATCTGCAGTTCTTGCTAGTCGTAGCCTACTGTGGCGAAAAATAAAACTTCTGGGAACTCAGATTAATGAAGTACAGGCTTTGAGGCTTTCGTGGATAACCAATCTCATGTGTATTGTTTGTTTCAGCAGCTGACGTATGGTCCATGATGACAACCTCAAGCTGCCACTCACTCAGGCAAGAGAGCTGATTCGTCACACCTCATCTTCTGTAGACAATGAGCGACTTCTGCTGGTACACATTTCCTCCACTGGGTCACCACCACCACAGAACCAGGTTTCCATTTATAACGCACGCTTCCCGTACGCCATGGCAACACAACAGCGGGCACTACCAGTACCTTCCACCTATCCACAGTGTCACCACCAGCCAGCATCCACAGCCATATTATCTACTGATGACCGGGAGCCCGAGGGTCGCTCCCCGTGGTTATGCAGAACACCACCACCATCATTACAGTGGACTTCCCCCAGCGCTGTGGTCTAATACCTATCCCCATATCAACCCTGTGGCGTCCTCTCCTTCTCTGCCCCCCGGACCACCACCGAGGCTGCAGGGCCAGGTAGAGGCCCGTTGGCCCGAGGGCTTCACCCTGAGAGGGGAGCTCCACTGGGGGAGGCTGGAGAGAGTGTACGGCCCTCGCAGGGAGCTGCCGGGGTTCGTAAGGGAAGACCTGCGCAGGGTGTATGGCACCTATCCCAGGACGGACCTGAGCATCACCTATCACAGGGGGGAGTATGTTGTGAAAGGGGACCCCCACGCCGCGGAGCAGGAGTACAGGGTGGAGAGACAGGTGGTCAGACAAGACAGGAGCCCAGAGGAGGCTGGTGGTGGTGTGAGGGACACGAGGAAGAGGAAGAAGAGGAAAAATCACACCCGTGTGAACTGAGTGGTGCAATTCCCCCCCCCCCCCCCACCTCTCTCTCTCTCTCTCTCTCATTATCAGGCAACAGCACTATCCCTCTCTATTTCTGGCACAACAGCGCCCCTACTGGTACTCAGAGTCATATACTGGTGCTCATTAACCAACACATACATAGGTGAACCAACACATAGGTAGGTGAACACGGACATTGCTGTTCCTTGGAGTGGTTGCACCACTCAAAAAAATATACGGTGATAATCGCACCAAATGCTGCTAGAAACCATGGTCTATTTTCAATTTTACAATTTAGGCATTTAACACTCTTAATCCAGAGCGATTTACATTAAGCAAGAACAAAAAGCACGGCAATACATATACACGATAAAAAGTAGTTATCATTCATGCGTAAGCTAATAACATAACAGTGGAATATATCTATATAATGAAACTATATGTATAAACTATACTATACTATATACATATATACTATAAAGTGCTATGACTACATAAAAATATACATTCTAGTGCTATGTAACATGCTATAAGTCTGTATTTGGGAAAGTTAACTGTCCTAGACACAGCCCACATACAATCAAATTCTTAGTTTAATTTAATAAAGTTGGATGATCAAAAATATAATTTTGATTGCCTAAAGCAGTGGTTCTCAAACATCTTTATGTCAAGGACCCTCACGTTGATATGTATTTAGCCGCAGAACCCAATTTGAATAGGTTTTGTGCCATGATTATTCCAAATCTTCAAGGTTTTTCCACAATATTTTGAATTGTCTGATTGAAATTATATATGATTTTATACTTACAAAAAGATATGTGTAATGCTACCTCAACAATAACTACCGGTACCTATAATATATGTGCCATTGTCCAATGATAACTTTAACAATGATTTGTATTTTAATTCTCTTCACTTAGATGCCTTTATATTCTGTTGTCCATTCTACTCACACCTGTGTGGGATGTTTCTATATCCTTACACAGTTGTTTCTTTGTCTACTGACTGAGTCACAGACATTACGGTATCCAACCGTAATATTTATGGTTCCTTCAGAGTCTTACCGTTATCTCCATGGCTGCAGGTTTATCAGAATATTTGTGTTGTGGTTGCGTGGGCATGCTATTTCTGGAGTCCTCACATTACTGTAAACTTTGTTGTACTTGAAACACACCCCGTTTCTAGAAAAATCCACATATGCTAAATGTTTGCATAATATTATATATAAGGTTCATTGTCAATAAAATATGGGACTGCAGGGACACAGGAAAACGGTTTGAGTTTATTTATTAACAGAATGTGGGGAAATATACAATGTTTACTTCAAGTTTAAATGTACTCATCAAGTAACATAACCAGAAAATATATTCACAATTTGAAAACACATCAAAAAATATGAAATATGAAATGGTGGCACATCATGCTAAAAGCAAGAATTGATCAATTTGGTTACATTTATACTCTCAGAGGTAAATTAAGCGGGAACCCCTTTTGGTGTTTTAACTAAGCATTATGTAATACTTTAGCTATTGAAAAATAGCAGATCTACAAGCTCATAGGGCGCCACTGAGTGGCGCGCTACAAGCTTGTAGGTCTGCTATTTTTTTAAAGCGTGAAGATGCGGCACAAATCTTTGAATATATATTCTTTCAGAAGACCTTTTTTATTTATTTCGACGTCAGGCTTAAATGGGTTAACTCTCAGGATCTTTACAGCGTAAAACAGCATGTTTCTGAAGGTCATAATAATTAGCATCCTTTGGCGTCGTCTTGTGGTGTTAGACTAGTACCCTATATAGATTGTCGCAGTCCCGCCCTCTTTCATGACGACACCAGGCCCAGGAAATGAATCCCAATGCATTTTTCCCATAGACATTTCATAAAGTATTTATTTAAAGACCTTTTAAGCGTCGTGCGAAGCCAACTGGAGTCGTGACAATTCATGACAACGAACACAATATTTTGGACCAAACAAATAATTACAAAGAAGAAAAACAACAAAAAAAAATGTTGTAACCTGCCGTTTTGTTCTACTTTCTAATTCTTTGTTTGGCCCGAAAAATTGTGTTTATTGTCATGATTTGTCACGACAAGAGTTGGCTTTGTCCGCGGCGTTAAACGTCTTTAAATAAATACTTTCTGAAAAGTCTATGGGAAAAATGCATTGGGAATTTTTTTCCGGATCTCTCGAGGGGACGGGACTGCGACGCTCTATACCAGAAGAACTGATCCTTTGGCGTGGTGGTGTGCTGTCAGACTAGTACCCTACCAGAAGAACTGGTCCTTTGGCGTGGTGGTGTGCTGTCAGACTAGTACCCTACCAGAAGAACTGGTCCTTTGGCGTGGTGGTGTGCTGTCAGACTAGTACCCTACCAGAAGAACTGGTCCTTTGGCGTGGTGGTGTGCTGTCAGACTAGTACCCTACCAGAAGAACTGGTCCTTTGGCGTGGTGGTGTGCTGTCAGACTAGTACCCTACCAGAAGAACTGAGCCCATAGATGACACCTGGAATATAGCCACCATCTATGGAATTCAGTTCTCATAGTAGAGTACTCCTTCTATCTTTAAGGTCTTCTTCTTGAGCCTCTTGAGGTTTCCTCTGGCAGTGCCTTTTCCATTTGAACATTCAGATACTCTTCCACCTGCTATATGTCAGTTCCAAGGAAATCCCCCCCCCCCCCCCCCCCCTGTCAGGTGAAAAGAAGCAGCTTGGACTCCTCATGCATAGAAGGAGCATGAGGTCAGTCCGCTGCCCCCCCCCCCCCCCCCCCCCCCCAGGTTGGCAGAGGAAGTGTAGCAGCGCCCAGGATTACATTAGATAATTGACACTGGGTGAGAAAAAATTTGTTGCAAAATCGTGGGATAAAAAATGATATAATAAAAAAGAAAACATTCAGATTGATCGGCATATTTTTGCAGAATGTATGCTGACATTCTAGCCATATTATTGGCTAGAATGCCTGTGGTTATGCATAGTATAGGCTAGGGCAAAAGTGGTTAAAGGATGTGTTATCATTCTTTTAACACAAAAGTGTGAGCTCTATATTGTGATATAATCATTCATGCATAGCGTTTGTTCAGTAAACAGAGGTCTCCCCATCTCTCCCCATCAGGAGAGAGACCTCATACACATACAGGGTATACACATGATAAAAGAGTGAATTTGGAAGTGATGAAACACAATTAAAAGAGCTAACAAAATTGGAATAGGAACACTACAAAACTGATAAAGCTGATACATGGGTTCTCTCTCTCCCGATTTTCCACACCTAGAAATGTATTCTTCTGTGGACGGGAACCCCTTTTCGTGTTTTAACTAAGCATTCTGTCATACTTTAGCTTTTGAAAAAGAGCAGATCTACAAGCTCATAGCTCGTAGATCTGACCTACGAGCTTGTAGGTCTGCTATTTTTGAAAAATCGTGAAAATGCGGCACAAATCTTTGAATATATATTCTTTCAGAAGACTTTTCGACGTCAGGTCTAAATGGGTTAAAGAGCTGGAGACTATTTGAATTTAGAGATTTAACAAACAAAAAAACACAAAAAAAAAGCACTTTTAAACATTGACATGACCTAATAATGACTCAGCTAAATAACCAACTGCTCAACTCAGTGACCTCCAGCATGACCTCGCCTGTTTCTACAGCGAGGCAGAGAGATGATGAAACATGAAGTCAGTGAAGGAGACCAGCGGTGAGTTCACCAGGAGGGCATCTGGTGACGACGTTGATCTATAATAAGCGTATAAGTCAGTGGGTTCTCAAACGTTTTCATTTCGAGGACCCCCCCCCCGCAGTTCATTAAGCCAGTGGTTCCCAAACCTATTCATGTCAAGGACCCCCAAATTGACACTAATTAGCCTGCGGACCCCCATTTGAAAAGAGAAGATTATTTTACGACTCTTAACAGTGATTCTAAACCCGTTTCATTTCAAGGACCCCTATAGATTGACATGAATTTGGCTACAGTCCCTCATTTAATGGCATTTCTATCTCTGGGACCCCCTCTGGGACAATATATCATATTGTAAAATCAATGTTAATTCAACTCTGAGAGTGTACAAATGTACACTCTCAGAGTTCCAGTCCCATGAGGGTCCATTTGGTTCCGAACTATCATGTAGCTGGGTACCCCCTGGAACTCCCTCAAGTAACCCTGGGGTTCCCCGGACCCCACTTTGGGAACCACTGCATTAGGCCACGGACCACTCTGAAAGTGCACAAATGGAACCAAATGGAACCTGTGCCCCTTTGCACACTCTCAGAGTTACAGACCCCTAAGAGTCCAATTGGTTCCCAACTATCAATAATTTAGCTGTGGAACAACTGTTATATGTAACACAAGGATAGTCCTTAACGTGTGCCCGTGAAGCATACCTTTTGTTCCATAAATCCATTGATCCGTGTTGCAGTTTCTGAAAACTTTGAAAAATCAACGTCCAACAATTGTTTGTCAAAGCTCTTTCAGTTAAATATTGTAACCAACTCTCCTATAGACTATAGTACAAATCCAATGCTGTCGTGAGAACTGCAGCCCACTGTGAAGTTCCCCGACGGTTGTCAGAGGAACCCGTCCATTCTCAAGAAGAATTCCTGGAAACGTTTCACAACTGAACACTGAAATGAAAGTCAGACTTCTGAGATGATGCAAGCATTCATGAGACTCGGATCACACAGAACACAGCCCCTGACCGGGGCATATGAAATGACTCATCGCGTTTGTTGCTCCACACCACCAAGAGGAAGAACTTTGGAGCATGATAAACCCATGTATAGTTTGGTGTATAAGTTAACCGCTTAAACCCTATATAATTCAATGACAAGGAGTTCCGCGGGGGTCTATACTAGGCCTATAATACTAAGTATATACTCATTCAATCACTGGAGCCTTTACTGACAGTGAAGACTCACAGTATAGTTGGATTCGCTCATGTTATCTCGGCCATGTAATGCATTCCACACTACAACACAATGAACTTTGTGTGGAAGGCCACACCTGAACACAGTCAGGAAACTTCTCTCTTGCCGCCAAGGCACTGGGAAATAACCAGTTCCTCCAGTGCCTATTACAAGGAATTCCCCATCAAAGCATTTCCCGTTCTACAATCAACCAATTTGAAACAAAACCAGTAATTAAACAGATTTCATTGACATTAATGACTTGGAAGGTGACCGACCGCTTGTAATTCTATTTATTAACTATCAAGCATTTATTATACATCAAGATTCCCCTATTAAAATGCACTTACACAGTCAGACTTCCAGATCTGATCAAGAAAGAACATGACCCAGCATCTAAGAATGTCAAATACGCAGGTAGTGTTTATTCTTGGCTAAATACTTACCATATCAGTCATTTCACAAGTTTTACCTTCCAGATCTATTGGCAATAATACCATATTTCCTCATAGCGGCTTCCCAACAGTGCTCCTGGTCAGTCAAAACTTTAAAAAAAAGCAGTGCTCCCAGCTCAACAAAAAGATGTCCCAGTGTTGCATCAGCAGCCAGCCAGACCACCAAAATGAGATCCCCCTCACACAAGCCAGTGGATTTCCTTCCCCCCCTAATTCACCTGCGTGGGTGGGTCCTGATCTGATCTGCTCGGCTCTCTCTCTCTCCCATGTCGTCCAAAGTCCCACGGAAGGATACAGCATACTGCCTGACATTCAGAGCAAAAGACCCTTAAATACCACCACGCCACCACCTTTCACATCACACACATCAGCCTCCCTCCCTCCCTCTCTCTCAGTCTCTACCTCTCTCTCCCTCCCTCTCTCTGTCTCTACCGCTCTCTCCCTCCCTCCCTCTCTCTCTCTCCCTCCCTCCCTCCCTCCCTCCCTCCCTCCCTCCCTCCCTCTCCCTCTCCCTCTCCCTCCCTCACTCTCTCTCAGTCTCTACCTCTCTCTTCCTCCCTCTCTCTGTCTCTACCGCTCCCTCCCTCCCTCCCTCCCTCCCTCCCTCCCTCCCTCTCTCTCCCTCTCTCTCCCTCCCTCCCTCCCTCCCTCCCTCTCTCTCTCTCTCCCTCCCTCTCTGTCTCTACCTCTGCTCTTCATGTCTTCATGCCCTCCCTCTGTATACGGTAAGCCTGACAGTCACTTCCCAGTAAGGAGGAAGCAGGGGGGAGTGAACACAGCACGCCCACACACAATGAATCAACATAATAGTTTCTGAGGAAAACCGTCCTGGCCCGGCCGTGCCCCCGCGAGTACACTTAATACTCAAGTACTCTTAGTTACTTAAATACTTTTTTTTGGGGGGTACTTTTTACTTTACTTCAGTGTTTATATTTGATACTAATACTTTATACTTCTGCTTCCCTGCATTGCAAAGGAGAACATTGTACTTCTTACTCCACTACAATTATTTGACAGCTTTAGTTGCTATGCAATTTAGTTTCTAGTACAAAACATACAGTAAACGCACATATATACCTATACACTTTGGATATTAAAGAATTGCCAATCTACAATCTCTTGTAGATTAAGCTCTACTCGTAACAGAGTATTTTAACTACTGCTACTGCTACTTTTACTCTAAATAATCTGAGTAGCCTACATCTTCCATCACGTACGGCCCTGCCCCCTGTTCCCATAAGGCAACCAGGGGAAAGGCTCTGTGTGTGTGTGTGTGTGTGTGTGTGTGTGTGTGTGTGTGTGTGTGTGTGTGTGTGTGTGTGTGTGTGTGTGTGTGTGTGTGTGTGTGTGTGCACTTGGGTGCGTGCGTGCGTGCGTGCGTACGTGCTAGAGGAACCAGGAATTCCCCCGCAAGCCATGAACAGCTGTAGAGAAGAAGAGGATGATGACGAGGCAGACATGCTGCAGTATGCCGGGTAGACGTCGTAGGCAAACAGAAACCTTGTTTGGTGTGTGTGTGTGTGTGTGTGTGTGTGTGTGTGTGTGTGTGTGTGTGTGTGTGTGTGTGTGTGTGTGTGTGTGTGTGTGTGTGTGTGTGTGTGTGTGTGTGTGTGTGTGTGCGTGCGTGCGTGCGTGCGTGCGTGTGTGTGTGTGTGTGTGTGTGTTTGAGATAGAGTGAAACTAAATCTAGGAAATGGAAATTGTGTCCAGAATATTTGTGGGCTTTTAAAAAATGCTCTATCATGTTTGAGCTCGGCGACACAATAGGTGTTTCCAAGAAAAATACTTGTTCAATCATGTTTGTCATTATTGCTTGCGTCAGAGTCTGATACATTTTGGATAAGGCCCATTCAGGAGTTGTTTGTATGGTCACGGGGATGTTAATTCAGGTGTTTCAAATGACACGCACGTCGAAACGCGTTTCATAAGACCAATATAACCTTGTTTACTCCAGACTCCTGTTAAAAATGGACATTTATGACGTGTGTGTGTGTGTGTGTGTGTGTGTTAGTGTCAGTTAGCTACAACAATCACATGACTGAATATGGGAAGTTCGAGCCATTGTCTTAATAAAAGCAACACATTGTTATCCATGCCGTTTCACCTCTTGGCAAATCCAATATAGTTTCTGTGTGGCAGAAACGATGTAGGCCTAACGTTGTTTTTCAGGAAATGGAAAAAGTCCCTGACTGTGTAGCAATGGCTCCAATGTGGTTATCATTTAGTCACAAGCTATGGTTAATACTTTATTTGTAAAATATTTACAATACCCACAGTCAAACTTAACCATTTTAAAGGACCACTTCACCACTTTTCAACCTATCTTCATATAATAGATCCTCACTAAAACTCTTGAAAAAAATGGCGCAATCTTTTTCTACTCGGTCCGCGTCTCATAGGAGGGCTGTGGGCAGTTTAGAAACCGTCTTCCAGTGACATCATCGATGGGGAATACAAGCTAATAAAAACTGCAGGCTTTCTAGTCCTGAAAAGTTGCAATGCAAAAATTGAAGCCATCGTTCTCACGATAATGAAAATCTAAACATTTTTGTAAAAAAATCTTGTTTAAGAAATAATCTGTCTAATGATGATGTCACTGGAAGACGGTTTCTAAACTGCCCACAGCCCTCCTATGAGACACAGACTGAGTAGAAAAAAATCGTGCCATTCTATCATGATTATTAGTGAGGACCTATTATATGAAGATAGGTTGAAAAGTGGTGAAGTGGTCCTTTAACTTTCACTTCAAAGCCTTTTCTAAAATAGCAACAAATAGCTGATCTACCAGCTCACGATGACAAACTAGCAGATTAATTTGTGAGAATACAGCATGAATAAAGTTGAAATATGGAGATACATGGTTTCTGCCCGACTTATTTCCTCGTCTTATCATCCAGATAAGGCGGGATATTAGAAACCGGTTTGGTCCGGTACTGAACAAAGTGGACATAAACCTCCCCAAAATATCCCTGTCTGTTTAAATCTATGGTTTCCTGTGATCTGAAGAGAAAAAAGGGGATTCCACACTGTTCACCTCCCAAAAGAATCACATGTCTTCCTCTAACTGTACACAGAGGATGTGCCTTCATTAAAAAATATATTTTACAGTATTGTACAGTACATCCAGCGTATTATTAGGTCATCGTGTTTGGCACAGTACGTACGTACGAAACAGATAAGTGGATGCAGCTTGATTAAGAATAGGTCCAAAAACCCAAACTAATGGCACATTCCTAGAGTATACACAGTAAAATCCTAAGTGCTAATTCATCAGTTTGTAAACCGAGTGTATGAATGAATGGGTCCGTTTGGTACCGTTCCATCCATACACTCAAGAGTCCAATCAACACCCGTGATTTTACAGTGTAGGACCATTACTAAAATAAGAGATACAGAGACCCCATAGAACCTCACACTCATTGATGTGCAGTGACTCTAGAATCCACTTTCAAACTACATCCTTGGGCCGGTGGGATAAGTTGCAATTGACATTTTGCAGCCGGACTTCAGTAACAAGCGTGGCTTTCATGCTGCTGTTTGAACGCTGGGGAAATCACTGGCAAAAGGTCACTGAGCCCATTTCCTTTCTTTCCTCCGCATGCATCCAAAGACGTCCGTAAGAAACAACCCCCTTTCAACTGCACTTCACTCACTGGCACACGGACATATTCACTCACTGACACACGGACATATTCACTCACTGGCACACAGACATATTCACTCACTGACACACGGACATATTCACTCACTGACACACGGACATATTCACTCACTGACACACGGACATATTCACTCACTGACACACGGACATATTCACTCACTGACACACTGACATATTCACTCACTGACACACGGACATATTCACTCACTGACACACGGACATATTCACTCACTGGCACACAGACATATTCACTCACTGACACACGGACATATTCACTCACTGACACACGGACATATTCACTCACTGACACACGGACATATTCACTCACTGGCACACGGACATATTCACTCACTGACACACGGACATATTCACTCACTGCAGGCACACGGACATATTCACTCACTGACACACGGACATATTCACTCACTGGCACACGGACATATTCACTCACTGACACACGGACATATTCACTCACTGACACACGGACATATTCACTCACTGACACACGGACATATTCACTCACTGACACACGGACATATTCACTCACTGACACACGGACATATTCACTCACTGACACACAGACATATTCACTCACTGCAGGCACACGGACATATTCACTCACTGACACACGGACATATTCACTCACTGACACACGGACATATTCACTCACTGACACACGGACATATTCACTCACTGACACACGGACATATTCACTCACTGACACACGGACATATTCACTCACTGACACACGGACATATTCACTCACTGACACACAGACATATTCACTCACTGCAGGCACACGGACATATTCACTCACTGACACACGGACATATTCACTCACTGACACACAGACATATTCACTCACTGACACACAGACATATTCACTCACTGACACACGGACATATTCACTCACTGCAGGCACACAGACATATTCACTCACTGACACACGGACATATTCACTCACTGCAGGCACACAGACATATTCACTCACTGACACACTGACATATTCACTCACTGACACACGGACATATTCACTCACTGACACACGGACATATTCACTCACTGACACACGGACATATTCACTCACTGACACACGGACATATTCACTCACTGACACACGGACATATTCACTCACTGACACACGGACATATTCACTCACTGACACACGGACATATTCACTCACTGACACACGGACATATTCACTCACTGACACACGGACATATTCACTCACTGACACACGGACATATTCACTCACTGACACACGGACATATTCACTCACTGACACACGGACATATTCACTCACTGCAGGCACACAGACATATTCACTCACTGACACACCGACATATTCACTCACTGACACACGGACATATTCACTCACTGACACACGGACATATTCACTCACTGACACACGGACATATTCACTCACTGACACACGGACATATTCACTCACTGACACACGGACATATTCACTCACTGACACACGGACATATTCACTCACTGACACACAGACATATTCACTCACTGCAGGCACACGGACATATTCACTCACTGACACACGGACATATTCACTCACTGACACACAGACATATTCACTCACTGACACACAGACATATTCACTCACTGACACACGGACATATTCACTCACTGACACACGGACATATTCACTCACTGACACACTGACATATTCACTCACTGACACACGGACATATTCACTCACTGACACACGGACATATTCACTCACTGGCACACGGACATATACACTCACTGACACACGGACATATTCACTCACTGACACACAGACATATTCACTCACTGACACACGGACATATTCACTCACTGACACACAGACATATTCACTCACTGACACACAGACATATTCACTCACTGACACACAGACATATTCACTCACTGACACACAGACATATTCACTCACTGACACACGGACATATTCACTCACTGACACACGGACATATTCACTCACTGACACACGGACATATTCACTCACTGCAGGCACACAGACATATTCACTCACTGACACACCGACATATTCACTCACTGACACACGGACATATTCACTCACTGACACACGGACATATTCACTCACTGACACACGGACATATTCACTCACTGACACACGGACATATTCACTCACTGACACACGGACATATTCACTCACTGACACACGGACATATTCACTCACTGACACACAGACATATTCACTCACTGCAGGCACACGGACATATTCACTCACTGACACACGGACATATTCACTCACTGACACACAGACATATTCACTCACTGACACACAGACATATTCACTCACTGACACACGGACATATTCACTCACTGACACACGGACATATTCACTCACTGACACACTGACATATTCACTCACTGACACACGGACATATTCACTCACTGACACACGGACATATTCACTCACTGGCACACGGACATATACACTCACTGACACACGGACATATTCACTCACTGACACACAGACATATTCACTCACTGACACACGGACATATTCACTCACTGACACACAGACATATTCACTCACTGACACACAGACATATTCACTCACTGACACACAGACATATTCACTCACTGACACACAGACATATTCACTCACTGACACACGGACATATTCACTCACTGACACACGGACATATTCACTCACTGACACACGGACATATTCACTCACTGACACGGACATATTCACTCACTGCAGGCACACAGACATATTCACTCACTGACACACGGACATATTCACTCACTGACACACGGACATATTCACTCACTGCAGGCACACGGACATATTCACTCACTGACACACGGACATATTCACTCACTGACACACGGACATATTCACTCACTGACACACGGACATATTCACTCACTGACACACAGACATATTCACTCACTGACACACGGACATATTCACTCACTGACACACGGACATATTCACTCACTGACACACGGACATATTCACTCACTGGCACACGGACATATTCACTCACTGACACACGGACATATTCACTCACTGACACACGGACATATTCACTCACTGACACACGGACATATTCACTCACTGACACACGGACATATTCACTCACTGCAGGCACACGGACATATTCACTCACTGACACACGGACATATTCACTCACTGACACACGGACATATTCACTCACTGACACACAGACATATTCACTCACTGACACACGGACATATTCACTCACTGACACACGGACATATTCACTCACTGACACACGGACATATTCACTCACTGGCACACGGACATATTCACTCACTGACACACGGACATATTCACTCACTGACACACGGACATATTCACTCACTGACACACGGACATATTCACTCACTGACACACGGACATATTCACTCACTGACACACGGACATATTCACTCACTGACACACGGACATATTCACTCACTGACACACGGACATATTCACTCACTGACACACGGACATATTCACTCACTGACACGGACATATTCACTCACTGACACGGACATATTCACTCACTGACACACGGACATATTCACTCACTGACACACGGACATATTCACTCACTGACACACAGACATATTCACTCACTGCAGGCACACAGACATATTCACTCACTGACACACTGACATATTCACTCACTGACACACGGACATATTCACTCACTGACACACGGACATATTCACTCACTGACACACGGACATATTCACTCACTGCAGGCACACAGACATATTCACTCACTGACACACGGACATATTCACTCACTGACACACGGACATATTCACTCACTGACACACAGACATATTCACTCACTGACACACCGACATATTCACTCACTGACACACGGACATATTCACTCACTGACACACGGACATATTCACTCACTGACACACGGACATATTCACTCACTGACACACGGACATATTCACTCACTGACACACGGACATATTCACTCACTGACACACGGACATATTCACTCACTGACACACAGACATATTCACTCACTGCAGGCACACGGACATATTCACTCACTGACACACGGACATATTCACTCACTGACACACAGACATATTCACTCACTGACACACGGACATATTCACTCACTGACACACGGACATATTCACTCACTGACACACGGACATATTCACTCACTGACACACTGACATATTCACTCACTGACACACGGACATATTCACTCACTGACACACGGACATATTCACTCACTGACACACGGACATATTCACTCACTGACACACAGACATATTCACTCACTGACACACAGACATATTCACTCACTGACACACGGACATATTCACTCACTGACACACGGACATATTCACTCACTGACACACAGACATATTCACTCACTGACACACGGACATATTCACTCACTGCAGGCACACGGACATATTCACTCACTGGCACACGGACATATTCACTCACTGATACACGGACATATTCACTCACTGACACACAGACATATTCACTCACTGCAGGCACACGGACATATTCACTCACTGACACACAGACATATTCACTCACTGACACACGGACATATTCACTCACTGACACACGGACATATTCACTCACTAACACACGGACATATTCACTCACTGGCACACAGACATATTCACTCACTGACACACGGACATATTCACTCACTGACACACGGACATATTCACTCACTGACACACAGACATATTCACTCACTGACACACAGACATATTCACTCACTGACACACGGACATATTCACTCACTGACACACGGACATATTCACTCACTGACACACGGACATATTCACTCACTGACACACGGACATATTCACTCACTGACACACGGACATATTCACTCACTGACACACGGACATATTCAAATGTGTAGGAAGGAAGCAGGCGAGAGAGAGAGAGAGAGACGGTTTAGGTGGGGTTTGGTCATTAATTCACCAAAAGTATATCGAAAGAAATCGACATTTAGAGCCAATCAAAAAACTTTCGCTCTGAAAGAATGTATATTCAAAGATTTGTGACGCAATTTCACGATTTAAACAAAATAGCAGACCTACAAGCTCGTAGCTTCTGGCACGCTATGAGCTTGTAGAAGTACAACATAATGCTTAGTTAAAACACCAAAAGGGGTTCCCGTCCAGAATGGGTTAACACATTTAGGCCTGCCGTCGACATTTAAAAAATGTCTTCTAAATCATTACAATTTTCTGAACAAACCTCATATTTCTATATCAGTGGTTCTCAATATTTCATGTCAAGGATCCCAAAGTTTATATGTAATATTCCACCGACCCCCATCTGAAAATATGTTGTTCCAGTGACCCCCTGGAAGCAATGAAAGATTTGAGTTAAAAATTGAAACACTGAAAGAATATATATTCAAATATTTGCACTACATTCTCACGGTTTTTCAAAAATCTTTATTCTTCTAATTATTTGATCGGCCCAAAACATTGTGTTTATTGTCAGGATTTGTCACACCTCGAGTTGGCTTTGTCCGGGGGGTAAACGTCTTTAAATAAATACTTTTTGAAAAGTCTATGAGGAAAATGAACAGGGAATTCTCTTCCGGGTCTCTCGTTGTCATGAAAGGGGGTGGGACTGCGGCGCTCTATATAGGCAGACACTACTGTATGCATAATTGCCTATATTAGACTTATTAGTCGTACAATGGTGGCGTAAAATAATATCCAATCTAGTCTACAAGCTATAGCGACTAAGCGAAACGATCCGTCAGCATTTGAAAGAAAAACATTTCAATTAATTAGTCAAAACGGGGCAGCAAAAGTTTGTCATAATCCTAATCAGGATATTGATTTGTCATATCGACCCAGCCCTAGTTTAGGTCACCAAAAAGCAAGTTACGGTGAGATGAGAATGCGACAGCATCTTTTATTGTTCATTAAAACGTTCACATAGCGCCAACCGTACATTTACGCATACTTGGCCCCCTCCTCTTTGTCCCCCTCTACACCAAATATCTTTGCCCAAAATAGCAGATTTGAGCTTGTAGATCTTTCGATTTTCACCCCAATGTTCACCCCAGAATATGGACTCTATTGAATACTGTTTCACAAACTGGTCTTGCACATGTGTGACCACTCTCAAACCCATAGAACAGCTCTACAAGAGTGCGCTCAAGGTGTTTGACAGGAAGCCCCGCTCATATCATCATTGTAACATCCTCTGGAGGCTCAAATGTTTTAGCTTTGATAAGAGGTTGGGGTCATATACAAGACCCTACATGGTCTGTGCCCACACCCCCCTAAGTGAATTCATTAAATGAAAGCCCGATAGGGCAGAGGTTTTCAACCGATTATGAACCAGGGACCACCACCCTGACTGAGAATCAACCTGGGGACCACTGTTGTGTTGGGAGGAGGGGGATATGGGTGTTGTGTGGGGGGGGAATCACCTTCCATATTAAAATCATGTTGTTATTGTAACTTACTGTATGTATGAGCGAGCAGACGCAATTAATTATGGGCACATTTCTTTATAATGGTGACTCAACCAGGCAATCCAGTACAGTTTCCCTTGAGATTCTACCTCCCTTTTCTGTGGAAGTTCTTGACGTCCGACTTCCCAGTAACTGACAACATCGACAAGTCATCATATCACCACGTCATTTACTGCATTGTTTCTCAACTTAAAATACAAATCTTCACTTTC
This sequence comes from Protomyctophum parallelum, assembly GCF_964188405.1. Taxonomy (NCBI): domain Eukaryota; kingdom Metazoa; phylum Chordata; class Actinopteri; order Myctophiformes; family Myctophidae; genus Protomyctophum; species Protomyctophum parallelum. The sequence goes on along the minus strand of NC_139704.1, from coordinate 45,099,854 downwards.
CTACATTACTAAATGCATGGTCAGGGACCACATGCAATACCTTCACAAGGCAAGGCAAGGCAAGGCAATTTTATTTATATAGCACCTTTCATACTCAAGGCAATTCAAAGTGCTTAATAAAAACAAACACAGAGTGCAACAGTGCACTTTAAAATGAATACAGATTATAATAGATACAATTACATTACATTACAACAGATACTCCCACCTTTAATAGAAACACAGTTAATTGGGATATGCAATGTTAAATAAATACGTTTTTAAATTTGACTTAAAAACGGCTATGGTTGGGGATTTTCTAATTAACCTGGAATGCTATTCCAGGTTTGTGGTGCATAATGGTGGAATGCTGCTTCACCATGTTTTGTTCCAGCTATCGGGTGAACTATCAGAGAACTATCACAGACCACCAGTGGTCCACGGACCACCTGTTGAAAACCCATGCGATAGGGGAATCAGTACCAGAGCAACAACTCGAGGAGACTGCGAAGTGCCGCACGCCAATATGGTTTCTGCTGCGGGTTTGAGTAAATGGTGCGCTGTGACTGGCCAGTCGCTGTGATTGACAGCCTACACCTAAACCTAACCCTAACCTTAACCTCAGTAAAACTATACCTAAACCTAACCCTAACCTCAGTAAAACTATACCTAAACCTAACCTCAGTAAAACTATACCTAAACCTAACCTCAGTAAACTATACCTAAACCTAACCTCAGTAAAACTAACGCAGTGGCTGGGGGGCATTTCCAAGAACCCGAATCCGCAGCAGAAAACATGCAAGCGTGCCGCACCGGCAAACAACATTCGGCCAAAATGTCCTCTCAGTACAGGGCTGTGTAAAATTGAATGGACTTCCTCTGCATATAAGGGAATGTGCTACATTTTCCTCTTTTAAATACAATCTGAAAAAATGGTTGCTTGAAAACCAAAGCTGCAACCATTCATGATTATTGTCTCCACCAGGCCGAAGGCATGGGGGGAGAGTATGTTTTGCACTCCGTCCGTCCGTCCGTGTGTCCGTCCGTGTGTGTTTCCGTGAGCAGCTAATCTCGGCCACCGTTAACCCGGTCGATGCCAAATTTTGCACACACACTCCCTGGATGCCAACGATGAACCTCTGCCCCAAACTTTCCAGAATGGCCTGTTATAGCGCCACCAGGAGGCCGCTTTGTGCAAAACAAGTTTTTGCACAGTACACCTACAGATTTTGTCCAAACATCGCGCAAATTGGTACACAGTCTCTCTAGAGCCATTCAACGAAACGTCTCTTTCAGATTTCAGGACTCCATCCTGATTGGTTAAGATTGGCTTCCAAAGTTCACAGGAGTGCTCAGTTTCAAACAAAATGCTGCAAATCATGAACACATCGCGTGATTTCCGTGAAATTGTGCACGCACATTCCCACTAGGCCGAGGAAGAAATGCCACATGAACAATTTCAACTCAGCCTCAAGGTGGCGCTATAACTGGCCGAAAAGTGTTTTTACCTCTAACTGCACGGATCTGTGGATAACTTTGTATGCCAACTCCCTAGTTTACTTTTGTTGCCCTTTTATCCAACCACCAGATGAAGGCAAGCTGCAATGTCCTACATTCCTATCCTGGTGGAGACCTGTGCCCAGAAGGGCACTTTTTCTAGTTTTAGGTGTATTTATTTTGTATGCTGTGTTAGAGAGATTATTAGAGTAAACCTACCCTAATAATAGTTTTATCTAATAGTTTAATATTTTCTTATTCTTACTAGTCTTATTATGTTTGAAATGTACTAGGTATTTGTATGCTATGTCCTGTATGTCAGTCCTGTTTGTATTGTTTGATGTTTGATGTCTGGGGACTGCAGATGGAAATGAGCAAGTTTTGCTAAATCTGGTATATTTACACTGCATTCTTAATGTAATGTTCATCAATATACTGTACACTGTCCACTGGGAGCAGATGAGCTCCGTGGAGCAGGACACGGCCATAGACAACTGCCTGATGGACCCCCACATCCGATCCCGCTACGCATGCACAGGGTGGACCGCGAGGAGGTGGTCTGCTACCCGAAACTGCTGCTCCAGACCGGCCAGAAGATAGTCCACTTCGGAGACGAGGATATCACTTGGCAAGATGAGCATTCTGCCCCGTTCTCATGGGAAACCAAGAGCCAACTGGACTTCAGTTTGTCGTTGGGCGCAGCAGAGCAGGGCGTCTCCTCCTCCCAGACGACCGATGCCAAGAGCACCAAGTCTGCTCCCAACTCTCAGCTCGGCAAAAACACCCCTAGTGCCAACAAGGGGTCCATCAGCGAGGGCCCGGGCCTGGGCCGCCGGCCAGAGGAGGAGTCCTCCTTCTGGAAGATCAGCGCCGAGCGCTCCAGGATGGAGGGAGAGCTGGCCGACTGACTACACCTCGCTGACCCCCAGCCAGATCAAATCTATGGAGAAGGGGGAGAAACCCCTCCCCTCCTACCTCCGACAGGAGACCTCAGTCATGGCCCCTCCTGCCCCAAAAGAGCCAGAGGCGCCGGAGCCCGCGCTAGTCCCCGCCAAGTCCACCAAGCAGCGAGCCCCCAGGCCGATATTATAGTATTTCCTTTGCTTTATGTAAACTGGAATGTGGACTAATCAGACCTATAATGTTTGGCCTGCCTAATTGGGCATCATGTATATATATATTTGACATATTATATTTATAATGTATGTTTATATATTTCCTATATGATTGATTGATGCTTTATTATTATCTATTCGGCCTACATTATTACTGATTGATTATTTAACATAGTTATATAGTTTCTCATATTTAATCCCATCTTTGATGTTGTGTATATATATATATTATATCTTATTTGATGCTTTAGGATATATATATATATATATTATATCTGATATCTGATTTATGAATGTTTTTACCAAGTGCATCCTGACTTGATGATTATATGAATATGATTTATTACCTTGAATATGGATTGAGCTGCCAGTTATGATTCGTTTGTTGGATATGTTTATAATTCCAAATATTGTATATTTCTGTTTCCTTTGTACAGCACACACACACACCAATTAAAACTTAAACCGAAATCCTCTGCCACTGCCTCGTCTGTGGTCAGCCTGGCCGGTGGCCTTGCCTGCTCACCCTTTGTCCATTACACCTCACCTATACCCATACGAACTATTTCCGAGTGCCACCACTCTTTCAGCATTTTTAATGTAATGTTCATCAATATACTGTACACTGTCCCGACCAAATAAACGAATAAAGTAAAGTCAATTTAGATATGTATTACTATTTTCGGCAGGAACCCCTTTTGGAGTTTGCATTAGTTTATACTTTAGCTATTTTTGAAAAATAGTGAAAATGTAGTGTAAATCTTTGAATATATATTCTTTCAGAGCGAACGTTTTTAACTCATATCTTTGGTTCTGCATGGGGGGGGGGTCCCCTGGAACAACATATTTTTAGATGGGGTTCCGCAGCCAAATACAGATAATTCTGGGGGTCCCTGATATGAAAAGGGTTGAGCACCACTGACATAGAAACAGAGGTTTTTCAGAAAGGTTTACAAAGGCATCCAAAAAAATGGCAGGTGCTGGTCAGAAAAACGTAAAAAAACACAACATACTGTATAGTACTGCGACAATGGCCCCCAGAAGTCGGCATACCCCTCCCGGAGTTAGGACCAAACACAACATAGTTTTTCCTCATCTCTAAGGCCTCCCATACATGAAATGGATTCTTGTATAAAAATATTTTACTGCAAAAGTGGTGAAATTGTTATTTAAAGTTATACACCTCAAACTAAAAATAAAGCCTGTCCGTCTGGTGGTTGAGGCACTTAAAGGCATGTAGATTCACAATGGAAGCTCTGAGAGGTTCAAAACTTGGCATACTTGAAGCCAGAACATACCTCTACATTCTAGAAAAGACTGAATGTCAATATCTGAATGTCAATATGAGATATAGTCATTTTAACACATACTTACAGTAGGCGGAATTGTACATCTATGTAGATGTCTTCTCTACTTTGTAGTGACTCTGGAATGGATTGTCATAGCAACACATATGATGGCTTGTAGGAAAGGTGAGGTTCTACTGAATCCAGCAATACCAATTGTGTAAATGTAGCTTGCATAATCGTGGAGTTATGGCACAAAACATATATGGTGTCCCAAACGGGGGGAAATAAAACTAATGAAATCTACAGTATCACATTAGTTTTATTTTTACTTCACTTATCAAGGGTGGGAAAACATAAACAAATCACTTGAGTAGAAGTCCCAAAAATGTATGAAATGTCTCAAACTTGAGAAATGAGAAATTGTGAACAAATAGATGCCGCTTCAATAGAGAAATATGCAAGCCTAGATTGGAACTACTAACTATTATTATGTTGCAGCACATGACCTGGATGTTCCCTCATCAAGCTCAAATCTCAATATTATCCTCATAAATATAAATAATCAAGTTATTCATTTCTGTTATTTGAGTTATTTGGTTACAGTCAAGTTATACTACACTACAGTATTTGGCTCCACCTGCATCTTATTGCCTACAGTATGTGGCTTTCTTCATAAAATGACAGGTAAAATCATTTCACATATTTTGGAATGTGAAAAGATGAGATGAACCTTGTCAAATCAAGTAGCTATTTAGCTGACTGGAGTGGAGAGTGACCTAGCATTTAGTTATCTTTAGTGTAACAGAGCCTACTGCCTGTCCCGTAGTCTACACTGACAATAGCAGAACCCTGCCCTGACACTGTTTCACCAGAATGGAAAATAGACTTAATTAGTATCACTTGTAATATGGTTACTGCACATACTATAGCCTAAAAATAGTGCGCGCAATGCACAACATAGATACTGTACAAATTCTGAAGTGTATCTTTAAACTTTTACCAAAATGGAATATTGGATCCAAATCTTTGTATCATCTTTGCTAAACAGTTGGAAAAAGGCACGAAACAAGACCCATAATGTATAAAGACCACGGCAGAAGACCTTCAACACTAACTGTTGTTCAACAGAGAGATGATGTTCATAAAACCCTGGCAAACCCAAATTCAATATACTCTCCTCTCCTCATCATATACTGTATCATGTTGAGAAAACTACTCCAGTAAGACCAGAGTGAGAGCATGCCGTCTCGTCAAGAAGACTGAACAGGGTACAACATTGTTGAATAGGATACAACACTGTTTAACATACAAATATATTGTTTCATTTGTGGGAAGGCCAGCACAATTGATTGATTGATTGATGGATGGATTTAATAGTTTATTAAACATAAATGTAAAAACAGCAACAGAGTACAGTCATACAATTAGTCCAAAAGGGATAGTACAAAAAAGTCCTCGCGGTCTTGTTGCAATCAGTTCATAGACAAAACCAGGACTACTGGTCAGAGTACCAGAGACAGGGCCTTCACATGGTCACTGGTCAGAGTACCAGAGACAGGGCCTTCACATGGTCACTGGTCAGAGTACCAGAGACAGGGCCTTCACATGGTCACTGGTCAGAGTACCAGAGACAGGGCCTTCACATGGTCACTGGTCAGAGTACCAGAGACAGGGCCTTCACATGGTCACTGGTCAGAGTACCAGAGACAGGGCCTTCACATGGTCACTGGTCAGAGTACCAGAGACAGGGCCTTCACATGGTCACTGGTCAGAGTACCAGAGACAGGGCCTTCACATGGTCACTGGTCAGAGTACCAGAGACAGGGCCTTCACATGCAGCATCAGAAAGATTGATGAAGTTGTACATCGGCTGCTCTCGTACCCAGATCTCTTTGCATATGATGACAAATATCATAAATGCTACCTAAAACACTAAATATCTAAACGAAATATAGCAGCTATAAAACAAAGAATTAGAACAGCAGACCAGTATCTATGTCAAAGCTTTTATTAATCTCACTGAAATAGTTAACATCTTTCTTTAAATAAATGAAAGTGATGACAAGTCATCACTTTCAATAAATAAGAGCTATGACATACTGAAGACACTGGTCCATGGTTTTCTTCATCGATATATCTGCAGGTCTATGTAGTAGTTCTGGATTTTCTTGGATATTTGCATCTTCTCTCATTGTGCCCATTTCCCATGGGCACACTTTTAGAGCATGCAACATCAGACTTTCCATGTTCTACAAATTATAATGCTGTATGTTTCCAGGGTTTGTATTTAGACAATATCATCTTCTTCCTCAGAGTCAGTGTCTTCAGTATGTCATCATAACAGTCAAGGAGTTTATATACCGTAAATGGAAATTGGTGCATTTACAGTATATAGAGCTTTTATCCAAAGCACTTTACATAGATTGTGCATTACATTCACACATTCAGTCACACACCGATGGCAGAGGAAACCATACAAGGCACTGACCTGCACATCGGGATCAATTAGGGGTTCAGAGTCTAACTCTGGGGGAGCCCTGGATCGAACTGAGAATATGGTATGATATAGTACGGTATATTGTTAGTTCACACTGAAATTTGTCTTGCGAACCTCACGGTTCTCCATCCAGCCGCTCTATTGGCCACTCTATCCCTGAGGCACTGCCGCCTCGGCATATTACCAGTATTATTGTATATTTGTCATCATACACAAAGAGATCTGGGTACGAGAGGAGCAGATGATGTACAACTTCATCAACCTTTCTGATGCTGCATGAAGGACCTTAAGTCTCTGGTACACATACCAGTACCAGCCATAATGGCTGTCAGATGTTCTGGTCTTGTACTGGCACACAAATGAAAAATATCTTTGTATGTTAAACAATGTTGTATCAACCCTATTCAGTCTTCTTGATGAGACTGGTGCAGGCATGCTCTCACTCAACATTTGCAACTTGCTCATTACTGCAGCATATTGTCTGTATATAGAGCCACGGTGTTATGAACATCATCATCTCTCTGTTGAGCAACATTTAGTAAGATCATTTTAATTTTGAGTATCTGCCGATACTGATTTTTCCCCATCTGAAAATTATATTTTTATGCAACTCCTCCAATATCACAATAGTACAATATCCCAAATCACGGACAATATACAGTCTAATATCATGATATGGCTATCATATTGATACTAGGGATGTCCCAATCACATTTTTGTGCTCCTGATCTGATCATTTAAAAATGTCATGATCGGCCCTGATTTCCGATACACTTCACATTATAAGATCACATAAGATGCACATAGGTGGAGCCAAATACTGTAGTATAAATTGACTGTAACCAAATAACTCAAATAACAGAAATGAATAACTTGATTATTTATATTTATGAGGATAATATTGAGATTTGAGCTTGATGAGGGAACATCCAGGTCATGTGCTGCAACATAATAATAGTTAGTAGTTCCAATCTAGGCTTGCATATTTCTCTATTGAAGCGGCATCTATTTGTTCACAATTTCTCATTTCTCAAGTTTGAGACATTTCATACATTTTAGGGACTTCTACTCAAGTGATTTGTTTATGTTTTCCCACCCTTGATAAGTGAAGTAAAAATAAAACTAATGTGATACTGTAGATTTCATTAGTTTTATTTCCCCCCGTTTGGGACACCATATATGTTTTGTGCCATAACTCCACGATTATGCAAGCTACATTTACACAATTGGTATTGCTGGATTCAGTAGAACCTCACCTTTCCTACAAGCCATCATATGTGTTGCTATGACAATCCATTCCAGAGTCACTACAAAGTAGAGAAGACATCTACATAGATGTACAATTCCGCCTACTGTAAGTATGTGTTAAAATGACTATATCTCATATTGACATTCAGATATTGACATTCAGTCTTTTCTAGAATGTAGAGGTATGTTCTGGCTTCAAGTATGCCAAGTTTTGAACCTCTCAGAGCTTCCATTGTGAATCTACATGCCTTTAAGTGCCTCAACCACCAGACGGACAGGCTTTATTTTTAGTTTGAGGTGTATAACTTTAAATAACAATTTCACCACTTTTGCAGTAAAATATTTTTATACAAGAATCCATTTCATGTATGGGAGGCCTTAGAGATGAGCACTTTTTGACTGTTTGTTGCAGGACTATAGTTATTACCACCAAAGTCTAGCTTTAAACCTCAGCTCAGACCAGGGGGGCAGTCAGACAGATATTTTGTGAAGCCACAAGGAAATCGGGATTTCCTGAAAGTTCATATAATGGCCTGTTGTGGCGCTGTCATTGGGCCCAAAAAACCCATAGCCCCATAGAAGTCCATGTATTTGGGCCCAACTTCACCTAGACTTTAATGTTAATTACCTTAATAAACATGGTCATGAATACTTTTTGCTTCCAGTCACTAGTTTAAAGTCTAATTTCTAATGTCATAATATTCTTTTTGGAAAATTATGGTCCCATTTATTAAATAAATTACCATAGATTTGCGCATGTTCTGAGGGGCGTGGCTACCGTTACAGTCTATGATCGGGATTCCCCACCCACTCGAGTCAAAATAAAAACCAACTAAGAAGAAGGGGGGAAGTCCCACCTCGTTGTCTGGGCCAGCCAATGGGCCAGCTGGGCCCAAACGGATCTAGAAAGATGGCGACTTACAATTCAAGGACTGACAGGCTTCATTTTACGTTCATGTTAGACCCGGGGAACGCTTTGTCCATATTTTTTACAGTCTATGGCTCAGACTGAGGAAGAGCCAAGCGCTCGAAATGCCACCTTTGGTGCCAATATAATAATATATAATTGATATAATAATATCCATGGGAGCATGATCCAGTTAGCCTGGTAAAACCACTCCCCCTGCTGGACAACATTTGCATTCTGCCAGAAGGGAGTCTGGTGTCTCTCGGGCAGAGACGATGTACTCTGGACCAAATCAGACCGGAGCGATGTGAGAGGCGGGACCAACGCGAGACTGAAGACATGTTGAAGCTGTGCCACAGCACAATGTAAACACAACCCAACAAGACTACAACTTAAGATGAATGATGACATGTTGAAGCTGTGCCACAGTAGCCTGGTTAATAAACCAGACTAATATCGCACGGATCCGCGGGATATTAGTCTGGGGAGGCTCAGCTTGGATTTAATTTCCAGGGAAACATTTTCTCTTTGACACAATTGGTCAGAGCTACTGTCAGTCAAAGGTCTCAAGCATTGAACGTCACTGTACCAAAGCCCGCCCATATTGCATACCGTGTCCCTATTGGGCGCCCACATTCTCTGGTGTAGGAAATGGGCGTAACATTGAGCCTCTCCAGACCGAAATCCGCCGGCTGATTCGGTCTGGTTTATTAACCAGGCTAGTGCCACAGCACAATGTAAACACAACCTAACAAGACTACAACTCTAATGTAAACACAACCCAACAAGACTACAACTCTAATGTAAACACAACCTAACAGTACTACAACTCTAATGTAAACACAACCTAACAGTACTACAACTCTAATGTAAACACAACAACTTATGAGGAATGATGACATGTTGAAGCTGTGCCACAGCACAATGTAAACACAACCTAACAAGACTACAACTCTAATTTAAACACAACTCAACAAGACTACAACTCTAATGTAAACACAACTCAACAAGACTACAACTCTAATTTAAACAACCCAACAAGACTACAACTCTAATGTAAACACAACCCAACAAGACTACAACTCTAATGTAAACACAATCAGATCATTGTCCCGCTGCTTCCAGTTCATCGTTTCTGCCTGAGAGCCCAGATACAGGCAGGAGGGAACGTGTGAACTCAATACTGCCACCATCTGGCAGAGTCAGGTTATGATCCAGTGTGCAGTGTTTTCACTAGTATTGTATGCATTTAGGATTATCATCATCTGAGACTGGGAGCACAGTCAAACTAGCATATCGCCGCTGAAGGGCAGAAACGTCTTAGATCCGTATTAATTTATTTGTGTATATTTTAGTTGATGAATACTTGATCATACTACAGCATCAGCATCAAAAGTAGCAGATCCATAATTTGGAAATGCGGCAACAGCGGCATGACGCAACACATTTTAAGCTTGTAGATCTGCTACTTTTGTCATACATTTATTTTGAATCCTGAAAAGTAACAGTTTTGGACAGTGAGAGACGACATACAGCATGCCATGTTATGGAAGCAGGCTGAGGCATTTATAGACTGTAGTAACACGGTGTCACTTGTCAAACAGAGCTGACGTACAAGCTAATTAGCTGATGGCACACCCTTGTGCGATGGGAGTAAAAAAACCTTCACTGCAAAAGGTGAAAACGTGTTAAATTGAAGGCACATACAGTACATAATTATTGGCTGTACACTAGTAAAAAGTCAGTTCTCAAACTCAAGAGGCCTTTGTCTTTTTGAAACGCAGGGCAACCACGTGCCTCTGAAGCCCCTCGTTCATATCCCACAGACGATCCAAGGCGAAAACGCCCCTCTGCTCCACAAACGCCTCAAACAGGTGGAGTCCACCCCCCACCCCGAAGTAGTGGGCCTTGGTGGCGAGATAGACCAGTCCACCCGGGGCCAGCAGTCTGTGGAGGGTGTCGTGGAGAGAGGGGTAGTACGCGGCGTTGTATATGGTCTCCGAGGTGAATATAATGTCATATTTGGGCGACGGCTCCTCCTTCAGAACCAGCGCGAGGAACGTGGTCCAGTCACCGGAGAAGAAGCGACACCTGGCCACTGACGCATGCTGGGAGGGGTCGAGGGCTTGTTTCTTAAGTGCTGGCCCGCCGTCCTCTGCCTCCTGTTTCCTTGCTTTAGTCTCTTTTGGACTTTCATCTTCTTTCACCCTCTTCCCTTTCCCCTTGCCCTCTACTTCTTCTTCTTCCTCTTCTTCACGCAACACATCCTCCTCCTCCTCCTCCTCTTCTTCTTCCTCCTCCTCCTCCTCACAGTTCAGCAGCACGTTGGGCACAGTGAGTTGGTCGATGACTGTGCTGTTGTAATCCTGGAAGTAGAGGTGCAACAGTCATTTGAACTTGATGATTTAATCCATTATTTAAAAAAGAATCGCTAAGCGATGCGATTGATTTGGGGGGTGTGAGGACCGGGGGGGGGACTTGGGACTGGGAGGTCGGGGTTCGATCCCCGGCCGGGTCATACCAAATACTCTCAATAATGGAACACAGTGAATTCCTGCTGCTTGGCACTCAGCATCAAGGGTTGTATTGGGATAATTCCCCGCAACAGGCACTAAAGGCATGGAGACCCTTTATAGAATACTTCAATATTCACACCTCCCTGGATTAGACTGCTCGGTGTGACCCAAATATAGCGGACTGTGGATTTCAGAATTAACAGACAGTGCCTCAATACTCTAACTGTGTAGTGTTTTAACTTTTATTTTTGTCCTGTTTGTCCTTGTTTCTTTGTTTCTTTGTACGTTGTTTCTTTATGTTTGTGTTTCTGTGATGTTTTTAAAAAAAAATAATGCTGTGCAAAGATTTTCCTGTCAGATGTGCTGCTTAACTGTCCCCAATAAAAACTATATATATATAAAAAACAAAAAACATACTAGCTTCATGTTGTCCAGGGGGTGTACTTGTACATGAAACTGCCTAACACAACAGAAACAGGGGATAGGCTCCTGCCCCATGGGCCTCATGGCTCGGCAATGCGTTCACAAGTTCACAATGTGTTGTGAGCTTTTAGATTGGCTATTTTGGTGCGACACTGTTGCACAACAAAGTAGTAGGTAAGAAATAGGGATTACGTTTTCCATCAGACGCATCGATTTAACGGTCGTAATATAATTTTGCCAGGTCGATTAGTTTATAAAAAATAAATAAAATTAAAAGATTGCCTTTTGGTGTTTTAAGCATTATGTTGTACGTTAGCTGTTGAAAAATAGCAGAGCTTGTAGGTCTGCTAAAAATCGTCTGCTAAAAATCGTGAAAATGCGGCAAGAATATATATTCTTTCAGAGCAAACGTTTTTAACTCATAGGCCTCTCTTTGCTTCTGGGGGGGGGGGTCCCTGGAACAACACATTTTCAGATGGGGGGGTCGGCGGCGAATTACATATATTTTTGGGGGTCCTTGACATGAAAATGTTTGAGAACGACTGACATAGAAACATAGGGTTTTTCAGAAAACTGTCAGGATTTAGAAGACATTCATAGAATCATTCTCAGGTCTAAATGGGTTAATTATTTGATTAATCCAAAGAGTAATGTGCAGAATAATGGAACATAATGGCCAGTTGCAGGCAGGCCTACCTGGAAGTGCACCTGCCCGGCTCCTCTCTTCAGAGCCAGAATCCCCAGCAGTGCCGCTCCACAGCCCAGGTCCAAGACCGCCTTCCCTGCGAACGTCTCTCCGTCCCTCTCCAGCAGCTCCAGGAGGTCGTAGGTGCACTCCCACACCCGCAGGCCTCCCTCGTACACCCCCGAGATGAGGTCGGACCTCTGGGCGGCGCTGCGAGACAGAATGTTCTCCCGGTCGTCCCTCTCCGGGGCGGTCCTCTCCAGCACCGTCTCGTTCAGGAAGTGGAGGGGAGGCAGAGCGCCCACGCGCACCGTCTCCGACACGGCGTCCTCCAGCAGGGAGCCGGGGTCCGACGGCGGACGGTGCTCTCTGGCCTCTTTGGGCGGCGGCTCTGCGGATTTGCCGTCTGTTGTTGTCTTGAAATTTGGAAAAGGCACAGGAGGACAGACATGATTAGCCCATTTAGACCCGAGGACGATTATTTCTACAAATGTCTTCTAAATGCTGACAGTTTTCTGAAAAACCCTCATGTTTCTATGTCAGTCGTTCTCAAACATTTTCACGTCAAGGACCCCCAAAATAATATGTACTTGGCCGCCGAACCCCATCTGAAAATATGTTGTTCCAGGGACCCCCTCAGAAGCAAAGATTTGAGCGGCGGGGGCAATGGGGCTCAGCGGGTTTCAAAAACGTTCACACTGAAAGAATATATATTCAAATATTTGCGACACATTTTCACGATTTTTCAAAAATAGCAGACCCTTGTAGATCTGCAATTTTTCAATAGATACAGTTTAAAATAATGGTTAAATCACCAAAAGGGGTTCCCGCTCAGAATGGGTTAGATTAGAGCAGTGAAGCTCAAACTTCTTCATTTCAAAAGGCCTCCACCATCAGAAATTATTTTGTGCCTTACAAGACTGACAAGGGATCTATCTCCCTGTCAGTCTGGCAGAATAGAGTACCCATTTATCAGCTTCAGTTTTACAGCGTCCAATTTCACTTGTTCATCCTATATCCATCTCTCTCCTGATTGGATACAATTGGTATCCTGACCGAAAAATGCAATTTCTGTCATTTTTGTAAGTTTTCAGAAAAGAAACAAGTTCACATTAAACTAGGCTACTCAAGAAATGGTTGATATTCCTTATTCCTTTCCTCTGTATATCGTTACATCTTTGACAGCTAATACGGCATGATCAGATGTGGTGGTTGATGAAGAGTCCAGAGAAATGTCTGTATTAGAGATAGCCGGCACTTTGACCCTGCCTAGAGGAAACGTTTATGACTACGGTTACGGTAATTTAATACCAACCACTCCTACATACCATCTCAGAGATGAGCCGATAGGTGCAGACCATTTGTTTTTATATTTGGCAGCGGGCACCTTAGACATCTTCTGGGCACGTCCAAGTAAAATTGGCAATTTCATCCAAAATGTTAAAATAATATTTTTGTTTTGGAAAAATGATCTTAAGTAAATAAGTATACATGCATGCTTAAACATTCGACAATTATGGTCCAATATCGCTACAATTGCTGCAATTTGATATAAAACCTGTATATCGAGTCATTTCAGAAGTTGAAAGATAAAACTAAGTCTGATAATGTTGATAATTGATGTTCAACTTCACATCATATACATTATATATATATATATATATATATATATATATATATATATATATATATATATATATATATTAATAATATATATATATATATATATATATATATTAATTAATATATATTAATCATTTGGACAAAATAGTACATTTTATATTGAGGTGCCCAGATGTCCAAGGTGTCCAAAATTGTCCTGTATCCTTAGCAACCTACCCTAACCACAGACTGTTTGTTAGAGAGTTCACTTTCAACAAATTGGGATGTCCAAACAGGTTTGGAAGACAAGTAGGCTAAAGTGCTATAATAATTGGCACTTTTGGCAGCCACTACACTGTTACTTATCATCTCATACCCGAAGACATAAACCATGATGATTTAGTGAATGTAGGCTTAACTGTACCGTTAATATTTGTTTGCAGTGTCTTTGTGTGGACAAATACATTCATTGTTAAAATGTTTGTGATCTCGACTGTACTAGCTAGTGGGCAAGTGCATTAGTGAAGATCATAATCTCTCAGATTGGTGTGAAAATTGAACCCTCGTAGATGTACGTATAGATTCTGACATGATTGATTTTGACATTTGATTCACATTTTGGGCTATGAAGGTGCTACAGTGACACACTTAGCCTTATTAGCCATAGCTGCACCGATGCTTGGATCATAGGCTTTATAGCACATCAGAAGAATATGCATAAATACAGTAAAGGTTTAAGTTTATAAACGTATGAAGTATACTTAATCAGACGACGGTGTCGCTTTCCGACAGGCAGGGAACAAGTCAACAAGCAACAACTCTCGGCAATAATTATACGTTCATATATACTCACATCATGTTTAGTTGTTGAATTGTCCACATTTGCACTAATTTGAACTACATCGCCATCGTCGACATCAGCTGCATCTTCTGCACGTGCGTGCACATCAAAGTTGAAACTAAATGACATGATTGATAAAGAAAGACATGCAAAAAAAAATAATAACTCTACAGCTGAAATCCGTGTTCAACAGACACGTGTGGGGCGAGTGGAGGAACTACAACTCCCAATATCCTATCTATCATGAATGATAACCAATGGAATCACCTTCTGGCATGTCGGATGTACATATATGTCATAATAAATACATAAACATCTATATATAGTATTATTTGTTGTGTAGCTGCAGTGATATTGTGTTTTGTTGTTGTTGTTGGGGAAACATTCCATTTCCTGACTCTGTTTCCCATGAAGCCTTTCGCCGGAACGGAGCATGCGCATCGATAAGGAGTTGAGAGGATTTTACTGTCGGGGCTGCCGCTGCTTTCGGGTGTATAATATTTGTTTCCTTCTCAACATGCCTGGATAAATCAGATTTTCACCTTGTGTTTGACCATGATGTGACCAGGGTGTGTCTCCACTCTCCTGGACTTGATCGCTGTGCACTACGGTCTCAGATCAGTGAGTATTATTCATGTGACATATTAAATATAATGGAACGTTTCGTTGGGTTTTTTGGACGATGGAGGGGCTCTGCGTCCAGCGGTACAGATTTATTTCAGTGGGGGAAACATAATTCCCTCAACAATGGGGGATTTGGAAGGATTGAGACTATAGTGCAGGCTGAGCTGACGTAGGCTACGATCGATGTGTTGTCTTTTGATGAATAGATCAGTTCATTTTAGTAATCATCTCCCATGAGTTACACTTCACGGTTTGTGACGTGTACAGTTATAGTTACAGTTAGTGGCCAGTAAGGATGATTGAAAACCTCCTTGACAGATGCTGTGTGAAGGATATATACTGCTGCTGTGCTAACAGTGTCTTATTTTACCAATATAAATGATCCTTGTTTGACTGCTTGCTTCTATTCTTTCATATCCACCTGGGCATTGCTAACCACTGATCGTGCCTGGTCCATATCACCCAGATGAGATGCTCGCTGTTAACACTACATATTTATTAAGTATTTTATTGGCTATATATACTGTATTATGTTGACCTATTCATTCAGAGACCAAGTGCAGATGAAATAATCAGCCATTCACTCACATTCATACACCGATGGCGGCGGAAACCATGCAAGGCACCAACCAGCACATCAGGAGAAATTTAGGGTTCTGAGTCTTGCTCAAGGACACTTCCGACACCAACTCTGGGGGAGCCCACAGGGTTCGAACTGGCAACCTTGAGCTTACCATCCGGCCACTCTACCCCTGAGCCACCACCGCCCGCCCGTAGTCTGTCACTGTGCTGTTGCTGCCTAATATGACACATGCATTTCTCCATGGGATCAATCTTATCTGTGAATATAATGTCCATGGGGCTGAATATACTACCAACTTCCTTTAGGATTGACAGACTGACTCCACCCTGTGCCTCAGACATTCAGCAGACTGGAATGTAGGAGAGCGAGATGGCCTGTTCTGTTGATTGGACCACTACTACCTGTATGGGTGTAAGCCATAGACTGTAAAAAATATGAACAAAGCGTTCCCCGGGTCTAACATGAACGTAAAATGAAGCCTGAAATTCCTTGCACTCTAATGCACTGTAAGTCGCCATCTTTCTTGATCCGTTTGGGCCCAGCTGGCCATTGGCTGGCCCAGACAACGAGGCGGGACTTCCCCCCTTCTTCTCCGTTGGTTTTTATTTTGACTCAAGTGGGTGGGGGATCCCGATCATAGACTGTAACGGTAGCCACGCCCCTCAGAACATACGCGACTTTATGGTCATTTATTTTATAAATGGGACCATAATTTTCCA
Source organism: Protomyctophum parallelum (assembly GCF_964188405.1). NCBI lineage: Eukaryota > Metazoa > Chordata > Actinopteri > Myctophiformes > Myctophidae > Protomyctophum > Protomyctophum parallelum. Next base: position 45,083,329 of record NC_139704.1, on the reverse strand, counting down.
AAAAGAATATTATGACATTAGAAATGAGACTTTAAACTAGTGACTGGAAGCAGAAAGTATTCATGACCATGTTTATTAAGGTAATACAGTCTAGGTGAAGTTGGGCCCAAATACATGGGCCTCTATGGAGCTATGGGGCTTTTTGGGTCCAGTCCAGCGCCACAACAGGCCATTATATGAACTTTCAGGAAGTCCCGATTTCAAAAGAGGCTTCACGAAATATCTGGCTGACTGCCCCCCTGGTGTGAGCACACTTAGGATTCCATGAGCGGCCAGAAGCCGCTGTCCGCCGGCGTCCTCTTCCGGGTTTTTAAGACAGCTGGTGGATGGAAATTAAGCTCCACCCATGCGGCAATCTTCCGTGTGGGTGGCCAGATTCCCGGGAAAAGCTTGCCCCAGCGGCATTTTGCCTGTCATTTCTATCTAAAAACCAGGAAGAGACGGCGGCAGACAGCGGCTTTTGGCTGCGCATGGAAGCTCAGGTGTGCCTGTGCAGTATGTGTGACGAAATGGAATGGGATTGCTGCTGCTAGCATGCATGGCATACTGCATACATGTTGCACAGTTTACCCTTCATGGAGGCTCGATCTCCATTTCATTACATCTTTCAACATCAGTTTCCATAAGCTTACATAATGACTGCACGCATAACATAGTGGGTGGCGTACAGTATATAACAAGGGCTGAACCTAATATATAGGCTACACGTGACTACAGTACATATAGCCACTCTGCTACACTCACCTCCCTTTTGACCTCCTCCCACGGGGAAACCCCATCCGGGTCACAGAACCAATGTAACGCCCGGGATTCGAACTCGGGCCTCCCGCGTGAAAGTCCAACATCTTAACCAAAGGGACCGAGGGAGATATTAGACCTTTTTTTTTGTGGCTTTCGCTTTTATTTAATATTTTTTACGGAGGGACAGACAGTAGGCTGACAGGAAATGGGGGAGAAGACGTCGGGATCGGGAGTCGAACCCGCGGCACACTGCCAGACTGGATTACAAGCCAAGGTGCCTGGACCACTGAGCCACGGCCCAGGCCATGATATTAGACTTTTTTGAGGCCATCAGGCAGAGGCTCTGAGCCACACTGAAACGGTTCCAAATGTGATCTCTTGGACCTGGCTCCTTCTCCTCCTGATTCCTCCGGTTCTGTATCCCGACACTATGTTGTGTGTGTGTATACTATATTTATGTTCTGTTCTGTGTGTGTATACTATATTTATGTTCTGTTCTGTGTGTGTATAGTATACTATATTTATGTTCTGTTCTGTGTGTGTATACTATGTTTCAGAAGGCGGGATGCGGTGCTGGTGCCCCGGCTCGGTGCTTCCCGTGCTGCGCTGCATGCGCCTGCGGTCCTGCACCAGGAGAGGGCGCAGCAGCAGCAGCAGGCTGCCCCTGTGTCTCAGAGAGCTGGGGGACTACCTGAGGCTGCTGGGCCGGTCCCTCTACTTCAACACCCTCACCGACTCCGACGTCGTCTTCGACTCGGTCTTCGAGCCGGTGTTCTGGACCGTCGATCACATCACGCGCTGGTTTGGGGCGGTAAGAGAGAGGGTGTGCGTGTGTTGGGGAACCCTAACATCGTTATAATTTAGCTATTGATAAATAGCAGATCTACAAGCTCATAGTAACGCGCTACGAGCTTGTAGGTCTGCTATGTTTGAAAAGTCGTGAAAATGTGGCACAAATCTTTGAATATATATTTCAGAGCGAACATTTTTAACTAAAATATTGGCTTCTGAGGGGTCCCTGGAACGACATATTTTGAAATGGGGGTCCGTGTCCCAATACATATAATTCTGGGGGTCCTTGACATGAAAAAGGTTGAGCACCACTGTCACTGACATAGAAACATGGTTTTCAGAAAAATGTTAGGATTTAGAAGCCTTTTCTTTTTTTAATCGACCTCAGTCCAAAATGGGTTAAATGGCGTGTGTGCAATGCTGTGCCAACGGCAGCGTGATGTTCTGATCCTTTCCCCTGGTCTCCCAGGTGTTTGTGTTTCTGGTCGTGGTTCTGACCAGCTCCATCGTGCTGATCGCCTACACCATTCTGCTGCCGATGGTCATCCATACCTACTCCCCGGCGTGGATAGCGTGGCACGTCTGCTACGGTCACTGGAACCTCGTCATGATCGCCTTCCACTATTACAAAGCCACCATGACGTCCCCGGGAAGCCCTCCTACAGTAAGGAACCAGCACTATTATATTATACTGTCCCCTCCTACAGTAAGGGGACCAGCACTATTATATTTATACTGAATTATGTGTATTTCGCCGCCGACCCCAATTTGGAAATATGTGGTTCCAGGGACCCTCCCAGAAGCAAAGATTTGAGTTGAAATGTTTACTCTGAAAGAATATATGTTTTTGCGATTTTTCTAAAAAAGCAGACCTACTGTACAGGCTCGTAGCACGGCACTCGGTGCCGCACTATGAGCTTGTAGATCTGCTATTTTTCAATAGCTAAAGTATAACATAAATGCTTAACACACCAAAAGGGGTTCCTGTTCAGAATGGGGTAATATAGAGATGCAAACTATTGATAATCTTGTTCGCGATTATTCTATCGATTAACTTTTTTGATGGATTGTAGTGGTTATTTTCCATTGTATATTAATTAACGAATCAGTGAAATAATTTAAATTTATAATCAACAAAATCAGGTCTGAATTTGCCGTGCAATGGTGTCACTCAACAATGGCTAATCTACAAACTCACAATGCATAGCAATGTGACATGTTGTGAGCGTGTAGATCTGCTAATATTTGGTATTCTTTCAAACTTGTATAAAAATGTGTTAAAAATCAATACATTTGTAGGTGAAAATATGACTTTGCAATGTCAGTGTCAGTGTGCTCACTAGATTCTTTCTTGCAGGTTAAAAATGACATTCCATTTGTCTCCGTCTGCAAGAAGTGCATCCTTCCTAAGCCAGCCCGGACGCACCACTGTGGCATCTGCAACAGGCGAGTTGGCTCAGAATACTGTACCTACAGTACGCCAGTGGTCCCCAGACTTTATCATGTCAAGGACCCCCAAAATTACACTCATTAGCCTGCGGACCCCCCCCCCCCCCCCATTTGAAAATGCATGCCAGGGACCGACATACTGTATATGAGAAGATATTTACGGCTCTAGGCCACCCGGTTAGGCTACGGCTCCCTATGTAATGGCATTTTTTATCTCTGGGACCCCCCAATACATATTGTAAAATCTAACTTGATGTAACTCTGAGTTACAGACCCATAAGGCTCCACTTTTATGTTCTTGCTTTCGGTAAATATGCCATTATATCACCATGTTTATTCCGTATTACTATTATCATTATTTTAATTTTTGCACTCACTGTATAGGACATAGTATTTTCATAATGTGTTACAGTATATTATTGGATTCAATGCCGTAATGAGGTTGTAAGGTTTTCAAGGTTTGCAATATTTAGTGTTTTGTCCTGTCAACATCTCTACAGCTCAAGGGGTCTTTTTCCTAATAAAGAAATCATCATCATTGGTTCCTAACTATGATTTAGCTGGGGACCCCCTGGAACTCCCTCAAGGACCCCTAGGGGTCCCCAGACCCCACTTTGGGAACCACTGACCTACACAGACTGTTAACTCAACAAATACACCTTTTTGAATTTTACAGGTGCATCCTGAAAATGGACCATCACTGTCGTATCCTTTGTTTGTATTCTTGACCAGGTTACTAATTTCTAGTTGTTTAAGGGCCCTTTTGGTGTTAGCATTATGTCATGTTTTAGCTATTGAAAAATAGCAGATCTACAAGCTACGAGCTTGTAGGTCTGCTATTTGAAAAATCGAAGAACGATGGACATAGAATCATAGCTTTTTCAGAAAACTGTCAGGATGTAGAAGACATTTTTAGATCTGATCTCAGGTCAAAATGGGTTAAAAATCTCTGTATGTTTCTTTCCTACCTGGGATTCAAACCTGGGACTCCCGGGAACAAACTCTCTCCTAGACGAGAAGAGATTCCCTCTAGGAGAGAGTACTGCTTGTTGACCAGTAGTCTTATCCCACACAGAACTACGGGGTACATTTTCGTCACCGCTAAACCCCTTACCGCTAAACCCCTTATCCCTAAACTTCTTTGCCTTTTATTTTATTTTTTACTATTTTGCAAAACATTTTTTAATAGTTAAAATGGCCAGTCTACAAGCTAGCTCACAACGTGTCAATGTAGATTGGCTAGTTGAACTATTCAAAAATGTTTTTCAAATAGTAAAAAAAATTGTTTAGGGATAAGGGGTTTAATTAGCGGTGACGAAAATGGAGCCCTAAATGTCTCATAGGAAGAGTAGGGAGACCACCTCCAAATTAATAATGTAATAATAATAAATACAAAAATACATTATGATGTTATTCTCAGACGTTATGGTGTGTGTTTCTTTAATCTCAACCCCACCCTACCAGCGTGGTTGAACAACTGCGTGGGCCATTTCAACCACCGCTACTTCTTCTCCTTCTGCCTGTTTATGACCCTGGGCTGCTTCTGGACCAGCATCAGCGGCAGGAACCTGTTCTTAGACGCCTACCACGCGCTGGAGGTCAGAACCGTCCGTTACACTCATGTCTGTCACCCTCACACCGTCACCCTCACACAGTCACCCTCACACCGTCACCATCACACTGTTAATTTACTTTGAATTTATTATTCATAGTCTGGATTTTCGGTGGTAAGGTGACCACCGCTCCGGTGGTGAGCTGACCACCGGAGCTGAAATAACGTTGAGCGGTGGTGAGTAAAAACAGAGAGAAGGGCTGGAGCCGCGGCTCGTGACGTCATGTTGTAGTTCGGTGGTCACCTAACCACCGAAAATCCAGACTTATGCATGAGCCTTCACCCTCACTCCGTCACCCTCACACCACAATGCTGCCTGAAGGCCTATTCATAGTCCAGTTCTACCCATTTTGGGCGGGAACCCCGTTTGGTGTTAGCATTATGTTATGCTTTAGCTATTGAAAAATAGCAGATCTACAAGCTCAAAGCGCGCCACCGAGTGGCGCGCTACGAGGTTGTAGGTCTGCTATTTTTGAAAAGAACGACTGACATAGAAACATAGCTTTTACAGAAAACTGTCAGGACGTAGAAGACATTTTTAGAATCTGATCTCAGGTCAAAATGGGTTAAGGTGAAGACTACAACATGACGTCACTCTGCGGTGGTCACCTCACCGCTCACACAACACATCTCTCCGTTTTTACAGCTAAAAGTGGACTCTGAACAGGCCTTCATCGTTCTGTCTGTCTGTCTCTTGTGCCTGCTCAACGTCCTCGCCGTCCGGTGTAAACCTTGTATGACCAAAAAACGTTATTCTTGATAATGAAAGTCTTCAGAAATAGTGAAGATGGCAGATCCAAGTTCTGCTACTTTCACTGCTGTTGTGCGACACTCTGGTATACATGACGAAAAAAAATAAAAATAAGAAATTTGTAGATGCAAGGTTTCTACCCGACAGTGACGATATGGATTTCCTGTGCCTGCGTGTACAAATAGTAGGGCTACCACTATTGAATATGTTTTATTCAGTCGATTACGACTTATTTTTGAATTAATTGCTTCGTAGTTAAAAAAAAATCGGCAGTATTGCCTTTCTTACAGTATCGCGATATCGCATTGTGTTGAATCATAATCCCTGTGCCTGTAGGCACCCGTGCCTAAGGTTGCCTACCCCTGCAGTACAGTACAGTACAGTATTTATTTATTTAACCCATTCTGACCGGGCACGGGCACCCATTTTGGTGTCAGCATCATGTTATGCTTTAGCTATTTAAAAATAGCAGATCTACAAGCTCATATCGCGCCACCGAGTGGCGCGATACGAGCTTGTAGGTCTGCTATTTTTTGAAAAATCGAAGAGTGACTGACATTTTTAGAATCTGATCTCAGGTCAGAATGGGTTCATCAGACCAGTGTGTGTTCAGTGGAAACCTCCTATGAATCTGATCTCAGGTCAGAATGGGTTAACTTGTGTCTTGTGCCCTACCTTGGCTTGCTTGCTTTGCTAACCTGCATGTCTGTGTGTCTATAACACTGTGGGTGTGTCGTCTCTCTGGGGCTTGTTCTTCCAGCGCTTTAAACACATGGATGTGGAAAAACCAGGAGTGCCGGTAACTGGGATGGGAGTCCTCATTGGCCTGCTCCCTGCTGGACAGGTACGGTACCACAGCTGCTCACAAAAGGCACCAATCGTTTCTGTCGGGTGTCAAAAATGTTATTATTTTACAAAAATGTAAAAAAAAAAACCCCACTGCTCAAATGCTGAATTTTTTTAAAGTGAGGTGCTGGAGTCACAAAGGGATGATGAGGAAAAAAAAGGGAAGCTCCGCACACTCTGATCTATTTATTTTGCAAGCTTTCGGTCTACTTTGATTGTGCGCAGATCTGAGTGTGCAGAACTTCCCTCAAATTGGTGAAACTAGCAGATGTACAAGCCCACAACGCGTCGCAGACTCTCATGCGATGCATTGTGAGCTTGTAGATCAGCTCTTGTATGACAAAGTAGTGCATTCCTTTTTATGAAAACATAAAACGTTGAAATATGCAGATAATAGATTTCTGCCCGACGGCAACAGAATAATTATGATTTCTCATTAAAAAAAATTTTAATTAAAAATTTTGGTTCAGTAACAGGGTTAGGGTCTCCAGCAGTTCTATAGAGTCATGAGAGAGAACCCCACAAACGTCAATGATCAGCTAATGTAGTCTGGCTAATAAGCCAGACTCAAATCACACAGGCAATTTTTTTTTGCCAACGGCTGATTCGGTCTGGCTTATTAGCCTGCCTAGTGCCTACAGCTAATGACCCCGACACACTGTAGGAGTATTAAAGTTGTCAGCGAGTCATCAGATCGTTATGCATTTCACACTACAGGAGACTTTTTTTCTCTGCGATCAAAGCCCGCTCTTGATCAGATCGGGAATTTTGTCGGCGAGCGCCAAAATTGCTCCCCGACAGAATAAATGGGAGCAAATATCGTGCGAGTCATTCGTTTGATTTTGTCTTGATTTTTTGTTTGTTAGTTGCATAAACTAATGCTGTATGAGTTCTCTCACTTGGTAGGATAAAACTGGCATCCCGACATGAACACATATTTTCTGTTTAATTAACCCATTTTGGGCGGGAACCCCTTTTGGTCTTTTAAGCTTGTAGGTCTGCTATTTTTGAAAAGTCGTGAAAATGTGGCGCAAATCTTTGAATATATATTTCAGAGCGAACATTTTTAACTAAAATATTGGCTTCCTGGAACTACATATTTTGAGATGGGGGTCCGTGTCCCAATAGAGATAATTCTGGGGGTCCTCAACATGAAAAAGGTTGAGCACTGCACCACTGACATAGAAACATGGGTTTTTCAGAAAACTATTAGGATTTAGAAGCCTTTTTTTTTTATCGCCATCAGTCCAAAATGGGTGCAGGAGTCAGGAGACCCCTGTCTAACACTTTATATCAATCAAAAATATAGAGCTATTTAACACTCATTTTAACTAAATAATATGTAATTGTTTGTTTCATTAAGACCAGTTATCAGACGCCTCCACCGACGTACACATTCAAGGAGAAGATGATGAACAAGAGCATCATCTACATGTGGGTTCTTACCAGGTAAATGACGGCTCTCACTGCACTCCCTTCCAAAAAACGCTACCAGAGCATCAAATCTCGCACCACCCGTCTCAGTAACAGTTTCTACCCCCAGGCAGTCAGGCTGCTGAACAGCTGACCTTGAACTGTATTGCACTGTTTTGTCACTTCACTCGCACTTCTTTTCTGTTTTTTTGTCTTTTTCTTGCACTATAGATGTTTGTTTATGTCCTGTGTATGTAAGACTGAGAGTGCTCTGAGCAAAATAAATTTCATTGTATTTATACTCTGTATCTATACACATGACAAATGAACCTGAACCTGAACTCCACCACTGTTGTTTTTGGCAGCAAATTTAGATTTTAGTTTTAGTCATATAGTCTCTTGAATAGTTTTCACTTAGTTTTAGTCACATTTGAGTCACCTGGAATGTTTTAGTGTTAGACTAGTTTTAGTCGACTAAATGTCATGTGATTTTAGTCGACTAAATCTACAGTCGATTTAGTCGACCGAAATGTTTTTTTTTTTGGCCGGCCTTGATGCCGTCGACTTAATGACTGATTTTACACTTGCTGAAAATAGCAGATCTACAAGCTCACAATGCGTCGCGCTTGTTGGGCTATAATGAAAATAGGAATGCTTGGGTTAATTGCCTGCTGATGAAAGGTCGAATGTGATTGGTCTTTTCAGCACGGTGGGCGTGGCCCTTGGGGGTCTCACTTTCTGGCACGCGGTTCTCATATCCAGGGGAGAGACCAGCATCGAGAGACATATCAACCACAAAGAAACCAAACGCTTCGCCAAGCTGGGCAGGGTGAGCATGCTAACGAAACAAACGCTCCCCAAGCTGGGCAGGGTGAGCATGCTAACGAAACAAACGCTCCCCAAGCTGGGCAGGGTGAGCATGCCAACGAAACAAACGCTCCCAAAGCTGGGCAGGGTGAGCATGCCAACGAAACAAACGCTCCCCAAGCTGGGCAGGGTGAGCATGCTAACGAAACAAACGCTCCCCAAGCTGGGCAGGGTGAGCATGCTAACGAAACAAACGCTCCCCAAGCTGGGCAGGGTGAGCATGCCAACGAAACAAACGCTCCCCAAGCTGGGCAGGGTGAGCATGCCAACGAAACAAACAATCCCCAAACTGGGCAGGGTGAGCATGCCAACGAAACAAACGCTCCCCAAGCTGGGCAGGGTGAGCATGCTAACGAAACAAACGCTCCCCAAAATGAACCAGGTTTTCTGCAGTGTTGTTTTTGGCAGCAAATTTGTATTTTAGTTTTAATCGTAGTCTCTTGAATAGTTTTCACTTAGTTTTAGTCACATTTTAGTCACCTGGAATGTTTTAGCGTTAGTATAGTTTTAGTCGACTAAATCTACAGTTGATTTACTTGACTAAAATGTATTTTGGCGGGCTTTGATTCCATCGTAATGACTGTTTTTATACTTGCTGAAAATAGCCGATCTACAAGCTAATTGGCTATTTTCAGCATGCAACCAATTGTAAAATGATTTATACTGGATCTCTTGTCCACTAGTCCCTTCCTAACATTTTAGTCTTGTTTTGTTTAGTCTAATTTGTTGACGAAATGGTCAGTATATTTAGTCTTAGTCATCGTAGCTTAGTTTTCATTTAGTTTTCCTCTGTGAAAAAAAGGCAGTCGACGAAATTTTTTGGTCTTGGTTTTAGTGGAGGAAATCAACAGTGCTGCAGTGACTGAATGCATGTCTCCTCCTCCAGGTGTATAGGAACCCGTTCAACTACGGCAGACTGAATAACTGGAAGGTCTTCTTTGGAGTGGAAAAGAGAAGGTGATCCTCTCCTTTTGTTACTTCTCACCTTTACCCATTCTGGGTGGGAACCCCTTTTGGTTTTTTAAGCATTATGTTACACATTATGTTAACTATTGAAAAATGGCAGATCTACAAGCTCATAGTGCGGCACGGAGTGCCGCGCTACGAGCTTGTAGGTCTGCTATTAAAAAAGAAAAAAAAGTGGCCCAAATGTTTGAATATATTCTTTCAGAACGTTTTTAACTCAAATCTTTGCTTCTGGGGGGGGGGGGGGTCCCTGGAACAACATATTTTAAGATGGGGGTCGGCGGCCAATTACATATATTTTTGGGGGTACTTGACATGAAAATATTTGAGAAAAACCGACATAGAAACATAGGGTTTTTCAGAAAACTGTCAGGATTTAGAATACATTTTGTAGAATCGTCCTCAGGTATAAAGCTGGAATCCGAAACTTATTTGAATGAATAAAATAACCAGTCCGTATGGTAGACTAGTACCAGTATGTTAATAGAATATAACTAGTACATTCTGCAGTGGTTGGAGGTGGCCTCTCCCTACTCTTCCACTGAGACATTTAGACCCTGGTGTTGGGTAAGAGGTGGCCTCTCCCTACTCTTCCACTGAGACATTTAGACCCTGGTGTTGGGTAAGAGGTGGCCTCGGAAACCCAGACGTTTTATTTAGGTAAGAGGAGACTGTCATAAGTGCAATCCCCTGGACAAGTGGGGTGTTGCCTCTTGGATGAGTGGTAGAAATGTGGCCTCTCGTGGGGGAGACCCGGCTCCCCATCTAGGTTTACAGCTTGCAGTTATCAAGCAGCCATCTAGCTTTAACCCATTTAGACCCCGAAGACGATTCTCCAAAATGTCGTCTAATCTAAATCATGACAGTTTTCTGAAAAACCCATGTTTCTATATAAGTGGTTCTCATGTCAAGGAGCACCAGAATTATCTGTATTTGGCCGCAGACCCCCATCTGAAAATATGTTGTTCCAGGGACTCGAGTTAAAAACCTTCGCTCTGAAATAATGTATATTCAAAGATTTGCGCCAACATTTTCGCCATGAAAATTGCGCTATGAAAATTGCGCCAACATTTTCATAGCGCGGCACTCTGTGCCACGCTATGAGCTTGTAGATTGCTATTTTTCAATAGCTAAAGTATAACATAATGCTTAAAAGGGGTTAAACAGTCTTCATGTATTAGCTCAGCTGCAGACATTTGGACGATCGAGTTGGAACATTAAAGTTCCAGATTTCCAGACTTTAACGTTGAACCTGACCTGTGCAACTCTGTATGGGGTTTTTCACTCAGACCGCCGTCTCTTCTCTCTGCTTCTCTTTCTAGCCACTGGTTCACACGCGTCCTGCTACCCTCTGGGCACGCTCCGTACAATGACGGCCTGACCTGGGACATCTTTCCTGTCAAAAAGCCAAAGGACATGATGCCTGTGTGACCCCGGTCCCTTTTTTCCCCTACAGACTGCTCTGACACACAGCAGCCACACGAGGGCACTGTACGCTCCCTGTCCAGCCTGCGTGTGATGAGAACACCATCTGGTCAGCTACAAAAGGTGTTTGTCGGGTGGTGAAGGAGTAAGGACCGCTCCACTTGGTGACGTGGGCTTCCAATGGCCAACGCTCTGTGACGAGGCCACCTGGGGCTGTAGTTTATGGGATAGATACTTCCAGCCATATATCTTGGTTGGCTCTGCTCCCAGTCCCTACTAGAACCCACCCAACCCTTAATAACCACTCGAGCCATATTTTTTATACTTTGTCGTCATACGACGTTATCGTGCTGTGAAAATAGCCGATCTACCTGAAGTTGCGTACTTGTAGATCGGCTATTTTGGCCAGGTTGAAAGTGGTTGAGACAGAAGGGGACCACCTTGCATACGAGTTGCTGCGACTCAAGGGGATTAATTATCCTCTAGTGACATTAAAAAAAAAAAGGGCTTACATCATGACTCGGCATCGTGGCAGGCTACACAATCATATTTTTTTATGAACCATATACTGACTGGACCATTTCACTAAACTGACCGGCAAATAATCAGTGGTCACTGAACACAATTTTTTTCTTTTCTTTAAAAAAAAAGAAATGTTGGACATCACGTCTTCATCCAACGGATTCGCTGAGAGTCAGCCTGGGCACACTTGAACTTCCATGCGCGGCCAAAGGAAGCTGTCTTTTGCGTAATTTCCGGGGTTTTTTAGACAGCTGGTGGATGGAAATGAAGCTCGCCTCCACCCACGCGGCAGAATGCCGCTGGGGCAAGCTTTTCCTGGAAGGTGGAGCTTCTTTTCCATCCACCAGCTGTCTTAAAGAAAAGCGGAAATGTCGCAAAAGACAGCTTCTTCTGTCCGCGCATGGAATCTAAAGTGTGCTCAGACCCAGACAGGACCTTGTGGATTACAGCATGCAGATTGTTGGTTCTTCTGCCTCACAGTCTCTCAACTGTTCTCCTATTCACTGTTTAAAGTCATACTGTGTAACTCTTCCAGGTTAAAGTTCAACATTCAACATGAACGTCAACGTGCCAAAATGACGCAGGCAGCGTAAATGTACCGGAAATGTGTTTATTAATTTATTTTTAAAGTTACGCATAGCGTTTCTGAGCATGTTGTGAAGTGTCCCCAAAAATATTCTCCGTGCTGGGGCCCTACAACGTTCATTATGGAACCGTACTTCCTGGTTTTGGAACTGAATTCTGGGTATTGCAGTTCAAAACAGACCATTAGACAGACACTGTAGTCATGACAACTGAGCTAGAAGAGCAACTACCAAAATTATTGTTACACAGTATTAACATTAAACCAGTGATTCTCAACCCTTGGGCCACAGCTGCGGAGTTAAGTGGTGGGTGGGTTATTTAACCCATTTTCGGCGGGAACCCCTTTTGGTGTTTTAACAAAGTATTATGTTATACTTTAGCTATTGCAAAATAGCAGATCTACAAGCTCATAGCGCACGCTACGAGCTTGTAGGTCTGCTATTTTTGAAAAATAGTGAAAATGCGGCACAAATCTTTGAATATATATTCTTTCAGAAGAGTGGGACGGCCCCGCCTGACCCAGAAAAGGTTGAGAACCACTACCAAGCTCTCTAAGCTTGAGCACAGTGACTACATACCTGTATTTTTGTTGTTGTTGTTAAATTAAAAACACTTTATACATTTATTTAAATTGTTGTAAATTGTGTCATTTGATCTCACAAACACTGCACCATCGTTAGTATATTGAGTAGGGTTGTTGTAACGATACAATTAACCCATTTTGACCTGATGTATTCTACATCCTGACAGCTCTGTTTCTATGTCATAACATAATGCTAACACCAAAAGAGGTTCACCCATTCTGGGCGGGAACGCCTTTTGGTGTTCTAACTAGGGATGACCCGATCACCTTCTTTTGTTCCCGATCCGATTCCGATCATTTGATTTTGAGGCATGCCAATACCGATTTATTTTTTCCCGATCTTTATATTTTATACAACACTTATGCCATGTGAGAAATGTATGTCACTCTAGTCTAGTCTGTTGCCTTTCAATTATTCAAAGGCAAAAATATGTTTTATTAGAACTATAGAAGGACTGTCATTGTGGATTTAAATAATGATGTATTGGTTACTTAGATTGGGTGAACTACAGCTCATGGAACTGAAGTCAGAGTTAAAACTCTTGCAGTTTGCCACTGCTGGAACTAGTGCTCCAGGAGGACAGGTTTTCACAAAATATCATTGTTTATACATCTTTCTTTGAGATTTAAATTAGACACAAGCTTATTTAGACACACTATTTTATCGAAATAAAAAAAGAAAATCCCGATCCCGATCATTTGAAAATGACATGATCGGCTCCGATCACCTGATCCGATCAAGACATCCCTAGTTCTGACCCTTACTTTTGGGGTTCTGTACAGTATTAAAAATAAAATAAAAAATGATGCTGCTATATAAATATTTGAAGTTTTTCAGAAAACTTAGGTCAGTATTTAGAAGGCTTATTAGAATCGGTCCAAAATAGGTTAACAGTCATATTGTTAATGCCGGTTTAATGTTTGTGTCTGCACCGTTTGTTTTACATCACCATACCAACATGAGATACTTTAATATATTAGCGCCCCTCACTTCACACAGGTGTGATTCTTAAAGTTGCTAAATGATATAATCACTTTGATAGGATACAAAGTCAAACGATACAATATTTTGATGTTTGTATATCTAATATATAGTTGGATCGTTGAAATGAAAATCGATATACGTTACTGTATCGTTTCACCTAATATCGAGTCATAATGTTCGGTTCTGTAATGCCCGATTTATATATGGTTAAGTCCGTTGTCACAAGAAATCATAATAGATGTTTAGTTTTTTTCCACAACACTAGTGGGAACCAACTATAAATCATTGTGTAATGTCAGGAATCAGTGTTTACAGGGCGAGGTCTGTGAGTCTGAATCAGTGTTTACAGGGTGAGGTCTGTGAGTCTGAATCAGTGTTTACAGGGCGAGGTCTGTGAGTCTGAATCAGTGTTTACAGGGTGAGGTCTGTGAGTCTGAATCAGTGTTTACAGGGTGAGGTCTGTGAGTCTGAATCAGTGTTTACAGGGTGAGGTCTGTGAGTCTGAATCAGTGTTTACAGGGTGAGGTCTGTGAGTCTGAATCAGTGTTTACAGGGTGAGGTCTGTGAGTCTGAATCAGTGTTTACAGGGTGAGGTCTGTGAGTCTGAATCAGTGTTTACAGGGTGAGGTCTGTGAGTCTGAATCAGTGTTTACAGGGTGAGGTCTGTGAGTCTGAATCAGTGTTTACAGGGTGAGGTCTGTGAGTCTGAATCAGTGTTTACAGGGTGAGGTCTGTGAGTCTGAATCAGTGTTTACAGGGTGAGGTCTGTGAGTCTGAATCAGTGTTTACAGGGTGAGGTCTGTGAGTCTGAATCAGTGTTTACAGGGCGAGGTCTGTGAGTCTGAATCAGTGTTTACAGGGTGAGGTCTGTGAGTCTGAATCAGTGTTTACAGGGTGAGGTCTGTGAGTCTGAATCAGTGTTTACAGGGCGAGGTCTGTGAGTCTGAATCAGTGTTTACAGGGTGAGGTCTGTGAGTCTGAATCAGTGTTTACAGGGTGAGGTCTGTGAGTCTGAATCAGTGTTTACAGGGCGAGGTCTGTGAGTCTGAATCAGTGTTTACAGGGTGAGGTCTGTGAGTCTGAATCAGTGTTTACAGGGCGAGGTCTGAGTCTGAATCAGTGTTTACAGGGTGAGGTCTGTGAGTCTGAATCAGTGTTTACAGGGTGAGGTCTGTGAGTCTGAATCAGTGTTTACAGGGTGAGGTCTGTGAGTCTGAATCAGTGTTTACAGGGTGAGGTCTGTGAGTCTGAATCAGTGTTTACAGGGTGAGGTCTGTGAGTCTGAATCAGTGTTTACAGGGTGAGGTCTGTGAGTCTGAATCAGTGTTTACAGGGCGAGGTCTGTGAGTCTGAATCAGTGTTTACAGGGTGAGGTCTGTGAGTCTGAATCAGTGTTTACAGGGTGAGGTCTGTGAGTCTGAATCAGTGTTTACAGGGCGAGGTCTGTGAGTCTGAATCAGTGTTTACAGGGTGAGGTCTGTGAGTCTGAATCAGTGTTTACAGGGTGAGGTCTGTGAGTCTGTGTGCCAGTGTTGTTTTGGCAGCAACTTTAGATTTTAGTCATAGTCTCTTGAATAGTTTTAATTTAGTTTTAGTCACATTTTAGTCACCTGGAATGTTTTAGTGTTTTAGTCGACTATAGCCCATGGTCGACTAAATATCATATGATTTTAGTCGACTAAAATCTGTTTTGGCGGGCCTTGATGCCGTCGTAATGGCTGATTTTAAACTAGCTGAAAATAGCCGATCTACAAGCTCACAACGCTCCCAACAAGCACAGTGTACTGTGTACAAACCCATAAGGGTCCATTTTGGTTCCTTACTATAATTTAGCTGGGGACCCCCTGGAACTCCCTCAAGGACCCCTGGGGGTCCCCGGACCCCACTTTGGGAAACACTGGGATAGACCAGAGTAATATAGTAAGAGAGTGGCGACACTAGCGTTGACTCCCATTGTAACAATGGAATGTGGAAGTGCTCATTCTATCTCAATGGGATAGTTCCAATGTTTGGAACTATAGCCCATAAGGCACCCGCTTTGCGGCGAGATCAAAGCGTGCAGTACTTAGTTTAGACTTTTTTTTTTTTTTTTTTTGGTTTAGACTAGTCATTGGTTAGACCAGTCATTAGATTAGTCCTACAACTACAACCTATCTCAAACCCTCACCCTAACCCTAACCTCCCACGGGGTGCACACCTAAACCTAACCTTAACCCATGTCTAACCAATGACTATAGTCTAAACTAGAAAAAGTGCCCTTCCGGGCACAGGTCTCCACCAGGTTATCCACAGATCCGTGCAGTTAGAGGTAAAAACACTTTTCGGCCAGTTATAGCGCCACCTTGAGGCTGAGTTGAAATTGTTCATGTGGCATTTCGTCCTCGGCCTAGTGGGAATGTGGGTGCACAATTTCACGGAAATCACGCGATGTGTTCATGATTTGCAGCATTTTGTTTGAAACTGAGCACTCCTGTGAACTTTGGAAGCCAATCTTAACCAATCAGGATGGAGTCTGATAAATCTGAAAGACCCGTTTCGTTGAATGGCTCTAGAGAGACTGTGTACCAATTTGCGTGATGTTTGGACAAAATCTGTAGGTGTACTGTGCAAAAACTTGTTTTGCACAAAGCGGCCTCCTGGTGGCGCTATAACAGGCCGTTCTGGAAAGTTTGGGGCAGAGGTTCATGGTTGGCATCCAGGGAGTGTGTGTGCAAAATATGGCATCGACCGGGTTAACGGTGGCCGAGATTAGCTGTTCACGGACACACGGACGGACGGACGGACACGCGGACGGACGGAGTGCAAAACATACTCTCCCCACATGCCTTCGGCCTGGTGGAGACAACTAAGTAGCCTATGCGCCTATGCATATCGCTACTCTTCTACACTACACCTGTCATGAGCAGAGGATTAACAGGGGACCTGTGCCACATTCCATGTGTATGCCTGAATAGGCCTACATGCAGTCCAAGGAAAGGCAACATTTGACGGGTATTTTTGCATGAAAAACAATGGTCTGCACACACAATAAAGGTTAAATAAACACATTGAAGGAGCCATTTCTGCCTGTGTGTGCCTTTAACCCGTTTGATGGGCGGGTTCACCATGGGGGGGGGTGTGTGTCACAAGGGTTGACATGTGCAACAAGCCATGCAGGTTAATGGTTTGGAAGGTATGGGCACAACAGGCAGATCACACGGTTTTTACCGTATCATTTTATTCTTGCATAAAGGAAACTGCTGTAATATATACATAATGTGTTTAATAAATGGGAACCTCACCCAACAGCAGTCAATGCCTGGACACTATATGTATTATATACGCGTCAAAAACGGTTTCTATATGCATGTGCCCAGCCGAGTGGCAAAGTACAGCTTGAGTTTGCCATTACACACACAATAAAGGTTAAATAAACACACAATAAAGGTTTCAATCAATTTCAGTGTGCTGAAGCTCTCAATGAAACTATTTGAACCCTAGCATCCGTATTAGCTTTAGGTTTATTAGGTTGTAAATCTAATTAAACCCACTTCATTTTAAACCCTTTTTTTTTAACCCTTTTTTAATTTGAAAGGGAAAATGCATGTGGTCTCTGAGGCTATTTTAAACCTAACCCGGCCTAGAGTTTAAAATTATTTACTGGAAATCGCCCACTTCCCCTTCTCACACTCATTGGGTTAGGGCCACCTTGTACTGTGTAAAACTGGAGAAGATTAGACACTCCTTGAATGGTTCTTCCGATAGGTTTGGGAGGATATGGGGTCCATTCTTTCAATTCATTCAGAATTTGAATCAGTCTCTGCTTGGGGATGAGTGAGGTCTGATGGACTTTTGTTTTAAAAGTAGCTTATACTGTGATTGTATTGTATGGATTGTATTGTATTGGATTATGGATGTATCATGTACCTATGATTTTTTTTATATAGGATGTTGTGTACTGTTTGTCTGTTTTTGTCTGCCTTTTATTTTTCAACTTTTACTGATCTTGTATTTAAGGTTTGTTTGTCTTGTTTTTCTGTTGTCCTTTTTCTTTGGGGTGAAAATTCAATGTGTTTACTCTTTTATGTCATACTTGTGGGGTTTATTTAAGAGAAGCCGTTAAGTTATAAAATATATATATTTAAATAATTTTAACTTTGTCCTATTCCTCTGCCATTTAAACTTTTCAAACACAAAATGAAATAAATTCTCAAACACTGCCAAGTGTGTTTGAACAGTTAAAACCATGGCTGCCAACATTGGACTGTGAGAAACATATTTTAATATAGTAGATAGATAAGTTCCCGTGTTCTGGTGAAGTTTGGGACTTTGATACCAAGAGAAATACAATGCAGGAGTCCTGCAGCCAGGATCCAGGAGTGTTGGCAGTCCTTAAAAGTTAATGTGTTCATTCGTAGTTTTAAGTTAAACCATGAACACATTCAGCATTTCAAGCAACAAGCATGTAAATGATAATAAAAACAATGTCACTGACCATTGGCGTCTTTGGAATGAATCTGCAAGTAGATCTAGTTTAGAAGCTTCTTCTCTCTGGTGTTTGTTTGACTTAATTGACTGAATGTTTTCAGGTGGTCAGTTCAGTTTGGAAGAACCAACTCGAACAATAGCGCCCCCACTTCCAATAACAGGACATTTTGGTATTGCAACTGAAATGCCTACACTGGGTACTGGGAATGTGGCCACTGGTGGGTGAGTCAGAGCAATAATTCATATTCTAAAAATAATTATCAGGTCCTTCCTGGAATTCCAATCTATTCCCAAATCTAATCAGGTTGATAGTTCCACGGATGGAACATAATGTACCAAGTATGAACATCATACGGTTATTTGTTTTAGAGCCATGCTGCGAACAAGATCTGTCCACATACCCACCCACCCAAATGCAGACGGCCATCATCATCCTACTTGTTCCCTACTACTACTGACGGAACTAATAGAGGGTATGCGCGTGACATCAAACCCGGAAGTTATGCAGGAATGCCTACCGAGTGGCAAAAAACTACTTTCTGGCCTCGACAGCCCATGTTGCTTTGCCACTCGATGTGCCATTCATCATGTATGCATACCCTCTATTCGTGGATATTATGCCCATTAATGGTGGGTGTCTGTCCGTCTGTCTGTCTGTCCTTCCACCCCTTCTCAAGAACTATTGGCTGGATTTCTATGGAATCTTCTCTGCATTTTCATGAACACCAAGAGAGGATGGTCCTTACGGCTTGTCAGTGTCATGGCCGCCTCAATGCATTTCCATTGGGAGTCACATCATGGTTTGAAGTCAAGACACAACCTTGTTGTTGCATGGCTTTCTTCTGCCCCCCCCCCCCCCCCATGCAACAAGGTTGTGTTTTCCAACCATGTGACTCCCATTGGAAATGCATTGAGGTGGCCACACACACACACACACACACACACACATACACACACACACACAGAAGACACAGGACACAAGTGTGTCTTAGGTGTGAGTGAGGCCTAAATGAGATTTTACAAAAATCATTTTCATGTCAAGGACCCCCAGAATTATTATGTAATTGGCCGTCGACCCCCATCTGGCCAATATGTTGTTCCAGGGACCCCCCCCCCCCCACACACACACACAGACGATTTGAGTTAAAAACGTTCGCTCTACGTCCAACCAGGGAAACTCCCCCTTGTCAGGTGTAAAGGAGCAACTTGGACACTCAGGCATGAAGGAAGCATGAGTTCAAGTCCGTTGCTCTCCCCTTGTCCCCCATATATGGGGACTAGGTTGGCGGAGGGTGTGTAGAGCCCAGGATCACATTAGATGATTGACACAGGGGTGAAAAATGGGTTACAAAATCGTGGGATCAAAAAAATATATATATATAAAAAAGAAAAAAAGTTTGCTCTGAAAGAATATATATTCAAAGATTTGCGCCACATTTTCACGATTTCTCAAAAACAGCAGAACCAAAAGGGGTTCCCACGGTCCAGTATGGGTTAAGTTATTCTGACCGGGCTTATCTATTGAAAAATAGCAGATCTACAAGCTCATATCGTGCCACCGAGTGGCGCGATACGAGCTTGTAGGTCTGCCATTTTTTAAAAATCGAAGAACGACTGACATTTTTTAGAATCTGATCTCAGGTCAGAATGGGTTCATCAGACCAGTGTGTGTCCAGTGGAAAACCTCGTATGAATCTGATCTCAGGTCAGTATGGGTTAAGTTATTCATGATTTGACCCATTGTCCTTTCCCCTCTAGTCTAGTCCACCCTTTGGCCAAGCCTTCCGCTTGCACACGTTTTCTACACAATTGAATGGGCAGATTGCATTGGAACCTGCAGAGTACATTCATGCTTCCTGGAAGATTAACCCTATTTAAGAGACACTACCCCAGTCATAAACTATCCTTTGATGCCACCCTCAGGCCAAAATACCTCAGGCCTTTTCACACAAGATCTCATTTAAATCTAATTTTGATGATAGGTGACATATGGAAATTTCCTTTAGTGATACACTTAGTGCAAAACGTACATTGAATATCGTTTTGTGAGGACAGTCCTGCCATGAGCAGAATAAAACCACTCCTAAACTAAATGAACATAGGTGAGCTGCCCCAGCAAAGTAAGATAAAATCACTCCTAAACTAAATGAACATAGGTGAGCTGCCCCAGCAAAGTAGGATAAAATCACTCCTAAACTAAATGAACATAGGTGAGCTGCCCCAGCAAAGTAGGATAAAATCACTCCTAAACTAAATGAACATTGGTGAGCTGCCCCAGCAAAGTAAGATAAAATCACTCCTAAACTAAACGAACATTGGTGAGCTGCCCCAGCAAAGTAGGATAAAATCTCTCCTAAACTAAACGAACATAGGTGAGCTGCCCCAGCAAAGTAGGATAAAATCACTCCTAAACTAAACGAACATTGGTGAGCTGCCCCAGCAAAGTAAGATAAAATCACTCCTAAACTAAACGAACATTGGTGAGCTGCCCCAGCAAAGTAGGATAAAATCACTCCTAAACTAAACGAACATAGGTGAGCTGCCCCAGCAAAGTAGGATAAAATCACTCCTAAACTAAACGAACATAGGTGAGCTGCCCCAGCAAAGTAGGATAAAATCACTCCTAAACTAAACGAACATAGGTGAGCTGCCCCAGCAAAGTAGGATAAAATCACTCCTAAACTAAACGAACATAGGTGAGCTGCCCCAGCAAAGTAGGATAAAATCACTCCTAAACTAAATGAACATAGGTGAGCTGCCCCAGCAAAGTAGGATAAAATCACTCCTAAACTAAACGAACATAGGTGAGCTGCCCCAGCAAAGTAGGATAAAATCACTCCTAAACTAAACAAACATAGGTGAGCTGCCCCAGCAAAGTAAGATAAAATCACTCCTAAACTAAACGAACATAGGTGAGCTGCCCCAGCAAAGTAGGATAAAATCACTCCTAAACTAAACGAACATAGGTGAGCTGCCCCAGCAAAGTAGGATAAAATCACTCCTAAACTAAATGAACATAGGTGAGCTGCCCCAGCAAAGTAGGATAAAATCACTCCTAAACTAAACGAACATAGGTGAGCTGCCCCAGCAAAGTAAGATAAAATCACTCCTAAACTAAACAAACATAGGTGAGCTGCCCCAGCAAAGTAAGATAAAATCACTCCTAAACTAAATGAACATAGGTGAGCTGCCCCAGCAAAGTAGGCAGGGTGTGAAAATGCCAGTAGGGTGCTTCTGACCTACAAAAGATACTTTCATATCATGTCTATATTTTTAGATGTGATATGTATAAATGTATAAAAAAAAAAAAATCAAGACAAATGCAAAACATTTTTTTTATTGCAAATTAAATTGCAAATTGCAAATTAAAGTTGCGGTAAGTTGACCGCTTGTTAAGTATACCAACATAGTGTTGCAGGGAATGACAAAACAGGGGTACAAAAAAAAACATTAAGATACTGATATATCCAAGTAAAAGTAAACCAAGAGCACATCACATAGTATCAAAATAGTTTTGTTTTTAGATTCCCTCGTCAGACGTTTTTTAATTATTACCATTTACATCATTTCAAAGATAGCATCAATCTTCTATACTCAAAACCGTCACCCTCAAAACATACACGGATGTGTACAGTGATATTGGTTAGACATTTATCACCCGTGTTTCGGTGAAACATATCCTATAAAAGACTGCTCATCCACCCTGTACAACTTCAGAGGTTCCTCTGTCAAGCTTTCAGGACAGTCCTGATTTTGGAGCCCTCGACGATAGATGAGCTATACGATCTTATTCTATGTAGAACTTAATTTGATACGATTACATACAGTACACCACTCCCAACATAACATCATAGTACCTTCAGTGTAACTGCGCTCTTGGGCTCTTCATTATGGTGCTGTTGACGTTCCAGTATTATATGTAAATCAGGGGCAGTCAGTCTCTCCCTTCTGCCTTCATCCACAGCGTCACGCCAAGCATCTCAACTGGAGCATTGTCCGACAGGACATAGTACCCACGAATAGGTGAAAATGGCCGCTGAATTAATTTGGTCAAGTCGCAGAACTAGAATACTACTACTCGTCAGATCAGGTGCACGATGAGCACGGAGATGGCCGAGCCCACGGCCAGTCCCAGGGTCAGGAAGAAGGACATGACCACCCCGGTGGCCTCGGCCAGCTCCCGGGGCACCACCTTGGGCCCGTAGATCATGGGCAGCGTGCCCAGGTAGCCGTTGGAGACGCCCAGCAGGCAGATGAACACCACGGGGTAGACGTCGTGGCCGAAGAGCACGGTGTGGAGGTGGCTCCGCGGCTGGTAGTTGCAGAACATGACGAGGGGAATGAGCGCCGTGCGACACAGCACCAGCACGGGCAGCACCCTGCTGGTGGGCCCGGGCGCCTGCAGCCAGGCGGTGGCCTGCCGCCCGCAGAAGTCCGCCGCGTTGTACAGGAAGAAGCTGGTGAGCGGCACGAAGTAGGTGGTGGTCCAGGGACTGCCCGAGTCCTTCTGGACGGACTGGATGCCCGAGGAGATGGCCGGGAACACCACGATGGAGACGCAGAACACGTAGAAGACGCTCAGGCCCAGAACCCACGTCTTCCTCAGGATGGGTCTGAGCGGCGGGACGGAAACGGACCTCGGCGTGCCCGCCGCCGTCACCTGGCCTCCGGTGTCCGTCAGGGACTCTGGATTGTAGCATGTTGCTGCCAACCTATAATGCCTACAAGAGAAGTGGAACGGATTAAATGAACTGTCCCGTCAGTTCTGTACGTACAGTACCACTGGTCCTATGTTAAGAACCAGTGTGTTAGACTAGAGAACTTTGTTAACATCATATCCTCAGTATTGTTTCTGGAGATATGGGGGTTTTAGTGACCCAAGGTGCTGCCTAAGTCCTTCCTATTTTCAGTCACTAACCATTGCTTCGAATGCAGACATTTACAAACCACATCTTCAGCTAAATTAAAGCTGCTATAAGCAATAATTATGTCAACATTTTAATGACCTTTTTATATATTTATAATAATATATATATATTTTGGTATTCAGACAAAAAAGTTTGTCTCTGTGACACAAATTATCATCTTCTATACATTTTGAACATTGACCTTTTTATCTTTTCATTTAAGACTAACATTATTCAAACTAACAAATTACATTTGGAACTTTTGTGAATGAGTCCTTGTAAGTTGTCCAAATATAATGGCTTAATATATGGTTTGACATTTGTGTTTAAATTATACAGCAAGTCCTCAATGTTTAATCACTTTGATCCAATTTAGCGAATATAAAACAAAATTAAATTAACACTGTTATATTGCTTTGAACATTAGATAATTGGTTCATTAGTGATGGAATTTTATATGCAGTCAGACAGAAACGTTTCTAACCACACACACAGATACACTCAGGCCTGGAGTTGGGAACACCAACTGCATTTTGAGAGCCCCACTCTCAACTATAACTAAAACTACATCGCATGGATGCACCTGGGACGTATCCTCAGTGATGTATCCTGAGGTCAACAGGGTTTCGGGTCTACCAACATCATACCCCTCACTCAGGCGACCCAGCCGGGGTTGATCAAATCCCGACTTACGTCCCAGTAGCTACTCTCGATCAGTCCATCAGGAGAATGAGCAAGGCCACACAATCCGTTACTCCGGAACTACTCTGCCGGGACTGGGAGAACCAGATTCTGGCTCTGTGGGTTGACTCGTGTCCGGGCCCCTCCTACGTCTCACCAGCTCAGTGGCCTTGTGGTTAGAGTGTCCGCCCTGAAGCTGGGAGGTTGGGGTTTGATCCCCGGCCGGGTCATACCAAAGACTGTAAAAATGGGACCCAATGTCTCCCTGCTTGACGCTCAGCATCAAGGGTTGGATTGGGGGGTCAAATCTACTAATCAAATGATTCCCGAGTGCGGCACGGCTGCAGCTCACCGCTCCTTGGCTGCGGCTCAGCGCTCCAAGAGATGGGTCAAATGCGGAGAACAAATTTCACTGCGGTAACGTGTGTGGCAAATTGTACAACTTTGACTTTTGACTTTGACCAGGTCCACTCCTGCTCTCACCAGGCCCAGGACCGGACCCGTGGGTTGACACCAGACTCCCAGCACCAGGCACTTCATTCAGGAGTGGCTCAACACTTATCATTAGATTTATGCTGTAATCTTCAACATTTTCTCGGAGGTTAGGGAGCTAGCACTCAGTATTTATACTGCCTGTGTGTTATGTACTTCGTATCCATGTGCACATAATTGGAAAACCCAGAAAATCAACACGTTAAATCAGTTTATTAAATGTCACAAGATGGAAGATATAACTCCACAAGAGTAGCTTTGTTCCTGTTGTCTGGTTTCATTTGATCATTTTTACAAGGCTTAAAGTCCTTACAACCCACTTCCTGTTTTTCCCTTTCCATTTCTTAAGTCGTTGGTTCCGTTTCAAATAGGGAAACACAAAGCCTTCCTTCAGACAACTTGCGGGGGTCACAAACACACCAGACCTGAATAAATAAAGTAGTATATATATATAATTAGTAATTGCAAATAAACTCTACTGTTAACCCATTAAAACCAGGAAGGCATGAGTAATTGAACCACTTTAACAAATACAAATAGCACATACACTGATGTGATTGGATTGTTTGAATATATTATTAAAGCAAAAACATTTAGTCAGCACAGACTATAAGACTATGTTTTGTTCCAATAGAAATATCGTAAAAAACGGGGTCGTATTATAATCGGGGACTAGACTATTTGACATTCAATTGTCCCAATCTACAAATTCACAACGCATTCTGCGTCGCGGTGTATTGTATACACCATGCGTAATTCATTCTGCGTCACGGTGTATTGTATACACCATGCGTAATTCATTCTGCGTTGCGGTGTATTGTATACACCATGCGTAATTCCCCCCACATTACTTGAAGAGCGAGTCTAAAGGCCTTTCCATACTCCAGGTTTAGGTGATCAGGTGACCACCGAAAAGGACAACATCACGTTGTGGTGATAAGCGACTCACCGCTCACCCTCAAACACATCTCTCTGTTTTTAGGTGGTCACCTTGTCACCTACAACTGGAGTACGAATAGGCCTTTACTAGGAGGAATTACGTCAATTTTTCCATTCATGTGTATTGGGCTTTTAGTTTCAGATAGTCATAACTTCATTCTTCCTAGGAGAAATTAAGTTCTTCCTAGGAGTAATTAAGTTATTCCTAGGAGTAATTAAGTTATTCCTAGGAGTAATTAAGTTCTTCCTAGGAGAAATTAAGTTCTTCCTAGATGAAACTAAACTAAAAGCCCAATACACATGAATGGAAAAAGTGACGTCATTTCTCCTAGGAGGAATGACAATATGGATATCTCAAATGGTAATTTTGGATAGGAAAAATGTCCTTGTGGATATCTTAAATTACAGTTTTGGATAGGAGGAATGTCATTGTGGATATCTGTAGTTAGTTTTGACTAGGAAGAACTGAATTACAGATATCTGGAATACATATTCAGTCTAGCGATTAAATGTTAAAACGGCTTGCCATAGGAGGCTGCCCCACTCATCCAAACCATCTGAGCAGCCATCATATTTAGACCGGGGACCCCCCCACCCTGGGGACCCCCTTGGGACCCCCCCCACCCTAACTGGGGACCCCCCCACCCTGACAAGCGCTTGGAATGGTAGGAGTTGAGTAGAGTTGTTCCGATACTGGTATCGGCTACTCGGGCCAATACCACCCTCAAGTACTCGGTACCGGCCCCGATACTTTGTACCAAAAGTATACCACCGTACCGAGCTGACCACCGGAGCTGAAATAACGTTGAGCGGTGGTGAGTAAAAACAGAGAGAAGTGCTGGGGGCGGTGGAGGTGGTTTGCTCTTCACCGCAGCTCAGTGACGTCATGTTGTAGTTCGGTGGTCACCTAACCACCGAAAATCCAGACTATGAATAACGCTTTAGCCGGGAGCTGCCTATAATATTATATGCCATAGAAAGCATAGGTGAGTTCCAGTCTATAGGTTACCTAACCACTGACTGGACTAGAAAACACTCCCCCCTTTTCCCCTCCTAACCTGGAGTAGGCCAGTTTGGGCAGCAGCAGGTATGTGACGATGCAGAGCAGGATGAAGACGTCAGCGGTCAGGAAGTAGGCCAGAGCGCTGTCCGTCACGTCCTCGGCCACCGCCAGGTCTACGATGGAGGCCACCGCACACAGAGTCCCTCCCATGGCCTGGCCTGCATGCAGGGGACACAGGGAAAAACTAGTGTGTAACCGGATGTTACAATGACAAAATTGTAACATCCGAATGTTTTAGGGAAGGTTCGCTGATTTGAGCGAATGGGAGGGGTTGGGTTGAAGATATGGGGGCGCAAAAACCTTTGGTTGCTTTGGAGGCAAACCTCAGTGTTTTGTACTCTTAAGCGGTTCATCCTCGAGTCCAAATGTCATGATATTTCCTCAAGGCACTCCTCTCTCTAGGTCGTCCTCAGACGAGCCCTCCGCCGTCTCTTCCATGTCATCCCGGTTCTCCGTGCATCTGGCCAGCCTGTATGTTAATAACCTATCAGTGCCGGAAGTGCTTCAAAATAGGAGCTCTCCACGGAGAGCGCCCTGGATTAGGAGATACGAGTCATTCTTTCCGCCGCGCTAACATGTCAAGTCAACGGCAAGCTAATATGAGCCCAGAGCGTAGCATATGGCAGCCGAAAGGCGAACGGGCCAAAAAAAAAAAGAGGAAGAATTCTGAATATTCTTATCTCGCCCCGTATCATTGAGGATGCGCTAGGACGTCCCTAGACGTTTAAGGCTCAGCTCGGTTTTAATCCTTAAGACGTTTAGGGACGTTTTACGTGCAGAAACTGTTAATGTGGGACGTCCTCGCGACCCTGAAAGGAAATTGCGCATGTTTCTTTCCTTCCAGGGAGCAAGATGGAGTCCACCGTACGGTCTTCGCTTCCTAACCTTATTTAATTAACCCTGGTGACCGCCCGGCGGCCGTGCGTTGGTTCCCACAGCACTAGTTTGCTGGCTGGCAGCTCTTGGTGTCTTTGGCAGTTGGCCAACTAACCAACTAACATATCACTTTCACACTGGAATGGGACGTATATACCACCCCGGACACATAATGCCTCCGGCCACAGCTGTCACCGGGGAGAGGCATTAACGCATTCTGACCTGAGATCAGATTCATACGAGGTTTCCGCCGGACACACACTGGTCTGATGAACTCATTCTGACCTGAGATCAGATTCTAAAAATGTCAGTCGTTCTTTGATTTTTCAAAAAATAGCAGACCTACAAGCTCGTATCGCGCCACTCGGTGGCGCGATATGAGCTTGTAGATCTGCTATTTTTCAATGGCTAAAGCATAACATGATGCCAACACCAAAATGGGTGCCCCGTCAGAATGGGTTAAAAAAAAAAGAGGGAGAGGATTGTGTTGGTGTTGGATAATACAACCCATTCTGACCTGAGATCAGATTCATACGAGGTTTCCACTGGACACACACTGGTCTGATTATTAACCCATTCTGACCTGAGATCAGATTAAAAAAATGTCAGTCGTTCTTCGATTTTTCAAAAATAGCAGACCTACAAGCTACCTACAAGCTTGTAGATCTGCTATTTTTCAAATAGCTAAAGCATGACATGATGCTAACACAAAAATGGGTTCCCGGTCAGAATGGGATAATTGAACAGATATATTAGTCCAGTTAGTACCTGATATGAGGGCCTGCGAGATTCTCATAGGGAAGTGTCCGCTGATACCGAACACGCTGCCGGCGAAGACGTTGGACGCTCCGCTGACGATGAAGACGCTGGCCAGAGTACCGGCGAAGAACTGTGTCCTGCATGTGGACACGTCCACCTTGACCAGCACCGTGGTCAGCACGAACACCACCAGGATGACGCACAGAGAGGACAGGATCCGCGTGTTTGGTGAGAGCCTACGCACACGCATGCACGCACACGCACACACACACACACACACACACACGCACACGCACACGCACACGCACACGCACACGCACACGCACACGCACACGCACACGCACACGCACACGCACACGCACACGCACACGCACACACACACACACACACACACACACACACACACACACACACACAATGTAATTTATTTGGATCTGCACAAGAGGCGTAATACAATAGACCCAAACACTGATCAGAATTAGGTTATACATTATATGGTCCAACCAGATATAGCTGCTGCACATGCTGCTTAACACACAGAGGGAAAAGAAGAGAAAAAAAATATATATAGCACATTGTTGACATACTATTACTTGACACTACTAGACAGGATGTTTGTTTTGGGTTTTTTAAGCCACCTAGGGATAAATGAAACAACGCCTTCTCCAGACAGATAGACTGCCCATAGTAGCTGAGACAGAACAGTATTTAGCCAGCTTTTTTGCATTTGTTTTTAGCAATCCACCCAATTGCAGACCCCTGAGCACAAGTTTATGGACATGGCCCAGACTTCCAAATACAAGGACTAGCTTTGGGCATGCCTGACACATAACTAGGTGGACTTCTTCACACCAGAACCTTTTGCAGTCCGTTACATCATTGAGCACAAAAACTGCACTCAGAACATGTTGTTGATCACGACCAGGAAATGTGTGACAACAAGTGCTCACAAGTTGTTATTCTGAAGAGAGGAACACCCAATAAGCGCCGAGTCCTAATTGACTCACAGGACTGAGTTCACACAAGGTTGTCATTCATATGGTCTGTTTAGAGGAGTATATTTAGTCTCAAAAAGGAGATGAACTTGAAATACAAGATTATAAGCTCTAGCACTCCTTAACCTCTCTCTGACATAAAAATATATATATATTGTGACCATAGAAATACAAATCAAGCATTCATGATTATGTGATGTATTACAGCAGGAGTCTACATCTGTAAATAGGGCGTCTGTGTGAGTCTGGAGCTAATCTCGCACACCACTGGAACCATCAACACCAATTTGCTTGTGCACACTCACTGCCAGTATCTGACTCTGACACATTCTGTTTTATATTATTATTTATTTGAATATTAAAAATATTAATGTGGCGGGGCGGGGTTGGCGAAAGGGCCTTTCTGTGTGGAGTTTGCATGTTCTCCCCGTGTCCCCTATAGGGTAGGTACCCTCACATGTTCTCCCCGTGTCCCCTAGGGTAGGTACCCTCACATGTTCTCCCCGTGTCCCCTAGGGTAGGTACCCTCACATGTTCTCCCCGTGTCCCCTAGGGTAGGTACCCTCACATGTTCTACCTGTGTCCCCTAGGGTAGGTACCCTCACATGTTCTCCCCGTGTCCCCTAGGGTAGGTACCCTCACATGTTCTACCTGTGTCCCCTAGGGCAGGGGTTTTCAACCTTTTCATACCAAGTACCACCACAGAACATATCTGGCTCTCCAAGTACCACCATAATAACTGATGTTAAAATACAGGAGTGTAGACCTGCCCCAACCTATTCAGCCCCAACCTATTATTAACACAGGAGGAAAATTGTATTTATTCTTTGAATCGTTTTGTTTTTGTTCCATTCCTAAGGCAATTTTGCTGCTGCTCTGACCCACAACTGATAATAGTTCTAATGTGATGAATCAGTTCTCAAATGTTCTGTTAATGGCTAGGTTCAGAAGAAAATGCAATTTATTCTTTTAATTGTTTTGTTTTTGTTCCATTCCTAAGCCAATTTTGCTGCTGCTCTGACGCACAACTGTTTTTTTTAACGTTCTGTTTATTCGATTTTAAAGTTGTTTTTTTAATATTCAAAAACAACAAATACAAAAAACCAACACACACACACACACACACACACAAACACACAAGACGGGGAAAGAAATCCAATACAATCAGTAGGCCTGAGATATCAAGAGATCCAACCTGAATGTGAGGGAGGGTACGTTTCTTTAACCTGAATGTGAGGGAGGGTACGTTTCTTTTCCAGTGGATCAGAATAAGGCGTCTTGCCAGAGGAGTCACAAGAGCAACAAGGTAAGGAAAGGAAAGGTACTATGTTTACCCAGGGTAACTGGACTAAGGAAAGGAAAGGTACTATGTTTACCCAGGGTAACTGGACTAAGGAAAGGAAAGGTACTATGTTTACCCAGTGTAGAAGCCATTTCACTGTGTTTTTTGTTTATTATTATTATTATTATTAGCCTAGAATATTCTGAAAATGATTGGCTAATTGAGTTATTGTTTTGGGCATAGACGGGCACGCCTCCCAGGCCAAGGGTTTAATTATGGACAGGTGTGGGGGGAGAAGGCATGCACCTAGTGGATACAAGGTTTTTACCAGTAAACACGGAAGACATTTGTATTTTGTACTATGCTGTCTATACACTTTATGTGAATTAAACGCAAAGCAAAAGAAAGTAACAAGTGGACAATGAAGTTCTTCCTATACTGCGTACACCTAAACCCATAGAATGGGTGCATCAGTGGGTTTGTTATGGACAAGGGTGAAAGCTGACAAACTAGCACTTACACCCAGGGTAACTGGACTAAGGAAAGGAAAGGTACTATGTTTACCCAGGGTAACTGGACTAAGGAAAGGAAAGGTACTATGTTTACCCAGGGTAACTGGACTAAGGAAAGGAAAGGTACTATGTTTACCCAGGGTAACTGGACTAAGGAAAGGAAAGGTACTATGTTTACCCAGGGTAACTGGACTAAGCATCAGATACTTGTTTACAGCCAGGCCCTGCTTATTTCATAGAACATTTCATGGTAGTGGTTCATGCCTTGTCCAAGGGCACTTCAGCGGTGGTAATTTTTTACGTGTCGGACCGCTGATTCGAACTGGCGACCTTCTGGTATCAAGACCGCTCCGCAATCCGTTCGGCCACCGCTGCCAGGTCTGATTGATATTTAGGCAGGGAGATGGTCTCATAATAATAATAATAAGGCGTCTTGCCAGAGGACTCACAAAAGCAACAAGGTCTGATTGATATTTAGGCAGGGAGACGGTTTCAGGAAGAGCACCAACTAAGGAAATAAGAGATGGACCTATGGGCAACTGTAATAGCAACCGATAATATTTATAATGTGATTAATCCGTCCTCAAATCTTCTATTAATGGCTAGGTATGCCGTCATGCTCATTTCAGCATGGCTGGAGAGCCGGAGCTGGTCAGAAGAACTAAATAAATATTTCATTTACAATGTTGTCTTTTTTCTCCTTTTTTGGACGACTCCTCTGAGTACCACCAGAGGGGGGCTCAAGTACCAATAGTGGTACTAGTACCAGTGGTTGGGGACCCCTGCTCTAGGGTAGGTACCCTGACAAAAAAACATGCAGTAATCCTGGTCTCTAAACTTCCTCCCCCTGGCCAGCCGGGGCGCCTGATGGAGGGGAAATAAACTGGTCTCTATACTGCCTCCCCCTGGCCAGCCGGGGCGCCTGATGGAGGGGAAATAAACGGGTCTCTATACTGCCTCCCCCTGGCCAGCCGGGGCGCCTGATGGAGGGGAAAGGAACTGGTTGGAATAACGTGTTCCTTCCACGCGCTACGTCCAACCAGGGAAACTCCCCCACCTGTCAGGTGTAAAGGAGCAACTTGGACACTCAGGCATGAAGGAAGCATGAGTTCAAGTCCGTTGCTTTCCCCATCCTCAGTTGCAAATTCTGCCCCCTCAGTTTATGTTGTTTGTACATTGTTTGTGTGTGTGTGTGTGTGTGTGTGTGTGTGTGTGTGTGTGTGTGTGTGTGTGTGCGTGCGCGTGTGTCAAACCTGTTAACTAGGATGTAGTTAAGTATCAGAGACAGCACAGAGGGCACCGTGGAGGCGATCGCCAGGTAACTTTCAAAATATTCCTGAGGAGGACAGGAGGAAGAACGGTCAGTGGGTTCCATGTGTACTTTCCTCATGGGCTCCTAGTCTCCTATCTCCTAGTCTCAACACGGACCTGTTAGAATGAGGACGTGTTAGAACATACATGGGCAACTGGTGGCCCGGGGGGACCCACATGTCGGCCCCCACCTTCACTTAACCTATTTTGACCTGAGATCAGATTCTAAAAATGTCTTCTACGTCCTGACAGTTTTCTAAAAAAGCTATGTTTCTATGTCAGTGGTTCTTTCGATTAAAAAAAAATAGCAGACCTACAAGCTCGTAGTGCGCCACTCCGTGGCGCGCTATGAGCTTGTAGATCTGCTATTTTTCAATAGCTAAAGCATAAACATAATGCGAACACCAAAAGGGGTTCACGCCCAATTGGGTTAATGTGGCCCGCATGTTAATATCAGAATACTGATATAGTATTGATTCCAAACCCGCTTTAGTTACTTCATGACTAGTATTAAATGACTAGTACTTAATGACTTTTTGTGTCCAATCATGTATTTATGTTAACAGTTCATCAAGTTAACATAACTATAACAAAATGCATTTGAAATTCAATAACAAAAGGTTACTTTTCAGGAGTCCAATTCAAAAATAGCAATTTACAATTTCAATTTACAATTTAGGCATTTAGCAGACGCTCTTGATCCAGAGCGACTTACATTTAAGCAAAAACAAAAGCATGTCATACATCACATATATAAAAAGTAGTTATCATGAATCGTGTATAAGCTAAGAACGTAACAGTGGAGTATCTATGTCAACTATACATACTATACTATATTATATATTATACAATATACATGTGTACTATAAAGTGCTATGACTACATAAGATGCAATTCTAGTGCTGTCTACGTAACGAGCTATAAGTCTGTCTAAAATACTATCTAAGTAAGCAAAAAGATTATTCAGGTTTTCAATTCAAATAATATAGCAAAAATAGACGATCTACAAGCTCAAAGCGCATCGCATTGCGAGCTTGTAGATCTTGTATTTTTGCTACGACAGTAATATGCAGTGAGTGATGTGGAAATATAGTGGCCCTCTCTCCATCGTCAAAGTTGCCCACCCCTGTGTTAGAATGAGGGCGCACACGTGCATGAATTACTCACACATTCTGACCTGAGATCAGATTCATACGAGGTTTCCACTGGACACACAATGGCCTGATTAACCCATTCTGACCTGAGATCAGATTCTAAAAATATCAGTCGTTCTTCGATTTTTTTCAAAAATACTAAATAGCAGACCTACAAGCTCGTATCGCGCCACTCGGTGGCGCGATATGAGCTTGTAGATCTGCTATTTTTCAATAGTTAAAGCATAACATGATGCCGACACCAAAATGGGTGCCCGGTCAGAATGGATTAAGCCATTTAGACCAGAGGACGACATTTAAAAAAAATTTCTTCTAAATCATGAAAACTTTCTGAAAAGAAACCTCTATTCAGTGGTTCTCAATGTCCAAAAAAAAGGTCCCCCATCTGAAAATACGTTGTTCCAAGAAGGACCCCCCCAGAAGCAAAGAAAGAATATAATTATATTCAAAGATGTACGCCACATTTTCACGATTTTTCTAAAATAGCAGACCTGCAAGCTCGTATGTAGATCTGCTATTTTTCCATTGCTAAAGTATAACCTGATGCTTCAAACACCAAAAAGGGGCTCCCACCCAGAATGGGTTAACACTTCAAATCCTTCAGAAAGGTATCCACACTTTTCCTGGGCTGTGTGTGTGCTCCAGTTCCTGTTGATTTCATTGGATATCATTGGTCATCTGACCAGTTTCATTGGCTTTCATTGGATCAAATCGACAGGAACTGGAGCACACACAGGCAGCCCAGGAAAAGTGTGGATAGGATGACACCACGACAGGCTAAAAAAAACCAATCATGATACCGTCCCAAAACGAAGGACTGGACTAAATATCCTCTATCATTTGAGGCAACTTTTCTAGACACCCAATACTCTTATTATGTGTACGAATATAATAATATAGGTACTGTAGGTGCATTCACGGTTTCTATCCTGGTGACAAACTCAGAAGATTTGTTTGGACACGTATTTGTAGCTTTTAGTTTGAACCCATTTAGACACAAGTTCGATTCTGCAAATATCTTCTAAAAACATGACAGTTTTTCTGTCAGTGGTTCTCAAACTATTTCATGTCAAGGATTCATGTCATGTAATTGGGCCACTGGACCCCCATCTCAAAATACGTTGTTCCAGGGACCTACTAGCTCATGTTGTTCCAGGGACATACTAGCTCATGTTGTTCCAGGGACCTACTAGCTCATGTTGTTCCAGGGACCTACTAGCTCATGTTGTTCCAGGGACATACTAGCTCATGTTGTTCCAGGGACATACTAGCTCATGTTGTTCCAGGGACCTACTAGCTCATGTTGTTCCAGGGACCTACTAGCTCATGTTGTTCCAGGGACCTACTAGCTCATGTTGTTCCAGGGACATACTAGCTCATGTTGTTCCAGGGACATACTAGCTCATGTTGTTCCAGGGACCTACTAGCTCATGTTGTTCCAGGGACATACTAGCTCATGTTGTTCCAGGGACCTACTAGCTCATGTTGTTCCAGGGACATACTAGCTCATGTTGTTCCAGGGACATACTAGCTCATGTTGTTCCAGGGACCTACTAGCTCATGTTGTTCCAGGGACCTACAAGCTCATGTTGTTCCAGGGACCTACTAGCTCATGTTGTTCCAGGGACCTACTAGCTCATGTTGTTCCAGGGACCTACTAGCTCATGTTGTTCCAGGGACCTACATACTAGCTCATGTTGTTCCAGGGACCTACTAGCTCATGTTGTTCCAGGGACCTACTAGCTCATGTTGTTCCAGGGACCTACATACTAGCTCATGTTGTTCCAGGGACCTACATACTAGCTCATGTTGTTCCAGGGACCTACTAGCTCATGTTGTTCCAGGGACCTACTAGCTCATGATGTTCCAGGGACCTACTAGCTCATGTTGTTCCAGGGACATACTAGCTCATGTTGTTCCAGGGACCTACTAGCTCATAGATCTGAGCTTGTAGATCTGCTATTTTTCCAACAGCTAAATTATAACGTAATGTTTAAAACACCAAAAGGGGTTCCCGCCCCAAAATGGGTTAACCTAATTACTGTGTGTAATGACCATTCTATGCCACCAGGGACCCTAGACTTTGGAATTACCGGCCTTTAGGATATCAAAACAACACTTTTATTCCCTTTTACTACCCGTGTTCTTCTCTTTTTAATCACTTTTATTGTCTCTTGCAAACTCATAAACTTTTATCATCGTTTGGGGTTTGATGCTGTGAGAAGCGCTTTCCAACTCTAAAAAAAAGTGTTAACCCATTCTGAACGGGAACCCATTTTGGTGTTAGCGAGCGTTATGTTATGCTTTAGCTATTGAAAAATAGCAGATCTACAAGCTCATAGCGCGCCACCGAGTGGCGCGCTACGAGCTTGTAGGTCTGCTATTTTTGAAAAATCGAAGAACGACTGACATTTCTAGAATCTGATCTCAGGTCAGAATGGGTCCATCAGACCAGTGTTTGTCCAGTGGAAACCTCGTATGAATCTGATCTCAGGTCAGAAAGTGTTAAAAAGCAACAAAACAAATAAAGCTTAGTTAGCTGGCCTGGCTGTCCTCCCCCTGGCCGGCCGGCCGGCCGGACCGTTTTTTTTTAATAATCTCATGTGTGGCTGTGAAAAGTTAGCTGTCCACACTAAAGCATTCAGTGCGTCTAATTGTATAATGATCTGTTGCAAGTGTCTCTCTGTGACACGTGAAAGGACACGCAGTCCTCGCAGTCATCACGGGATGACGGTCATACTATAGTACCTAGAAACACACGACACGCGACAATGACACAGCCCCGAGAAATGTAGCGCACATACCGTACATACATGTGCAGCTTGCACGAGATGTGCAAGAGAACATGCGAACACACGCACGCAGGCAGGCACGCAAACACACGCAGGCACGCACACACACAGTCACACACACAGGCTGCATGCTCATGACTAAAATTATAATGTAATAATGATGATAATAATAATAAATTTCTTTTTTTCTGAATATTGTAATCGCAATTATCTATAATGATTATCAGTGGGGGGGAAATGACTTGATATTTGAATGCTCCTTGATAGTATTTGCTACTTTTTTTTTTATATTACTGTATGCAATTGCAAATTTGCAATGGTGTCTGTAATATTATTGTTGTTGTTCCTCAAGAGAGCCTGATGGCTGGAGAAATGTGTCCTCCAATGTGCTGGATTGTATGTATATTATGTTCACAGATTAATAACCATTAATCTGTGTGTAATGGTCAAGGAGACAAGGGCAAAGGCGCAACAGCAGCTGCCAAATAAAATGTTGGAATAATAATTGCCATCTTTCTTTTTAACCCATTTTGTGCGGGGACCCCTTTTGGTGTTTTAAGCATTATGTTTATAGGCTACTTTACCTACTGACAAATAGCAGATCTACAAGCTCATAGCGCGGCACCGAGTTGCCGCACTACGAGCTTGTAGGTCTGCTATTTTTGAAAAATCGTGAAAACACGGCGCAAATCTTTGAATATATATTCTTTCACAGCGAACGTTTTTTAACTCAAACCTTTGCTTCTGGGGGGGGACGGGGGTCCCTGGAACAACATATTCTCAGATCGGCGGCCAAATACATATAATTCTGGGGCTCCTTGACATGAAATAGAACCACACCGACATAGAAACATAGGGTTTTTTCATGAAAACTGTCGTGATTTAGATTAGAAGACATTTTGTTAGAATTGAGTCGAGATAGACACAGGTCTAAACGGGTTGTTAAACTAAAAACCATCGCGACTTTCACGAATGTGTGCCAAGCCTATGTAACAACATGCCTACCCATCCTACTGCCCTACCCTGCACTCACAATCAGTGTTGTTTTCGTCCACTAAAACCAAGACGAGAAATGTTCGTCGACTACCTTTTTCCACTGGCAAAAACGGATGGAAACGAAATGAAAACTAAGACTAAATACACTGACAATTTCGTTGACAAATTAAAAACTAGACTAAAATGTTAGGAAGGGACTAGTGTACAAGAGATCCAGTATAAGTCACTTTACTCTTGGTTGCATGCTGAAAATAGCCGATCTACAAGCTCACAACGCGTCGCGTTGCGACTCGCAACGCGACGCGTTGTGAGCTTGTAGATCGGCTATTTTTAAGTGTAAAAACACTCATTACGACGGCATCAAGGCCCACCAAAACACATTTTAGTCGACTAAATCGCCTGTAGATTTAGTCGACTAAAATCTTATGACATTTAGTCGACTAAAACTAGACTAACACTAAGACATTTCCAGGTGACTAAAATGTGACTAAATGAAGTTTCAGTCCAAAGACTGTGACTAAAACTAAAATCGAAATTTGCTGCCAAAAACAACACTGCTCACAATGAGGTCTCCCTGGTCGCCGTGGTCGTCCGTGGCGTTGTTCAGCTTGTACATCCAGTAGCTCTTGGCCGTGATGAAGAAGTTCCAGGGCAGCAGCGACCCGATGCCCATCAGGAAGAAGATGATGTACACCAGACAGTGGGAGTCCCGCGGGACCTGGCGCGCGTGCAGCGGCGCCGCGTGCTGCTGCTTGGACACGAGTGGGGCTCTGTCGCCGGAAGGCATCTGGTCATCGTCGTCCTGCTCCTCTCCCTCCTCCGCTAAGTCACAGTTGATGGACGCGGCGGTGGGCACAGGGGGAGAGCGACTGACGCTGGGCAGCAGGGGCTCTGTGCCGTCCATGCTCCCACGGAGCACTCACAGCAACAAGGTGCTGGGACCAGGAAAGAGGGCGGGGAGGTACAGGGGGGAGGGAGGGCAGAGGGGAGGGAGGGAAGGAAGGGAGGGCAGAGAGGGAGGGAGGGAGAGGGTGAAGGGAGGGAGAGGGGGAAGGGAGGGCAGAGGGGAGGGAGGGAGAGGGGGAAGGGAGGGCAGAGGGGAGGGAGGGAGAGGGTGAAGGGAGGGAGAGGGGGAAGGGAGGGCAGAGGGGAGGGAGGGCAGAGGGGACGGAGGGAGGGAGGGTGAAGGGAGGGCAGAGGGGAGGGAGGGAGCGAAGTGGACCAGTACTGGGGTCGGAAAGGGTTGGAATTGGAATGGAAGGAAATAATTTGATGCGGTGGTTGAAATAAGACAAGAATGGAAAGCACCTAAATGTCAAAAAGCATGTTTGTATTGGAGCCTGGAACACAGACAGACTTACTTTTAGCTGTCAAATGTCAAAAAGCATGTTTGTATTGGAGATTTGAACACAGAGCCACAGACAGACTTACTTTTAGCTGTCAAAAACAGGCATAATTATCCATGGCTGGTAGTCTTAGTGGTGGTGGTTTCTGCGGTATAGTGGTGGTGGTGGTGGTGGTGGGGGGGGGGGCGTACAGGTCCTGCTAGGCTAATGGATACAAGGCAAATACTAGTCATCACTCAGCACACACACACACACACACACACACACACACACACACACACACACACACACACACACACACACACACACACACACACACACACACACACACACACACACACACACACAGACACACACACAGGCCTAGCGGCAGTAGAAAGCTTTCATCTCTAGTTGTGGATGGACACATCTTCCACACATATCCCTGTATGTCGCTCACATGATCCATATCGACTCTTGAGAACAAAGACATCCGTGTAACGGAAAGCAATGTCTTTTTGATCAGCTTGAAAGAGAGGGATGACGCAGAAGAAGGTTGTGTATAATGCACCCAAACACATTTATCCAATAATAAAAGCACCTTGTGATTCTGAATGACATGGAACACACAATCTATCTATCTATGGCACAGGACAGGGCAGGGCAGACATATCTGCCCTAGACATCCTTTTGTCTACATTATGAAGCCTATCATACATTTATGTTGATTAGTGTACTCGGCTCCTGTTCGGTTGGTGCACAGATCATGTCACTGTTGCCAGAGTTCGTGAGAGAAATAAGCAACCACGTCTTATACGACAACAACCTACATATACGACAATACACTACTATTAGAAAATAGACTGCTGGACACTCAGGCATGAAGGGAAGCATGAGTTCAAGTCCTTTGCTCTCCCCAGGTTGGCGGAGGGTGCGTAGAGCCCAGGATCACATTAGATAATTGACACAGGGGTGAAAAATGGGTTGCAAAATCGTGGGATGAAAATTATTGAAAATAAAATATTAGACAAGCTTACAATGTGTCGTGATGCAACTAGATCTGTTATTTTCAAAAATGAGAAACATTTTAACCCATTCTGAACGGGCACCCATTTTGGTGTTGTCATCATGTTATGCTTTACCTATTGAAAAATAGCAGATCTACAAGCTCATATCGCGCCACCGAGTGGCGCGATATGAGCTTGTAGGTCTGCTATTTTTGAAAAAAAAAAAAAAACACATTTTTTTTTTAGAATCTGATCTCAGGTCAGAATGGGTTCGTCAGACCAGTGTGTGTCCGGCGGAAACCTCGTATGAATCTGATCTCAGGTCAGAATGGGTTAAATACACCAATCTTGTATAGGGGTCCTTGCTTGCCACAACTTATTTTCAGATGGGGGTCTGCAGACAAATACAATAGGCCTACTACAACAGCCCCTCAGCAATGCTGATCATTCATAGTTATTCTACGTGACGGTACAATCTGTTCTCCTTATATGGCAGTGAACGCTGGACCCTGAAGCAAACTCTGCAGAAGGCTCTAGTCTAGACGGGTGCTACACCAGAATGTTACGTGTAGTGCTCAACATCAGCAAGATGTTACCAACGAGAATCTGTATGCCGGAATATTCAGGGTGAGCGACAAAATAGCAGCCAGGAGAATGAGACTCGCAGGAGGACACTGCCAAAGACACCAAGAGCTGCCAGCCAGCAAACTGGTGCTGTGGGAACCAACACATGGGCACCGGTCACAAGGACGCCCCACACTAACATTATGTGGATGTACTCAAGAAAGATGCAGGAGCTCAAAGCACCGATGAGCTGGCCCGGATGTATGGAGGTTTTATGTCATTTTATGTCAGAATCGATAAATACATCTACGAAAGTTCAAATATTGGGCTAATATACACACAATAATCAACTCCAAAGAGGTGTGAATCTGATATGTAACTTATATTATGTTGTGTTTCAGATTGCCATGGACAGAAATGGGTTCAGAAATACGATTTCAATAAAGCACTACCCTTTTTCTTTCTTTTTGCACACTGGTTTTCTTATTTCCACAAGGAAGTTAAATCAGCATAGTAGTAGGTTTGTAAAGAGTTAAATCAGCATATTAGTAGGTTTGTAAAGAGCTGACACTGCATCCTTATAGCAGTGCCACTACTGTCTGCCGTAGCCAGGCATCATGTGTTGTCACTCATCATATGATCACATGGGGTCCAAACTAGCCCTAGAACGGCTCTTGTTGTTACATACAGTATGTACAGTATTTCACATACAAGAGCCATAGAACACAGCCATATATTTGTGGTAGACCGTTGCATGTGCGGCATAAATGTGATAAATGCTCCGTTTGTACTCACCCATTAAATTATTCCAAAGACGTGGAGTGAAAAATAGTCCTCTAGTTTTATATCCATGTGAAAGTTCTGGCACAAAACGCGTATTTAGTGAATTATCTCCACTTTTTCAAGAGATGCACACGGACATCTTTCTCTCCGCGCGAGGGGGGGCACTGGAATATCGATGAACCGATTTTAGATACTTCCTGTTGTCATCACAAATTCACCGGAGAAACACAAAAGTTTGGGTCACACAATTGGCAGGTGCTTTGCGATAGGTGCTGGGTAATTAATCACACCACCTGCCAATTGTGTGACCGCAAACTTTTGTGTTTCTCCGGTCAATTTGTGATGACAACAGGAAGTATCTAAAATCGTCCCCTCGCTGGAGAGAAAGGCGTCCGTGTGCATCTCTTGAAAAGGTGGAGATAATTCACTAAATACGCGTTTTGTGCCAGAACTTTCACATGAATATAAAACTAGAGGACCATTTTTCACTCCACGTCTTTGGAATAATTTAATGGGTGAGTACAAACGGAGCATTTATCACATTCATGCCGCACATGGTAACGGTCTACCACAAATATATGGCTGTGTTCTATGGCTCTTGTATGTGAAATACTGTACATACTGTATGTAACAACAAGAGCCGTTCTAGGGCTAGGTCCAAACATGATTCATGATCACAATACTGAATTAAACGACAGCTCAGAAAGCGTTGTCTCTGGTTTTACCATTATAGCCACAATGCCATGAATCTATCTATCCCAAATATGGAATATAAATATAGAATCGCTAATTGTGAATTTACCAGCTTCTCCCCCCCCCCCCCCCCCCCCACGATGTATTATGTCTGACAGTAGACCTAGAATTCCTGTGATCATTTAATTATACTTAATTTTCATGTATCAATACTGTACATACTGTATAACAACAATCCGTTCTAGGGCTAGTCTGACAGCTGCTGTTACTTTGTTTAGCACTTGGTAGACAATTAGCAGTGGTCCATATAGGCTAGTATAACTAAATACCTAGACAATCAACACAATATGCTGTCTTATCTTACTGCATAGCTCTGGTCCATAGCTCTAATGCAACGCATTAGAGCTATGGACCAGAGCTACTTTACTGCAGTGCATGCAGTGTCTCAAGTTCTCAGTACATGTGATTTGTCTTCTGCAATTGTGACTTTAATACACACGTCTGCCAAGAAGAGATCATCTACTACATTAAAAGATTATTAAGGGCAACATATATTTTAACTGTAGACATAACATTTCAATAAACCATAACAGCTCTTACTGTATAGTTGAATCTTGCATCTGGTGTGTATTTGTGTTGTTTCTGGTGAACTTTAGTAGTAAAGTCTCCTCAAGGATCTGGTTTTGGTCGAGAGTTGTTGCTGTTCGCCTCGCGTCGCGTCGAGTCGCTTGATCAGCTGACCACCACAACACAACACAACGTCTTCTTCTTGTTGTTGATTTCCGGCAGTGTGAACGCCGAGGCGTATTTACTGCCCTCCACTGGTGATTTATTCACCAACTGAAAAGGACTCCACTCCACTCCTGCCTCTAACCTGACGCTGCCAGATCCAAGAAGCTTGCTACACAAATTTGTTTCATACCGCCCTCATCTGGCAGCGTCAGGTTATCCTGCCTCTGCCATCCTTAAGAAAATACGTTTAACTTTCACCGTTTCTGGCTTTCCACAGATAGAGCCCTGGAGCTTGTTGCAACTCTAGATTCATCTTATTGTAAAAAAATCTAGAGTTGCAAATTGCGGCTAACATACAGTATGTACAGTATTTCACATACAGAGCCTATAGAACACCCTCCTTGATTTCTGGTAGAACTTTAACATGCGCGGCCTAAATGTGATGAATGCTCCGTTTGTACTCACTCATTAAATAATTCCAAAGACGTGGTGTGAAAAATGGTCCTCTAGTTTTATATCCATGTGAAAGTTCTGGCACAAAACGTGTATTTAGTCAATTATCTCCACTTTTTCAAGAGATGCACACGGACATCTTTCTCTCCGGGCGAGGGGGGGCCGGAACAATCGATGAACTGATTTTACAAATACGTCCTATTTACCGCAGATGTCATCACCAGTTGACCAGGGAAACACAAAAGTTTGCGGTCACACAATTGGCAGGTGCTTTGCGATAGGTGCTGGGTAATTAATCACACCACCTATAAACCTTACAGAATAGTGAAAATAACTCACAATCTGTGGCATAATCAGAGTTGGGGTCAGTTACTCATAAAAGTAAGGCACTACATATTACATATTACTTTTGAAAAAAGTAATGCCTTACATTACTTTATTACTCCCTGGAGAAAGTAACTAGTTACATTACTCGTTACATTACTTTTGCGTTACTCCATAAAATCGCATGTCGCATTGTCACATAATTTACCACTTAAATCTTTATAATCCTAATAAGGAGGACATACACAACATCTTTCTTTATGCTCTTTACCAGGTTGTGGAGGAATAAAACAAAATGGGCCTTTCCAAAACGGTCTAGTGCAGTGGTTCTCTTGACCTTGTAAAACTTTTTCTATGCAAACTTCTAATCAATTCTTCAATCAATCAAATCAAATATATTCAAATAAAAATAATGAGACTGAGAGAAATCAGTAGCCTATATGTTCACAGTGCTTTAGGATCCCTTTCTTTATGATGTGGAGTTCCCTGCTCCATGCTCATTAAATGTAGTTTTTCATGTCGGCATATTTGGTTTATTCATCTCTGCATTAACTAAAAAAAGTGCCCTTCTGGGCACAGGTCTCCACCAGGATAGGAATGTAGGACATTGCAGGTTGCCTTCATCTGGTGGTTGGATAAAAGGGCAACAAAAGTAAACTAGAGAGACTGTGTACCAATTTGCGCGATTTTTGGACAAAATCTGTAGGTGTACTGTGCAAAAACTTGTTTTGCACAAAGCGGTCTCCTGGTGGCGCTATAACAGGCCGTTCTGGAAATTTTGGGGCAGAGGTTCATCGTTGGCATCCAGGGAGTGTGTGTGCAAAACTTGGCATCGACCGGGTTAACGGTGCCGGAGCTCACGGACACACACACGGACGGACACACGGACGGACACACGGACGGACGGACGGAGTGCAAAACATACTCTCCCCCCATGCCTTCAGCTTGGTGGAGACAATAAAGAACAGCATAGCCTACTGTAATAGTATGTCAAAAAAGTGGAGTGATAGAATATTGTGTGCAGGGTGGCAGCATGGCCTCTAGGTGGTGCTATAGTGAGGGATTTTACACTAGATTGCAGGTTCCCAAACGTTGAAGCCCCAAATAGCCCCCAAGCCCAAAGCATCAGGCTTTACAGAACAGTGGCTGCAAATACAATACAATTAGCAGCTCTATGAATTTATTTTCATAGAGACCTTTAAACATTCATCTCACGGCTCTTGTGTTTTATGAAGCATCATAATTATATCCCTGGACTTCAGAGTTCAAAGTCTGAGCTTCAGAAACAAGACTATAGACTAGTACAGTAACAGTAACAGCTCAGCATGTGGACATGACGTCCAGATAGTGGACCTTCTGCTCTCGGTGGTCAGCTGTCTGTGTGGTCAGCTGTCTGTGTGGTCAGCTGTCTGTGTGGTCAGCTGTCTGTGTGGTCAGCTGTCTGTGTGGTCAGCTGTCTGTGTGGTCAGCTGTCTGCGTTGGCTTTGCTGTTTGCAGTAGCAGAAAAGGGTAAGATTAAGAAACACATATAGGCCTATGCATAGTTTCACACGCACGCACAAGTGAGCTTGTAGATCTGCTATTTAATTGCACCAAAGGGTATAGTTAACTTAAAACCAGCTTGTGACAGAATGCACAAACTGCACCTTAGATTGAGCAAGAAAATGTCATTCCCACACCCCCACACTTCACAGCAGGCTGCTACTGCCACCCTACTGTGCACGGCTTTAAGCACTATTTTCACCAACAGCTAATGACATGCCCAACATTGGGATGCTTGATCAAATGTGCAGGGGGACTCGATTTAGTAGAAGTTTTGTCTTAAACCAAAGCCTTGTTGCCATTAATGTTTGTGTGCTATGCAGTGTGGATGCATTAATGGAGATTATTGTCTATACCAGGCTGTTTATGTTGCTGTGCAGTGTTACTGCTGTGTTTATTGTGTGTTCTGTGTAGTGTTACTGCTGTGTTTATTGTGTGTTTTTGTGTAGTGTTACTGCTGTGTTTATTGTGTGTTTCTGTGTAGTGTTACTGCTGTGTTTATTGTGTGTTTCTGTGTAGTGTTACTGCTGTGTTTATTGTGTGTTTCTGTGTAGCGTTACTGCTGTGTTTATTGTGTGTTTCTGTGTAGTGTTACTGCTGTGTTTATTGTGTGTTTCTGTGTAGTGTTACTGCTGTGTTTATTGTGTGT
Source organism: Protomyctophum parallelum (assembly GCF_964188405.1). NCBI lineage: Eukaryota > Metazoa > Chordata > Actinopteri > Myctophiformes > Myctophidae > Protomyctophum > Protomyctophum parallelum. The sequence continues at coordinate 45,038,494 of NC_139704.1, read as the reverse complement.
TTCTGTGTAGTGTTACTGCTGTGTTTATTGTGTGTTTCTGTGTAGTGTTACTGCTGTGTTTATTGTGTGTTTCTGTGTAGTGTTACTGCTGTGTTTATTGTGTGTTTCTGTGTAGTGTTACTGCTGTGTTTGTGTGATTCTGTGTAGTGTTACTGCTGTGTTTATTGTGTGTTTCTGTGTAGTGTTACTGCTGTGTTTGTGTGATTCTGTGTAGTGTTACTGCTGTGGGGGGGGGGGGGGGGGGGGGGGGCACACAGCTGTGATATTGTCAAGTGGAAAAACTGCATGTCTGTCCAAAAACCTCCATTTGCTTTGTAGTAGTAATAGTTATCATTTAGTCACAAGCTCTTGCTAATATACTTTTCTTTTATTAAACATTTATAAAACACACAGGCACACTGAACCACTTTCAACGTCCTATTTTGGGCATGTCATTATTGTTATTGTTATTATATATTTACATTTACTTTGCCCGGTAAGCATAATAGATTAACTTATTTTTTGTTTAACGCTGTGGTGTGATCAAGCAGGACGTTAATTTACGAAAAAAACAAGTTCAAATATGGAGATAAGCAATTCTCTCTCTCTCTCTCTCTCTGAGGGCGTGCATGGTGCATCAGGTTTCAACTGGATCTTTGGCGTTGTGGGGAAGTTGGCAGCTGCAGCTACAGGTGCTGATGCAATTCTTCTTGTGTTTGTGTGTGTGTGTGTGTGTGTGTGTGTGTGTGTGTGTGTGTGCATGTGTGTGCAATTGTGCAATTGTGTTTGCACACAATTGTGTGTGCAATTGTGTGTGCAATTCTTCGTGTGTGTGTGTGTGTGTGTGTGTGTGTGTGTGTGTGTGTGTGTGTGTGTGTGTGTGTGTGTGCGTGCGTGTGCGTGCGTGTGTGTGTGAAGAACGAGTTCATTTGAAAAGAGGGCCTGTACATCAGAAGCATGTTGAGCCCTGTGAGTAAATAGTGCACTCACAGTGTGATGCACTCAGTCAGCCCAAAGGGCCCTATTTTCCTCACCCCTTACCAAGTAGCCTACATTTCAATTCAAAAGGCTTTATTGGCATGAGGAAACATACGTTTACATTGCCAAAGCAAAAAGTGGAACAATACAATCAAAACTATATGTACAATTGAAAGACAGAATCTCCAATACATCAATTTCTAAGATCACTCGATGCACACAATGATAGTCTTAGGGTTCCATTTGATGACTTATCCCTAAACTTCTTTGCCTTTTTTTACTATAAAAACCCCATTTTGGAATAGTTCAAATAGACAAGCTCACAAAACGTGTCGATGTAGATCGGTTGGTCGTCTCTCAGCTGTCTCTCCTACACTGTGTCCTACACTAAACTGTGTCCTACAATAAACTGTCTCCTACACTGTGTCCTACACTAAACTGTCTCCTACACTGTGTCCTACACTAAACTGTCTCCTACATTGTGTCCTACACTAAACTGTCTCCTACACTGTGTCCTACACTAAACTGTCTCCTACATTGTGTCCTACACTGTGTCCTACACTAAACTGTCTCCTACACTGTGTCCTACACTGTGTCCTACACTAAACTGTCTCCTACACTGTGTCCTACACTAAACTTTCTCCTACACTGTGTCCTACACTAAACTGTCTCCTACACTGTGTCCTACACTGTGTCCTACACTGTCTCCTACACTGTGTCCTACACTAAACTTTCTCCTACACTGTGTCCTACACTAAACTGTCTCCTACACTGTGTCCTACACTAAACTGTCTCCTACACTGTGTCCTACACTAAACTGTCTCCTACACTGTGTCCTACACTAAACTTTCTCCTACACTGTGTCCTACACTAAACTGTCTCCTACACTGTGTCCTACACTGTGTCCTACACTGTGTCCTACACTGTGTCCTACACTGTCTCCTACACTGTCTCCTACACTGTGTCCTACACTGTCTCCTACACTGTCTCCTACACTGTGTCCTACACTGTGTCCTACACTGTGTCCTACACTGTCTCCTACACTGTGTCCTACACTAAACTGTGTCCTACACTGTGTCCTACACTAAACTGTCTCCTACACTGTGTCCTACACTAAACTGTCTCCTACATTGTGTCCTACACTAAACTGTCTCCTACACTGTGTCCTACACTAAACTGTCTCCTACACTGTGTCCTACACTAAACTGTCTCCTACACTGTGTCCTACACTGTGTCCTACACTAAACTGTCTCCTACACTGTGTCCTACACTAAACTGTCTCCTACACTGTGTCCTACACTAAACTGTCTCCTACACTGTGTCCTACACTAAACTGTCTCCTATACACTGTCTCCTACACTGTGTCCTAAACTGTCTCCTACACTGTGTCCTACACTAAACTGTCTCCTACACTGTGTCCTACACTGTGTCCTACACTGTGTCCTACACTGTCTCCTACACTGCTTCTTAAGCCCTAACCGCACCAAATGGTGGAGACGGTTTTAGCGTTGTCCTGTTGCACGTTGACCCATGTCGTCCCAAGGGATTCAACTGGTTGAATTCAACGGCCCAATCGGGTCACCATGCAACTCCTCACAACCGTTTGGACCCTTTGGTGTGGTTTGGGCTTTACACTGTGTCCTACACTGTGTCCTACACTGTGTCCTATACACTGTGTCCTATACACTGTGTCCTACAGTGTGTCCTAAACTGTGTCCTACACTGTGTCCTAAACTGTGTCCTACACTGTGTCCTACACTGTGTCCTACACTGTCTCCTACACTGTGTCCTACACTGTGTCCTACACTGTGTCCTACACTGTGTCCCTCTCAGCTTGCTGTCTGTCCATGTCTCTGTGCTGCAGGTGAGATAGGAGACTGGAGGAGGAGACCTATCAGAGACCAGGTGAGCTAGGAGACTGGAGGAGGAGACCTGTCAGAGACCAGGTGAGATAGGAGACTGGAGGAGGAGACCTGTCAGTGGCTCTTCAACCAACACCTGACAGGAACCAGGCTGGGAGACAAAGTCAACCAGCAGCTCCACTGTCAGTAGGGAACTCCAGGTCCAGAGGAAAGACATATTACACTTTGCTTTTTAACCACATTGACTCTATAGTTATAGTTACTTAACTTAAGATGGCTCAGGGGCCACTCAGCAACTATAGCAGGGCTACTTAACTTAAGACGGCTCAGGGGCCACTCAGCAACTATAGCAGGGCTACTTAACTTAAGACGGCTCAGGGGCCACTCAGCAACTATAGGAGGGCTACTTAACTTAAGACGGCTCAGGGGCCACTCAGCAACTATAGCAGGGCTACTTAACTTAAGATGGCTCAGGGGCCACTCAGCAACTATAGCAGGGCTACTTAACTTAAGATGGCTCAGGGGCCACTCAGCAACTATAGCAGGGCTACTTAACTTAAGATGGCTCAGGGGCCACTCAGCAACTATAGCAGGGCTACTTAACTTAAGATGGCTCAGGGGCCACTCAGCCAAGGGCCTTATGCTAGAAATGTCAGTATTGTTTTAATAATAATAATAATAAAACTTTATTTGTATAGCACCTTTCATGACATGAAATGCAGCTCAAAGTGCTTTACAGAACAATGGAGAATAAAAGAAAAGCAAGGCAACGACATTAAAAAACAAGCAGTAATGCAATACAGTGAGGACATGAATAACAAAAAATAAAAAATAAATGATCAATTAAAAGCAATGTTGTAGAAGTGGGTCTTGAGCTGAGCTTTAAAAATGTCTACAGAGGCTGCCTGACGAAGGTACAGTGGGAGCTTGTTCCATGCCGACGGCCCATGCCGACGGCTTCCCCGTATTTTTTAGTTGCCATTTTTTTAGGCAAAGCGAGCAGGCCAGCAGTGGAAGACCTTAGGGGGGCGGTTTGGGACATATTTAGGCAGGCAGTCATGTAGGTAGGAAGGTGCGAGACCATTGAGAGCTTTATAGACAAGTAAAATAATTTTAAAATCAATCCTAAAAACAACCGGAAGCCAGTGCAGTGATGCCAAAACTGGAGTAATATTTTGAAATGTTTACACATGTATTTTGTAACAGAGACTTCACGACTAGTCTAAAAATGAAGGAAACCCACAGTAAAAAGCCACATTTCCATCTATAAGGCGAAATCTCAATGAACAAAAAACTGTGTGATTAATGATGAAGTTACAAAATGAGTCTTCATTCACAAAATGTGAAGAGAACATAATATGATAAATATGAATAAATAAGAAAAGTGTTCAATACTCAATACTCAATTCTCTTGGAACAAACTATTACAATAGCTACAGTAGTGAGTATAGGGTGGAAGTAGATCCTGGTGGGCCTTTATTAACAATTCTTATGTCTTTCTTTTGTAGCAGGATAAGGAAGGAAGGAGCAGTGCTACTCAACCCGCGGCCCGTGGGCCACATGAAGGAAGGAGCAGTGCTACTCAACCCGCGGCCCGTGGGCCACATGAAGGAAGGAGCAGTGCTACTCAACCCGCGGCCCGTGGGCCACATGAAGGAAGGAGCAGTGCTACTCAACCCGCGGCCCGTGGGCCACATGAAGGAAGGAGCAGTGCTACTCAACCCGCGGCCCGTGGGCCACATGAAGGAAGGAGCAGTGCTACTCAACCCGCGGCCCGTGGGCCACATGCGGCCCCTGATTAATGTGATCAGCTGCCGTTGTTATATAAAATAATACGGTTGTGGTGAGTTTAAAATGTGTCTTCAGGTTTTCAGGTAAATTAAATGATCACTTAATAATATAGATGATTTCTTCAACAGACATAATGCACAATGTTTTGTGTTCATGTACATCTTCTCTGTCTAACCCTGTAAGACCCAACGTTGCAATAATACAACATATTTTAATTCATTCATTCATTCATTAAATTTTGTATGTTCTTTTTTCACCTAAATGTCATCATTGATGTTCATTGCAATGCCATTGCAATGCCATTGGTCATGATATTTGCATATAAATACTCCCCACAGAGGCTGAAATTCACACAAATTAAAAATCTCTGGACTCTGTGCAATTAAAAACAAAAAATAACCTATGACCTTTGTCGGTCAACAGAAATGTCTTCTCCCACGCTCACCTCCTCTCTCTGTCCAACTTCCCTCACCCAAGTGACAGGTAACGCCATGAAACTAGAGTGGCAGCGCCCCAGCCCCGGTGACACGCCCACTACCGGGGCGGCGGTGGCTCAGGGGTAGAGTGCCTGGATGGTAACCGTAAGGTTGCCAGTTCGAACCCGGGCTCCCCCAGAGTTACTGTCGAAGTGTCCTTGAGCAAGACACTGAACCCCCAATTGCTCCTGATGTGCAGATTGGTGCCTTGCATGGTTTCCGCTGCCATCGGTGTATGAATGTGTGTGTGAATGGGTGAATGTAATGCACAATCTCTGTAAAGCGCCTTGGATAAAGGTGCTATATAAATGCACCATTTACCATTTATTTACCAGTGCCCATTAAAGTGACATACCTTACGTTACGTCAATCAGAATAATAATAATAATAAAACTTTATTTGTATAGCACCTTTCATGACATGAAATGCAGCTCAAAGTGCTTTACAGAACAATGGAGAATAAAAGAAAAGCAAGGCAACAACATTAAAAAACAAGCAGTAATGCAGTACAGTGAGGACAATAAAAGATCAATTAAAGGCAATGTTGTAGAAGTGGGTCTTGAGCTGAGCTTTAAAAATGTCTACAGAGGCTGCCTGACGAAGGTACAGTGGGAGCTTGTTCCATGCCGACGGCCCGTAGAAGCAAAATCTAATAGCACATTAGAAGGCAAACACATTACGGCTCCTACAATAGTGTACCCGCATGAGGCCTGTTTTGAAACCGAATATACAAAAGATATTTCAACACTACTTTTCTTTCACTTAAAAGAGGAAACTGATGACAAAAAGATACAAAAAGAGAGAACTATGACTCATTTCGACTTCATGTTGACATATCCGTGGTGCAGTAGATCATATCATGGGGATGCGGTCCGGTACGCTCTTAACCCATTTAGACCTGAAGACATTTCTGCAAATGTCTTCTAAATCCTGACAGTTTTCTGAAAAGCCTGTTTCTATGTCAGTCATTCTTAAAGTTTTTCATGTCAAGGACCCCAAAAATATATGTAATTGGCCGCCGACCCCCATCTGAAAATATGTTGTTCCAGGGACCCCCCATGAAGCAAAGATTGAGTAAAAAACGATCGCTCTGACAGAATAATATATATATTCAAAGATTTGCACCACATTTTCACGATTTTTCAAAAATAGCAGACCTACAAGCTCATAGCGTGGCACTCGGAGCTTGTAGATCTTCTATCTTTCAATAGCTAAAGTATAACATAATTCTTAAAACACCAAAAGGGGTTCCCGCCCGTCACTACACCATTGCAGGTCCTTAGAAGGGTAGAAACTAAAATCACCCAGAGAATGTATCATTCATATACTGTACAGTACTATTCTGCGTGAATAAACATACAATTTCATAGCATACAGTAGATCACCCAGGTTTTATGGTTTTTCAATCCCCACACATGTGCATGCGTGTATGTATAAGTGTTGCAACACTTAAAATGTAGAATATGACATTTTAACGGTAATATCGTATATACGTACACGCGTGTGGGTATATGGATAGGGTGGCCTGGCTGGGTGTATGACTTGACTACCGCGGCCTGAATGATTCAGCCCTGCAGCCCTGCTGTGAGATAATGATCTGGATAACAGATGTCAATATGAAGTTGAGGATAACATTGACCACTTCTTGGTCATACTTCTCTCCTTTCTTTCGTAATCTTTTTTGTCATCAGCCGGACAGCTTGGTCATATACTTCTCTCTTTGTTGACGTTTTGTTAACCCAGTGGTGGAAAGTAACTATAAGTACATTTACTCAAATACTGTACTTAAGTACAATTTTGATCTACTTGACTGTATTCCAATTTCCAATACATTTACATCTACTCCACTACATCTCAGAGCCAACATTTGTACTTTTACTCCACTACAATTATTTGAAAACTTTAGTTACTAGTTACTTTGGAGATTTACATTTTGATTAGAAAAACATACATTACTGTAACCACTTCAACCCTATATACATTTCGACCATTTGAAAATAGCTGATCTACAAGCTCACAATGCGACCTCTCTTTTCTATTCAAATATGAATATAAACTAGAAAGGTCGCAATTGTAAAACCTCGGGATTGAAAAACCATAAAACCTGGGTGATCTACTGTATGCTATGAAAAGTTGAAGGGAAACTTCAACTTATTGCCGGCCTTGCGTAAAGAGTGTCCCTTAATTATTTCAAGATCTCAAAGGTGGCAACCCTAGGCGTGAGTAAAGCTATGGACCAGAGCTACATCCCTACCTGCTTTCTCTGCACCATTTAAGGCCGTTTCCAAAACAAGATGTTAAGACCGCTAAACCAAATAGAATAAAGTTTATGCGTTGTTTATGGCTTCTGAATGTAGGTCTTTTTAACATGTAAAGTCTATGGAGTGTTTATGGCTTCTGAATGTAGGTCTTTTAACATGTAAAGTCTATGGAGTGTTTATGGCTTCTGAATGTAGGTCTTTTAACGTAAAGTCTATGGAGTGTTTATGGCTTCTGAATGTAAGTCTTTTAACATGTAAAGTCTATGGAGTGACGTCACGTCAACAGGAGTGAGGACTTCAAAATAAAATAACACATAATTATGCTCCCAAAACGATCTATTGCACAAAACATTACAAAATAAAAGTGTCAATAAATAATATGGCATGTGAGGGATCTTTGGTGGAATGCATTCATTCACTTGTATATCTTATATACCTGCTAAATCATTTTGACTAAAACCTGTCAGCTCAATAAAATGTGTCGTTATTTGTCATTGAACTTTTATTTAAAATCGTTGGTGATGGTGTTCTTAAAACTGGACTGTTGTGTGTTGTGTAACTTTAGAGAGATCATGACATGATAGCAGGGAAACTGCATAAGCGTGTGCGTGTGTGTGTGTGTGTGCATGTGTGTGTGTGTGTGTGCATACAATGTGAGCTGTCAAAATAACAGTGGTCATCGTTTAGGGTAGTGAAAAAAGTATAAGAGGTCAAAAACCTGCAGGAAGAATTGAAGTCATAAAGGTACAGATGGCTGTAGCGAGGCATTCTGAAAACATTGAGGTCCAAAATGGAGACCAAGACGGTACAGATTACGAGAATGACACCACCGTCACTGCAAGAAGAACTAATGTAGAAATGTCTGAAGGAGGACATTATGAGAGTCTTGATCTGCACACGATAGGTGATGACGTCTATGCAGATCTACGGACCAAGAAGAAGCCGTCTGGTAAGAGATATTACTAAAAAAAGACTAAAAATCACCAATACAAACACGTTTTAACCTTTTAATTTAAACCATAGGTTCTTCCACAGTATGTATATGTGTGCATGTGTGTGCGTGTGTGTGCGTGTGCATGTGTGTGTGTGTGCGAGAGAGAGAAAGAGAGAGAGATAGAGACAGTAGCAAAGCCCCGAATGCCAAGATAAAATAGCATTCATGCTCGCATTACATCTTATGTCTATTTGTGAGTTCTGACTGAATTAACATAATTCAACATTAAGTATTTATTTATTTACAATATAACCAACTTAATAAGAATCAAACAAACAAACAAACAATACTACAGTTCTAAGGTGGAGTGTGTTATTCAGTAGATCAGTAGTGTAAGTGTGTGGATGTGTGGTGGGTGTAGTGTGGGGTGTTGAATGGTGCAAAGATGCTGCTGCTCTCATGGAAGGAGAGAGAGCATTTCTTGTTAGCTTTTTTGTGGATTAATTGTGAATTAATTGTTAATTGAAATTGTGAATTGTAATTCACTTGTCATCATAGTTTTGTCCTCATAGTTTTCTGTCTGAAATGGTTGGTCCATAATTTTGTTGTCAGTACGTACGTATCTTGTGAGAGCTCCGTGTGGGAGATGTTTAAAATTGGAAATGGCAGGAGTAGTCTTCACCAGGCTGGTGCAGCTGGGAGACAGTGTTGTATCTGTCAGGCTGTAGAATGTAGATGGTTGGAGGTGTAGATTTTGGTATTATCCTGTCTAGTATGTGAGGGTTTTATTCAGGTTGGCCTTATTAAAGGGTACTGAATGACTGACTGGATGTTGTATGTTGGATCAGAAAATGTTGTGATGGAGTGTCTTATGTTGGACAACATGAACTGTATTTTGTAATTTTCAAGTCTGGCCTGTTTGTCTCGTATCTACCTTATATCCCTGTTCCTCTATTCTAAAATGCTTCAAGAATACCGGTAATCTTAGTTGCTGATAGATGGCCTGGTGTGCTGGGTGCAGATTGAATTGGTTGGGCTGAAATTAATTTTGAGTAATTGTCTTAATGTTGGTTTATAGTTATCTTATGTAAATTATGTCTGGTACGTTGGTTACATTGGTTTGGTTAAGTTGGTTTGGCAGGTGTATGGTTTGCGCAGATTCCCATCCTTAAAAATAATAAATTATGAATTGACTATATAGCACTTTTGTGTTATTGCTGATTGTTAAAATGTGTATGTCTGTTTGCGTTGTGGTAAACTGGTCACTGGTGTGTCAAAGCTGGCAGCTTTAGATGGTGAAACGTCATGCCACAGTGTGGTAGTTTTATATGCTGGGGGGGGGGGACGACGATAGTCTCGGCTGGCCTTCCGCCTCTGAGAGGTGGAGCTCCAAACAAGCTGGTGCTGTTGTGCATTAGGGCTAGAGCTGACAGGGTTACCTGCCCCTCACCCAGATACTGCCACTGTTAAAACTCTTTTGACTTCAGCAAGCATATAGGTTGTGCTCTATTTTGCATTTGTATTGGTTTGCTGTTTGCATCTAAATTGGGGGGGGTAAGTCTGCGCAAACGGTTCGGTTTGGTGTGGGAAAAACAAACATCAGCCAAACAGACTTTGGTCACATTTTTGAAGTAATATTATTTTCTAAGCTAAATGACCCAAATGTTTAATGATATTTTGGTTATTGGATGAGATAGTGTCTCGGTCCCTTAAGGGTCCTCGCTTTGTAGGGGGAGGGTGTCACAGCCCCTGCAGTTTGGCTACTAGGGCCTGTGTGGTTTGAAAGGTAGGCCTAGTCTTGTGCTTCCCACAGGTCCTGCCCATAGAGTATTAAAAGGATAGAGACTAAACTGGCGCGAAGCTCCGCCCCCTCCGCTATTCATGTCAGTGGAAGTTGCTCAGTGGCGTTTTGAAGCACCCGGAAGGCTGCCGGAAGCACCGTCTATTTCCGCATTTTTTCGCTGATTCAGCATTTGGGCACCAAATTTTGGTGCCCAAATGCAGAAGTGCAGCTGGGCTTTAACATTGAGCGCTCGGTTGCACAGGGTTTCCTCGTCAAGAATCCACGGGTCCGCCTGCAGTCCTTCCTCTTACCACTAGGGCCCAGCGCTTCAACATTGGAGTGCCTAGCTGGCCCCTTGGTCCTGCCGAGTTGCTGGTCAGGTGCATTGGGAGCACCTGGCCAGTGTTCCCAAGGTGCACTATAAATGGCTGGGCGTTGGCCACGTTCAGTCTCTCTCTCCTTCCATGAGAGCAGCAGCATCTTTGCACCATTCAACACCCCACACTACACCCACCACACATCCACTCACTTACACTACTGATCTACTGATTAACACACTCCACCTTAGAACTGTAGTATTGTTTGTTTGTTTGATTCTTATTAAGTTGGTTATAATGTAAATAAATATTGGTTTGTGCACTTTTAAACAGCCGTGTGTCTTCCTCCTTTGTTATGGCCCAAGAGCCAGGACATAACAATGTGTGTGTGTGTGTGTGTGTGTGTGTGTGTGTGCGCGAGAGAGAGATAGAGAGAGAGAGAGACTGTAGCAAAGCCCCGAATGCCAAGATAAAATAGCATTCACGCTCGCATTACATCTTATGTCTATTTGTGAGTTCTCTGACTGAATTAACATAATTCAACATTAAGTACATAATTGACAAAAAATCATGATAAGTGCCATTTTCATTAAACCAATCAAGGACACGGACAGTAATAATCAAGATAGTTACCATTTGTTAACTTGTCAATAGTTCAAGCCTCTCATCCTTGAAAGCTGTCTACATATATGTATGCTTTTCCAAAGAATGTGAGAGAGTTGAGGCCGAGGACAGTTATAGAAGTGATTCACTTTATGTGTAAAAGTATTTTAGAGGTAATTTCAAAGTACGGTACTTTCGTCCGGTTGGGTTTAGCTAACGGCATTTACTCTTATCTTGTTTTTGTCTTAACAGGGAGAAGGCCTTTCAGAGTTGTTGCTGTGGTGATGCTGTGTCTTATACTTATGGGTGTGAACATAGCCCAGGCTGTGCACTGTGAGTATTACATGTCACTAAACTACCACATCACTCACTCAGGGAGTTTGTTGTACTGATGGGTGTGAACATAGCCCAGGCTGTGCACTGTGAGTATTACATGTCACTAAACTACCACATCATTCACTCAGGGAGTTTGTTGTACTGATGGGTGTGAACATAGCCCAGGCTGTGCACTGTGAGTATTACATGTCACTAAACTACCACATCACTCACTCAGGGAGTTTGTTGCCTAGCTGTGACTTCTAAAAAAGCCACTACAGACTACAGTATTAAACTCTGAAGACAGATTCCATATTAGTGACGATTGCCACAGTATTAACCCGAAAACTTCAGGTGACTTTTTTTTTAATTAGCATTGCTTCTTTTTGTGTGTATTACTGCATGCATCTGCAAAGTATGATGAATAAAGTGGTGTTAGGGGCACGCTGGCACAGGTGGTAGTGCTGTTGCCTCTCACAGATAGGTCTTCGGTTCGATTCCCGCTGGGGACGCTGTGGGTGCTGGGGGCGTGTTCCCTCCTCCGTGTCATCAGTGCCCATACCCGAGGCGTGGTTGGCGAAAGGGCATTTCTGTGTGGAGTTTGCATGTTCTCCCCGTGTCCCCTAGGGTAGGTACCCTAACAAAAAACATGCAGTAATCCTGGTCTTTAAACCGCCTCCCCCTGGCCAGCCAGGGTGCCTGACGGAGGGGTAAGGAACGTGTTCCTTCCACGCGCTACGTCCGGCTGGGGAAACTCTCCCCTGTCAGGTGAAAAGACAGGGGAGAGTGAATGCATAGAAGGAAGCATGAGGTCAGTCCACTGCTCCATGCAGATGCTTGACCTCATCATGAACAGTAGTAACAACAGTGTTGTCATCCATTTCTGTCCTTGCAGATGGTTTAGCCAGTAACAGAATGAAGTCCAGTGTAAACCAGCTGAAGACACAGATAGCAGGTGAGAGAAGATACAAAATAAATTAAAATGGTATAAATAAAATAATAGTAGTGGAGTCAAAACTAACTACAATATTTGCCTCTGAGAAGTAGTGAAGTGTAGAAGTATAAAGTATAGGCCCATCACAAACTTGAAATACTTATCTGAAGTAAAAAATACCAGGAATGTTTACTTGAGTTAATGTATGGAGTAGAGGCAGGGTTCTTCTGCTGCCGGTATGATAATATAGTATAATAGTATAATAATATAATAGTATAATGTATGGAGTGGGGACGCTGTGGGTGCTGGGGGCGTGTTCCCTCCTCCGTGTCATCAGTGCCCATACCCGAGGCGTGGTTGGCGAAAGGGCATTTCTGTGTGGAGTTTGCATGTTCTCCCCGTGTCCCCTAGGGTAGGTACCCTCACAAAAAACATGCAGTAATCCTGGTCTTTAAACCGCCTCCCCCTGGCCAGCCAGGGTGCCTGACGGAGGGGTAAGGAACGTGTTCCTTCCATGCGCTACGTCCGGCTGGGGAAACTCTCCCCTGTCAGGTGAAAAGACAGGGGAGAGTGAATGCATAGAAGGAAGCATGAGGTCAGTCCACTGCTCCATGCAGATGCTTGACCTCATCATGAACAGTAGTAACAACAGTGTTGTCATCCATTTCTGTCCTTGCAGATGGTTTAGCCAGTAACAGAATGAAGTCCAACGATACCCTGCTTCAAAGTGAAGTAACCCTGCTTCAAAGTGAAGTAAACCAGCTGAAGACACAGATAGCAGGTGAGAGAAGATACAAAATAAATTAAAATTGTATAAATAATTATAATAGTAGTGGAGTCAAAACTAACTACAATATTTGCCTATCAGAAGTAGTGAAGTGTAGAAGACGAAGTAGAAAGTATAGGCCCATCACAAACTTGAAATACTTATCTGAAGTAAGAAATACCAGGAACGTTTACTTGAGTTAATGTATGGAGTATAGGCAGGGTTCTTCTGCTGCCGGTATGATAATATAGTATAATAGTATAATAATATAATAGTATAATGTATGGAGTATAGGCAGGGTTCTTGTGCTGCCGGTATGCGTGCACATGCTGTTGCTTATCAGTGTGACATGTACAGTATCTGAAAAGTATGATGAATAAAGTAGGCCTAGTGTTGACAATTTAATGCACGTAAATAATAACAACAACATTGAGTTTTTTCTTCTTCTCAAATAAAAAATTCCACGCAGATGCTTAACCTCATCATGAACAGTAGCAACTATACTCCTTTAATTACTTTCATTGATCTCAGAGAATATAGATAATTGTTTTTGATCATGTATCTTACTGTACAGGTTATCCATATAATCCATGTAACTGCTCCTAAACCCTCTTCATCCGTGGCAGAAATAAGACACCGTTCCAACTGATCTCACTGAGGGCTTTTTTTTCCCCCAAGTGACAACCGTGAAAAACTGTAAAGAAATCACACAATATACTTTTAAATACAATGAAATATGAATGTCCTTGTCAACTAATCATGATGTCCTTATTATCTAAACAAACACAATAAAATGTACACAAACAATAAACACAAACAATGGCAATATAACTTTTACAGACAGACAAAACAATTGGGAACATACCGTATGCGCCTTCTGCACAGATTATTAGGAGTTCAGTTAAGTTCTTGTTCTTTCATATTATTTTCTTTCTTCTTATCTTTCTTATCTTTTGTGGAGACTGACATGAAAGCTCCTCTCTTCAGCTCTGCTCTGTTTGTTCTGCTCTTAACATGCCCAAGACCCAACAGGTGATTTAAATGAGGTAATCAGAGCAGGTGAGCCTATAATTCAACCTGCCCATGAACCAGACAGACCACAAAAAACAGAGCACAGTAGATGGCACTATATCACCATGCATTTACCATATGTACCCACATAAACATACCTCTAATGTTCACATATTGTATTTTCCCGAAGGTAAGCAATAAAATAGAATAGAAAATAGAAATAGAAAATTACAAAATCCCATTGCTGGGACAGTTACAATCCATAATGGAAAGCTTACTCACTCAACAGTGAAAGTGCATGAGTATTTACTGTATGACTGACTTAATGCTAATGTACTGATTTCAGCTCATCTTGCTCAGCTGACCACCAGGCTGACTGCTGCTGAAAGTAAGTATGTTTCATAAATATAATATGTACTAACATATTATTAAGTATATACAGGTGCATCCATGCGATATTTTTTATTTATAGTTGTTCTATTTATAGTGACTCATAGGAATAGTATGTGACAAACATGTACAGTCTGGTGACCACCGGAGAGACGGGTGACAGCCGGAATGTAGACGGCACCCGGGTGAGCAGTATGGGTTAGCGCCCCAGCCTGTGTCCTCCGTGAGGAGGAAGCCCAACAACCCTCGGTGAGGCGTTTGGGAGGGCCATGCAAGCAGCAAGCGGAACCGCAGCACCATGTCCCTGCGGAACCATTGCCCAACACTCCTGAATGAAGTGTCTGGTGCTGGGACTCTGGTGCAACGCACAGGTCCTGAGCCTAGTCCCTCCATGCGCCAGAAGTGTACCTCCCAGCCCTGGCAGAGTAGTTCTGGAGTAGTTCCAACGGATTGTGTGCCCCTGGCTTTTCTCTAGTGGGACTGATTGAGGGTAGCTACTGGCCGCACACACTGGTATAGCCAAAGTGCCAAGAATGTATTATAGGACAAAGAGAATACAGAAACCAACGTCTGGGCAGATAACTGACACACTTCAGGGTATGTGTAAAAACATTTCAAATGACCATATAGAGCCTGGGATGGTCTTACAACCAATCACATTCTGGTGACCATATGAGCCTGGGCTAGTCTTACAACCAATCACATTCTGACCCATATAGACCCTGGGCTAGTCTTACAACCAATCACATTCTGACCCATATAGACCCTGGGCTAGTCTTACAACCAATCACATTCTGACCCATATAGAGCCTGGGCTAGTCTTACAACCAATCACATTCTGACCCATATAGACCCTGGGCTAGTCTTACAACCAATCACATTCTGACCCATATAGACAGCAATCAGAGGGAAATACTAGCATCCCTACTATACAGCCCTGGGGGACCCCGGTCAGGTTTAAGTGGATATTAATGAGTAATTATGTGTAAATATTGATGGTACTGTCACACTCACAACATGTTACAATTAACCAAAGTAATGACTTTACCGTCTTCCACTATTAAATGTCAGTGAGGATCTGACCATTAAGGTGAATGAAAGATTTAGGTTTACAGTTTTCTGGATCCCCAAGGACCCTGTTTTTGTTCTACACTATATATCTTTGCTGAAAACAGCAGATCTACAAGTGCACAACAGAACATGTCCCAGTTCAACACATTGCGAGATATCTGCTATTTCTGCTCCAGAACAGAGTTACTAGGGTTTAAGTAACTAATTAATAATAAATGATAATAAATCCTGTCTCTGTATTTGACAGACAGTAATATTCCAGAGTATTGTTAGTGACCGTTTAGTTTTAATAGCCTATACTTTGTCTTGTTGGAGCTGATAAAGCTGCTTTACAACAAGATTGGTGTATTGGCTTAATATAATATTATGCTTTTATAATATTTAAACTGTTTGATAATGCTCCTCCTGTGTTGACAGACAAACCGAAGGTGGCCTTCTCTGCTGGTTTGAGTAATGGACAAGTTGGACCGTATAGTTCTACCACCACTCTGATCTACAAGAAGGTCTTCAGTAACATCGGCAACGCCTACAATCCATCTACAGGTGATTAAACTACAATCCATCCATATACACACATGTACTTAAAGTACTACAAGTAAAAAGTAGAAATGTTCCATTTCATGTTTTCAAATGTATAAAAATATTTTGAAAATAGCTCACAATGCGGCGATGTGACAGATTGTGAGCTTGTAGATC
Organism: Protomyctophum parallelum; assembly: GCF_964188405.1. Taxonomy (NCBI): domain Eukaryota; kingdom Metazoa; phylum Chordata; class Actinopteri; order Myctophiformes; family Myctophidae; genus Protomyctophum; species Protomyctophum parallelum. The sequence continues at coordinate 45,022,327 of NC_139704.1, read as the reverse complement.
ATCTATTTTCAAATGGCTGAAATGCATTAAAGGCTGAAGTGGTTACTGTATGTTTTGTAGTAATAATCTAAATCTACAAAGTAACTATAACTAAATAAACTACTGGAAATTGTTAATACTCAAGTAAACTACAAATACCAAAATGTTTTACTTAAGTACAGTACTTAAGTAAATGTACTTAGTTACTTTCCACCACTGTGTGTTTCACATTGAAAGCAACAGTCCAGAGGAGATGAGGAAAGTAACCTCTTAACTCACACAACTTGTAGATCTGACTTTTTAAATTAAGGTTTTTATTTTTATAACTGTATTTTTATATTCTATTAATGTAATGTGTCTCTCATCCTGTGTTCTCAGGGGTATTCTCTGCGCCGGTCAGAGGACTCTATCACTTCACATATGCTGCACGTAACATGTGGTCATCAGAGTCTTTCTGTGTCTACATGTATAAGAATGAGCAGAGACTCTTAATTAACTGTGGATACAATAGTGGACGTTATGAACAGATATCTAGTGGAATGATGGTAGAGCTGGAGGAGGGAGACACTGTTGACATGCGTTTAAATTCAGGGGCCAGGCTCTCTGATGACTCAGGGAACCGCTGTGTGTTCAATGGTGTTCTGCTCTATTCTATGTAACACTGTCTGCTACTGGTACCATTACTTTATACAGTGTTCTGGTCTATTCTATGTAACACTGTCTGCTACTGGTACCATTACTTTATACAGTGTTCTGCTCTATATCTGAGCTATAATTCCAGCTGACATCTTTAAGAGTCTCCTGTCTAGATTATAATGACCACAGGGTTTGTTAAGATTTCAATTCAGACAATGAGTTTTTAATTTAATTTAATTAGTGAATGGGAATTTAAATTTGCATTATATTTTGTTCTGCATGATATCATTTCTAATAATTGATCCAGATAGATGACCGTTTGCAGGCAGCATGTCATTTCTTATGGTATCAACTTTACTTATGAAATAATTGTCAAAATAATCAGCACATTCTTGGGGCTTGGTGATGAAGCGTTCACCCGATTCAATAAATGATGGTGTTTTGCTCATTTTATCTCTACCCGTGATTTGATTGAGAGAGAATACTACAGCGTTTTTACCATCATGTATAATTTATTCAATTCTAGATTGGTAGTTTAGGCTTTTTTCTGTTTATTTAATGTGGTCACTTTGTTTCTTAAAGAGCGATATGCTAGCCAGTCCTCTGATCTACCTGAATCTACAGAAACTATTTTACCTTCATCTCTATCTTTCATCAAGCTTCTCAGCGTTGTCAGCTTTTCATCTACTATTTTCAATATGCTTTGAAAAATAATCTGAAATAAAATCTGAAAGTTTAAATTGTGTTGAAACATTGTAACAATACACATCTTCTCTCATGGGGTCTATGCTGTCACAGACGGGGGTCCACAGACAAATAGATCATTTTGGGGTCTATGCTGTCACAGAAGGGGGTCCACAGACAAATAGATCATTTTGGGGTCTATGCGGTCACAGACGGGGGTCCACAGACAAATAGATCATTTTGGGGTCTATGCTGTCACAGACGGGGGTCCACAGACAAATAGATCATTTTGGGGTCTATGCTGTCACAGACGGGGGTCCACAGACAAATAGATCATTTTGGGGTCCTTGACATGAACATGTTTGAGAAGCATTACGTTAAAGAGCCTCCATAATGTTCATATCCTTTTAGACCAAGTGTATATTGTACTGCAGGCTGTTTGCATTTCTGTCAAATAGTTTTCAATCAATCAAATAAATGAGAAAACGGCATGTTGTGAGCTTTTACTGTAGTTCTGCTACTTTGACTAATGTTGTTAATTCTGAGCATTTTCCCTCCAAATAATGACATTTCTACATACACATACATACACGCACGTGTGTACACATACATGTACACATACATACACAGCTCCGCATAGGATGATGAATTGAACAAGGTGGACCCTGTTGTAAACAATAATTAATTGGGTCGTCCACTCACAGTTAACAGTCTTTGTATTGAGTTTGTGCTTGAAATGTACTGTAATTCTGCAAACTGTTAATACATATTTCAATCAATCAATCAGGAGTGGCCAGCACCACTCAACAATGTGAGAACTACTTCTTCTATCACTGGCACTCACTTTGATTAGCTTGAACATTGCTTGAACAGTCAACAAACTGAACTGTGGGCCAATGCTGCCACCTGCTGGCTCATAACAGAAGTAACAGTTCTACTGTAAAAGGGTTGACAGGGTCGTCAGCTACAATTTACAATGGAGTCATTTATCAGACGCTCTGACTCCAGAGAGACTTACAGTAAGGTTCAACACATGGTAATACATCAAATACATAAAGAATAGTCATCAATGATCATAAGTAAGCTAAGAACCTAACATCTTTCTAACAGTAGAATATTAAACTATGGTACAGTAACACAAAAGAGTGCTTTTTCTACATAAACATGCTATCTACTCTCTAACAGGAGTATAAAGCATGTAAACACACATGAAACACTTCTGAATGACTGAACCAACAGAAGCTACCAGAGCACATCCTTCAGAGAATTAATGAATTAGGTGCAAAGACAGTTTGTTATCATGACAAACATTTATAAAACATGAAATAATTGTACAGTACTACTCAATCTCATCCCCAAAGGCAGTCTCCAAGTAAGGTCAATATAAGTAGGCTAATAGTTAAACAAAAGGTGAAATAATTGTCCTACAGTACTACCCAACTGCATCCCCAAAGGCAGTCTCTTACTTGGTCAATAGTAGGCTAGGCCTAAGAAACTCTTGAACACAAACAAAAGTAGATAATGTGCACAAACTTGGGGAAACTCGACAACAATTGTTTCAGGGGGATATTATGAACACAAAAAGCAGTTAATGTGCAACCAAGCTGTATAATAACATCTATCTATAATATGTTGGTACTTTATACACCTTGATAAGGAATGTCTCTTCCAGACTAACTGTGGTTGAATGGCTGCACAACCCACTTCTACAATGGTCACTTCTCTAATGTCATCAACAACAACATCTGATGTAGGCCTATTAGTTGTCTCTCACTCACACACACACACACACACACACACACACACACACACACACACACACACACACACACACACACACACACACACACACACACACACACACACACACACACACACACACACACACACACACACACACACACACACACACACACACACACACACACACACACACACACACACACACACACACAATTGTGTTTCATAATTGAAATTAAAGAGTCCAATATGGGCTCAGAGGCGGTCAATGACACACGTTTGAACAGCACATTTCTGCACGGCGGCAGAAGCAATGAACAATAATGTTTGTCTTACTCACCTGGGATAAAGTTCCTTCCCTTTCCCCATGAATTAATCCAAGTTTCTGACTTTTTGACGACACAGACCATGGGGTCCTGTTCCAGCAGTACCATGCCACCTGGTACGCGGCCATTCATAAAACATAAACAACGTGTTTACGGCCTGTCTGCGCTCTTTGACAACTTTTTTCCGTGTGAGGGCTTCTGAATCTGTGAAGTATAAGTACCTACAGTATACATGCCGCTGCGAATATCTCCTGTGGCGCGGAAGCCGTTAAGTATTTTTAATCTTTGTTTGACCGATTTGGTCGCTTTGATTCTTCTCTTCCTTCCTTGTTTATCGACACCTCATTGTACCGCCTATCTGGCTAGCTAGTGGCGCTATAGCTATGACAGAGCAGATCAGAGGCAGGGACGTAGCCGCACAAGCCAACCGCACACCGGGAGGCGGTACAATAAACGGTAAACAAACAAGAAGAATCAAAGCGACCAAATTGGTCAAACATAGATTAAAAATACTTAACGGCTTCCACGCCACAGGAGATATTCGCAGCGGGATGTATAGGTACTTATAGTTCACAGATTCAGAATAACTTAAACTAAAAAAGGCCGTCAAACACCGCAGATACGATCTTAGCGAGCATATTTATGTCCGTGTTCCAAAATTCCCATACGAAAATATAGTTATGAACAAGGACCCTACATAAAACTCATCAAAATTTCAGAAAAGCTTTATGGAGGGTTCCGAGAGGGGCTATCCAACAGGGTAATTGTAGCGAACCAGGCTGGATAAAGAGGTTGAAGGCCGACTTATGATGTGAAGTTTCTTTAATAGATCAACGTGAAAACTAAAAACAAGACACAAACATAATCAACACAGGCAGACATATCCAATAATATGAGGCATTCATATAAACAAATACGTTTACAAATAACCAGTAAAAAGGTACATATCAAACCATATAAACAAACCAATAAAAGGTACATATCAAACCATAATACCACATGAGCAAAATACCAACTAAACAAAATCCCACAACAATATGACACAAACCAATAACCATAAAAATTGACATTAACCTTGTTCCATCTCCAGCTAGGTGCTAACTTGTTACTAGCCGCAATTTGCAACTCTAGATTTTTTTTACAATGGGTTGAATCTAGAGTTGCAACAAGCTCCATCCACTTCCTATTAATCATTTTTGGTTTGTGATCTGCTTGTCTTAAATGACGTTAAACTCACCACCATTGCAGCTGCAGTCCAAGCTTGAATTATCCTCTTTCAATCTGCCGAGCTTGTTTTTTATAAAAATCCCCCGTAGACATGTTATGAGCTACTTTCTGTCCAAAATATTCCAAGAGTGACATTTCCGAGCCGCCATTTTGTATTTTTGCAACGTGCCGTAAAACAAGACGTGAGGGGGAGCGCTTGTTTAATAGAAGGCTGTGTGTGACGGGGCGTCGCACTGCGTCGGCCTCTTCTTTGTGTGTCTTACCTGCGCATGTAAGATTCTACAAGCGCTCCCCCTCACGTCTTGTTTTACGGCACGTTGCAAAAATACAAAATGGCGGCTCGGAAATGTCACTCTTGGAATATTTTGGACAGAAAGTAGCTCATAATATGTCTACGGGGGATTTTTATGAAAAACAAGCTCAGCAGATTGAAAGAGGATAATTCAAGCTTGGACTGCAGCTGCAATGTTGGTGAGTTTAACGTCATTTAAGACAAGCAGATCACAAACCAAAAAAGATGAATAGGAAGTGGATGGAGCTTGTTGCAACTCTAGATTCAACCCATTGTAAAAAAATCACACCTGTGTGAACCGAGTGGTGCAATTCCCCCCTCTCTCTCTCTCTCTGTTTCTCTCTCTGCACGCACGCAGCATTACCCCGTGTTCTAATTTCACGCATGCGCACACCACTCGTGCTCTTGACTGATACACACGGACATTCCTGGTTGTAGGAGTGGTTGCACCACTCAAAAATCTAGAGTTGCAAATTGCGGCTAACTTGTTACCAGGTGTCCCAATATCATGATGTCACTCGACCACGTCATTCTCCAGGAAAGTCACTAAAACCAATAAATCAATAATCAAATCTGGCAGTTCCATTTCCATTTCATTTGTTGTTTCATTTGTCTGCACTCACTTGATCCTTTTGGTGTTCCATTTCATCCTGTTGGTGAGGTTAGGCTTAGCTTTCAATGATCATGGTTTGGAGCACATGAGGAACAAACATTTTCTGTCTGACTGATGCTGGGCTGTCTTCATCAGTCAGTATGACTCTGGTGAGTGAGCAAGCTTCCCGTTTGCCCACATAGCCTTTCAAAATAAAAGCCTTTCGTCCATTTCATTCCGGGGTCCGTTACACAGGGTAATAGTTTATTAAATGAGTTTGTAACGCGCTCTAGTTACAGCTCAACATTTGAATAGAGGTGCAACCTTCAATAGGTTCCTGTGTTACGCAGTACCTGTTACAAAGGTTCCTACTCCCTAAACTACAGAGTCAGACCCAAACACCTTTTTCAACATCTAACCAGTTTTATTTGGCTTTTTTAAAGGCTATTATGCTGCTGTGTTTTATTTAATTGTATCCTTGCAGGCTGCGTTTTATTTAATTAATTTTGCATGCACTATACATGGGGACTCAGGAATTACAGTTTAATTGATTAATATTAACTGTTTGCAGAATTACAGTACATTTCAAATACAACCTGCATTGCACTTTAAAAGTTACTACCGTCTTGTGTTTGGTAGTAAGAGAATCCCCCAAATAAAAATGACAACAACAAAAAGCTTATTTCTTTATTGAATTTCTATAATTTTGTCAATGCAAAAAACATGGCATAATAATGTAATGAAAGTTAAACCATAGCGCACTTTTTATTTTGCTAGATAGGCTAATATCCACTTGCAGCCCTGTTGTCTTCATTATATAAGCATTTTAAGGCTTAATTTTTTTTGCGGCTCCAGGTATATTTTGAATTATTTCTTTTGGTCGAAAATGGCTCATTCAACATCTTGTGTTGCCGACCCCTGATCTAACCCATCAAAAAAGAAGATTCCTCCCCAACACCACCACCAGGTGGGGCTGCAGCGCCCTCAGCACGCCACACAGGTTTTTATTGATAGCCTATTTCAGTGGTTCTAATCTTAAATTAAAGTGTTGTCCGGGGACCCCCGGGCCAGGGGTCCCTTGGGAGGTTACAGGGGGTCCCCGGGCCAGGGGTCCCTTGGGAGGTTACAGGGGGTCCCCGGGCCAGGGGTCCCTTTGGGAGGTTACAGGGGGTCCCCGGGAGCAGCAACTGCGTGCACGCTTAATAGTACTTCAATATTTTGAACAAAATAGCCAATTGTACATCTAAGTGCCCAAACTGTATCCTGAAAAACACTACTCCAACTTACCGCCGTGCAGTGATGTGGCACACTTCCGGGGACGACAAAGGTCAACGGAACAGCGAACGACTTCAGAAGCTTTGATCTCCGGTGTCCTCTGGACGGGATCGTACGGTAGTCGTCGGGAGAAAAGTGGTCTCCACACACGCGCAGATCCCGTGAAATTAAGCAGTTCCTCACTGCCGGCGACCCCACGTCGTTCATGTTCATAGCGGCCAGCCACAACCGCATAAGTGCAGGATCTCCACAAGGCAGTTTGTGAAATACCACCGTTGATCTGGTCTTCTGTTGGTTGAAGCATCTCGGATATGCACATACTTTGGGTAAATAGCCTACTTGCAAGTTGTCCCTGACTTAGTTATCTTATTTTCTATCAATCTCAGAGAGTCTGAGAGAAGCCGATAAACAGATAGAAGAGGCACGCCCAGAGTACCAGACGTCCAGTCAGACCAACCAAGCTGGCTGCTGTATAAAAAAAATAAAAGTTAAACACTAAACAGTGCATAGAATAAAAATCACACTAGTGTGAACCAAGTGGTGCAACTCCCGTCTATTGGTTCTCTGTATCGTTCCAATTTGTATCGCAGGGAAGGGGGCCTCTCGTCTGGAAGTGTGTGTGTGTGTGTGTGTGTGTTTATGATTTTGTTTCCCTCTTCCATGGCATTCTCTGTATCGTTTGCGTCCAGCAGGTGGCAGCCATGTCACATACTTCTCAATTTCACGCATGCGCACACCACTCATGCTCTCACAGGGGCACACACACACACACACACACACACACACACACACACACAAACAGGCACACGGACATTGTAAGCTGGATGTAGAAGTGGTTTGCACCACTTAAAAATCTGCACACCAGTATTGCTGCTCAAATCCAAATGCACTACTTTTAGTAACGTTTTTCGAGCCACAACAAGGCTCTTCCTCAAGCTCGGACCGTTATTTTCTATCAATTACACAACCCATGAAGGCTTGGATTCATGGGTTTTTCGTTTTGGTCGCATTCCTGAGCCAATAGTTTGATGACCAGCAGTGGTCCCCTATGGAGACACAAAGGAGAGTCTTTGTGTCTCCATAGGGAACCCACTGCTGCCTGCTGGTTATCAAATTATGGGCTCAGCAAAATCCACCAATTCAAGGCTTCATGGGGTGTGAGATAGCAAGTCATTTTTTTGTCAATGCTTATTTTCTATCAATTACAGACCCCATGAAGCTTTGTTTGTCACAATCCTAAACCAATAATTTGATGACTGGTCAGTAGGAGTCTCCGCTGGTCATCGAATTATTGGCTTATAGGAATGCGACAACAAAAAGATATGACATCCACCGCCCTGCATGAATGTAGAACCATTGCTGTGATAACAAAAAAGTTAATGCAACAACAGTACACTAAATGACAGTACATTTTGAAACTATAGGCTGCAAACTAAAAGGGATTAAAAAAAAACCATCACAAACACCGTAATAATAATGCATATTTAATGGTAGTGTCAGGAAATGATACCTTTTTTTAATTCAAAATAATACTTTCCAGTTTAAACACATAAATAATCCCCAAATGACAGACACCAAACAAATACTTGCCCAGTGGTTCTCAAACCGTTATTTCCAGGACCCTCATATCTCAGAGCTTGCAAGTGGAACCAAATGGACCCATAGGTAGAGGTCAATTTGTGTAGACCGTGGAGTTGGAGGACTGTTAAAAGCAGTAGTTCACCCCCAAAAAAGCCCTCCTTGTTTTTGTCGCATTCCTGAGTCAATAGTTTGATGACCGGGTCATTGGTCGGTATGAGACACAGTAGGGGACTCTTTGATTCTCTGCTGGTCATCAAAATATTGCCTTAGAATGAACACAAAAAAAAACATTATTATTTGTGGGTGAACTACTCCTTTTTAGGGGTCCATTTGGAACCCCTGCGAGGGAACCCCTGAGGGTCCCCGGCTTGCACCCCACTTTGAGAATGTACCATGTGCTTCTTGATCCACGATGGCCCCGACTTAGTTAAAACCCCATGATAATAAAATGTCATGCTGGAAGCAGAGCCTTCCTCTCCCAACACCAGGCTGGGGTAAAGGTTGTGCACAACACACTGCGATGGCAGGGAAACAGCATTGGCTTTTGGTATCAAGACCGAAAGCCAAGGCGATGAAATCTGAACTACTACTGTGTGTGTATATATACCCCTATTTTGACAGCAGTCCGTGCCTTTTTAAAAAACAATGGAAAAATCTGTTGATACAAAAGTAAAATTGTACAAATGACCGACGTTCTCCGTACAAAAATCTTTGTAAAATGCAGTCGTGTGGTACAAATCAATGCAGTGTTTATCTATTTTGTGGAAACTTTTTTTTTGTTGTTGTCCTCCAATGACATGTGCAGACTTTACTTGGGCCAGCTCATCGAAAACCCCATCTCCCATTTTTAGCAGCTACAGTTCCAGTTCAGCATCAAAACGTATTTTTCTTTTAAAAGGATATGTTGATTGAGAAACAAAAGTAAGGGATAGTCCAAAAAAGAAAAAAAAAAAAAAAAAAAACAATCGCTTACTCCTCCCATGGAGACTTAAATTCATGGATGTGTTTTTGTCACGCCAATAACAGTGTGACCAGCAGCATGGTTCCCCTATGGAGACACAAAGAGACTGCTTTGTAGTTCCTCAAAGAGTCTCATTTGTGTCTCCATAGGGGACCACTGCTGGTCATTAAATGGAAGTGCTCAGGAATACGATAAAAAACCCTAAAAGATAATCCATGAATTCAACTCTCCATGGGGTGAGTAATCGATAGGAAAAAATAATGACATTTTGCCGGTGAACTATCCCTCAACATTAATAAATAACACTGACAATAATATACCTTTATGACGAGGGGGGGGGGGGGGGGACAATTTCCACAACATATGAAATCGACAAACAATTGTTTAGAAAAAAATGGCAGTATAAAAATAAAAATGAAGAACTCCATATTCACTAATATACCAATAAAAAGGAAATGACTTGACTGTTTTGTTGTTTCTTCCACGAGGAAGCAAATTATATACTGTATAGACAAGTGATAACCCACAGATACAATAACCAGTCAGGTTTAGATGCAGTGAGGTAATAGCTCCACATTCTTAAGCCGTTAAGATACCTTGTTGCACGCTTGTAGGTCTGCTATATTCGGCATCATACAACCGGACATAAAATAGGCTTTACTTGAGTTTTTCTTTTTGCCACGCGCCCCGCTTATTGAAAGAACCTAAGGCCCGCCACCAGGAAGAACTTCTCCAGGAAGATCTCGGAATCGAGGACAGCGATGTGCGCCGCCCGGCCAATCAGGGAGTTGGCCGTGTTGGGCAGGGCGTGGATCACGTCGTAGCGCACCAGGTTACAGTCTTTGTTCTGGAGCACGGGCAGCAGGATGTTCTCGATCATCTCGGCGTATACGGGACCTGGCGTTGCACACACGAGTGCAACGTGAAGAGAGAAAGCGGGGGTTGCTTTTGTACCAGTCGCGTCAGACAATAGGACTGGGTGATACAGACTAAAGGCCTATTCATAGTCTGGATTTTCGGTGTTAAGGTGACCACCGCTCCGGTGGTGAGCTGACCACCGGAGCTGAAATAACGTTGAGCGGTGGTGAGTAAAAACAGAGAGAAGGGCTGGAGCGGTGGCGGTGGTTTGCTCTTCACCGCGGCTCGTGACGTCATGTTGTAGTTCGGTGGTCACCCCACCACCGTAAAACCAGACTATGTATGATCCTTAAGGCCCTCATTTATCAATTGAGTGTAAAATCGGCCACAGATGCGAGTGTAGGTTTCGTAGTACACCCACGTCGCCACGGCATTTATAAAGTGATCGCAAACAGCTGATCCTTCCTTAATTTCGTTCCGACGTTAATACATGTGACGGCTGAAATCTATCTGGCACGCCCTATGAAATCAAGCTTCGCCCTCGTTTTTGCGACACTCTGTCACTGCGACACTCTGTCACTGTCTGACCTGCATGCACGTTCATGACATTACTCACTGTATATTAGATTGCCTCCCTGCGCAGCTTAAAGTTTAGGAAGTGAAGTTGGCGGTAACCTGTGATTTTCCATATGAAAAGAAAAAAGAAGCGGTCCCCACTTTGCGCTGCCTCGCTGCCACTGTCAGCATATGTCACATTTATTGGCATTCGAGCGCGTCGGGTTTATCCTTAATTAACCCATTCTGACCGGGCACCCATTTTGGTGTTGGCATCATGTTATGCTTTAGCTATTGAAAAATAGCAGATCTACAAGCTCATATCGCGCCACCGAGTGGCGCGATACGAGCTTGTAGGTCTGCTATTTTTGAAAAATCGAAGACACTTTTAGAATCTGATCTCAGGTCAGAATGGGTTAATAATGAAACTGTCAGGATGTAATAGACATTTTTAGAATCTGATCTCAGGTCAGAATGGGTTAAAAGGACGAGACGTAACGCGAGAAAGACATGGCTGTAGATTGCAGTTGCCGTTGGTGGTAGACTTGACTATAGCTGCATAGCCTCGGTCCAAGGCTTACTTATCTGCGAAAAGAAAATCTAAAGCTGCAGCACTGCAAATGCCTCTCGATCCAGTCATGGAATTAAGTTAGGAGGGGGGGTCGGGTGGGTCGGGGGGCTACCGGTATGCGCTCATGCAAAACACTATTTAAATGACTTAAAGCATTGTTTTTAATTGCGCGATTTTAATAAGCTTGCACACTTGGTAATATCCTACCAATTTCATATGACATGCCTTTACAAAATATATTTTTTTCACATGTAGGCTATTATTAGTTTTATACATTTTAGGAGTGGAAACATATGTTTAGATGCCTGTGACAGCCTCTCAGCTGGTCAAACAATGCTGCTCCGCTGTTCTACGACAGAAAAACAGGTGAGGGCAAAGCGTACGACAGCTCCCGACCAGACTTGAGTTTTGAACTTTGTCAAGTTCAATTTCAAGCTTTGGCGGAAATGGTAAATGCCGAAAATGTCGGTAATTTCGGCATGCACCCATTTTTTGGCGTACGCACGGTTGATAAATGAGGGCCTAAATCTAAATTGGCATCTGTTAAGCAAATACCACGATATTGATAGTGTGATGATATTGTGGCGATATACTTTAATTGTTTTTTAAATAACAGCTTGTAGATCATCTGATTAAGCTATTTGAATTCTTCTTTTTCTTTTGAAAATATAAAATAGGGCTTAATTAACACTAGGAAGGCTGAAAAAAAATCACTCCTACTCAGTCTGACTATATCGGCCCATTCGACCGCTCTCCCCCTTTATCCCCCCACCCCCGCACCACTCGTTCACACCTCTTCAGCTGGAGAAGTCATTGTTGCCTACACGCACTCACTTTTATTTATTTTTTCTTCCCTCTCTTATGAATACATTATTATACACCCAATGAAAATGTACACTTCACGGATTATATAGGCCATTTGGAATTAGAACAATCGGTAGAAAATTGGCCGAGAATAGCACAATAGCACATTAATTATTGCCTAAATGTAGGCTACGGACTTTTCTGAAAATGGTTAATCTGCAAGCTGCCCGACATTTCAACTTGATATGTTTCGTAGAGAGGGCATAGGCCTACACAAGCCAGAATTCCGTAGTTTACATGGTATTTTGAATTTTTTAAAATGAGCAAAAAATAAGCGAGTTATGTAAAGAGGGGTGGAGGGGAAAAGGCGATTATTTGGCACAATCAATCAAATATATATTAATTACATCGCGTAGCCTATAATGTTTCCCCCTCTATATAAAAATGACAATATATAACTCTAATGTCGTATTTCGTCATGTATGTGAACTATAGGCTGCTTGAAATACTGTTGGTCAAAGTAACTAGTTGGGCAGGCTAAATATAATAGTAGGCTATAAGCCCGTTTTCAGCTAAATGCGGAAATGTCCAGGCTAAAAAACTTATCGAACGGGAGTCGTGTTAATATTTATTTACTCGTCATTGTCATGTTCACTCCAAATAAGCAAGTATTATGTAATAAATAAATTAATTTCGTGGCTTTTTGTTCTCTTTTCTCCAGGCGCATACCCGCATCGAGATGAGCTCTGCGACAGCCGTGCTGTGCTGTTTTCAATTAAATTACTTGCAGTATAATATTAATAAATACTACATCCTATATACATTGCTTGTCTGTCTAATCATTCAAATGTTTTTCTATATGCATATTGCATAGTTTATGTAAGCCTGAATTAAAGTCTGATTACTGAGGCTTTTTCCCCCGTCTCTCTCACAAACAACGAAGCCTATAAATATTGTCACCTTTATGCAAGTTCGTTTGATATTGTTTAATTCGATAACGATAGCGAATATGCAGCTATCCGTATAGGTGCCCTTTGTGTCAGTGTGCGCCTGCCCAACCCCTGGCCTCTGTAGAACCTGAATCCCCCCCCCCACCTCATTTCCCCTCACTGTATTTTACATTCCTGCTGTTGTCACCACGCGGTAAATAATGAATACTTTGTGTTAATTCAACCATGTTTATTTTTTCTTATTGTTCACAATATCAGAAAGCATGAAAGAAAGTAAATATAAAGCGAAATAAAATCAGGGAAAACACAAATCCAGTTTCTGTTGCTATACTTAGAGACACTTGACACATGTCATTGTAATTGTTCCCGTACATGTGCCACATGCCCGTTTGCCACATTTGTGGCAGCTGGATAGCGTCTTGTTTCCACATCTGTCAAGCTGACACTGCCGTCGCTTCTTGGGCGTGTCTGGTGTCTGTGGACCATCCTGTCTCCTCTTGGCAGTTTGCTGGTTCTGTGGTGTGGTAGGCAGCGGCTGCAGTGCGCTGCGCTGCTGGCGCCGAGGGGTGCGTGGTGGCATGACTGAGTCCTTTTCACCCATGTGTTCCTCGCGGAGCTGTAGTGCCAAGTCCTGTAGGAACTCTCTCCTGGTGAGCTGCGGTTTGTTCAAGCACTGTTTGTACAACACATAGGCATTGATGGCAGCCAGGTCCAGAATGTTGTAAAAGACAGCCATTGGCCAACGCCTGGTGCCAAGTCTGACGCTGTAGTTTCGTGCCATCTGATCCAAAATGTCCACTCCCCATTTCGTGTCATTATAGTCCGTTACAGACTCTGGTTTCGCTTTGGGGTCTTTACCAATCACGATCGAACGGTGCATGGTGCTTAGAATGCAAACGTTTTTGTTTGCTTTGCTTTGGTAAATCGTCAGTGTGGCACCATCACTTGTCATCAGTTGTGTGTGGAACAGCTGTTCTTTTCCACGTGCGGATGGAGGCAACTCTCGCCTCTGTCTGTTCACAGTTCCAAGTATCGTTGTGTTGTTTGCTAGGAGAGACTGCCCCAACTTCATCGAAGTGAAAAAGTTATCCATTGTGATGTTTCTGCAATGTTTAACCCTGGAATTTTAACTCATGTTCTGTTCTTTAGCCACATAGAAGTGTCTATTTGTATGTCTCTAAATGTTGTGATGAATTGAACAATGTGGACCCTGTTGTAAACAAGTGTAATGCTTAATTGGGTTAATATAGTATGTTTTTGAACGAATATTTGGGCCTACAGTTTTGTGTGTGTGTGTGTTTCTGGCCAGTGTTGCCACATCTGCTGTTTATAAGCGATTTTGGGATTATCTTTGTAGATTGAAATGTTTGAGAACCACTGCTCTAAAACAATATTAGACAAAGTTTGAGTGGGCTATATTACTACAGAATTCCAATGCATTGACAGAGAGGGCGTGGTGATTGCGCGGTAATTGCTGTTGTCACCACGCCCTCTCTGTCAATGCATTGGAATTCTGTATATAGCCCACTCACAATGTGACACATTGTGACAACAGTCACAACAATCCCAAAATCGCTTATAAACAGCAGATGTGGCAACACTGGCCAGAAACCCCATTTCCCCTCACTGTATTTTTTTTAACGTTTGTCTATTGGTATGTCTCTAAATGTTTTGATGAATTGAACAATGTGGACCCTGTTGTAAACAAGTGTAATGCTTCATTGGGTTAATATAGTATGTTTTTGAACGAATATTTGGGCCTAAGCAGTTTTTTGTGTGTGTGTGTGACCAGTGTTAGTCGACTCGGAATTGCAGCCATCCGTAGGTGCCCTTTGTGTCAGTGTGCGCCTGCCCAACCCCCCCAACCCCTGATGTGTGGCACCTATACGGATGGCTGCAATTCGAAGTGGCCTCTGTAAAACCTGAATCCCCCCCCCCACCCCATTTCCCGAGTCGACGAGCAACACTGGTCACACACACACACAAAAAACTGCTTAGGCCCAAATATTCGTTCAAAAACATACTATATTAACCCAATGAAGCATTACACTTGTTTACAACAGGGTCCACATTGTTCAATTCATCAAAACATTTAGAGACATACCAATAGACAAATAGGGAAATATATATATATATATATATATATATATAGCTTGTCCCATGTAGGCCTAAATGTAGGCCCCCCCCCCACCCCATTTCCCCTCACTGTATATGTATCTTTTCCCTTTTTGCTTCCTATATGATGAATTCCTGTTCTGTTATAGCGCATCATTATATCAAAACCAGGCCTATACTGAATGTATTACTTTTGTTTAAATCAACTGAACTAGACCAATAAAATAGTAGGCTAGTATTTATGTTTTTCGTTAATAATAATACATGCTGAGGGAATGTGCTCCGTTCATTGGCTCTATATAGGCCGTGCGAGACAGGATTATTTTAAATAAATATGTCTCTGCTCTGACAGAATGCGGCGGCATGCTTAAAATAAAAAGATATACAAGGCCCTATACAAGACATAGGCTACCAGCCAGTAGAACAGGAATTCATATAGGAAGCAAAAAGGGAAAAGAATAAAGATACATATACAGTGAGGGGAAATGCCAGGCCAGGTCCTACTGCTTTTGCCAAAGTCAGAATCCACGACGAGTTGAGCAGTTTTTTGTGTATGTTTGACCCCGACATGTTGGAAAACGTCAAAGACTGCACAGTGAAGTTTGCCCGCAGTGATGGACAGAATCAAGAATGGGATCTGTCTGTTACTGAACTGAAAGCATTCATCAGCGTGTTTTTCATTCGTGCGATGTCGACATCTGGTTATCCATTGAATCAACTGTGGGCGAAAGGGGCATGGGGGAATGAGACGGTGAGAGAAACAATGTCTCGTGACCGTTTCAAATCCATAATGCGATACCTGCGATTTGACGACAAGGACACCAGAGAAGCACGCAAAGAAACAGACAAGTTTGCTGCAATAACGGACATTTGGAATCAGTTAGATTAGTTACAATAGGGGACCCTACAATAAGGCAGAGTCCACATTTAAAATAAAAGATTTAGTAGATAAACTAAACAAAATAAAATGTACTGTATGCGATTGCCATTTGTAGATAGGCTAGTTTCTGCGACCCCAATTTATATTGTAAAATCAATGTTAATTAAACTCAGAGTGTACAAATGGAACCAAATGTACACTCTCAGAGTTACAGACCCCCTGGGGGTCCCCGGACCCCACTTTGGGAACCACTGCTTTAGAGCAGTGATTTTCAACCTGTGGTCCGGGGCCCACTAAGGATATTCCAAGTGGGCCCCCAAATAATTGGCAAAAAGCTAATGCTTTAATGTGTATAAAAATGATATATATAATAAATAATAACTTGAAAGTTTATCACGTTAGTTCCTCTGCGGAATACGACTGATTGATCATTAAAATAAATATGCTCTGTAAATACTACATCCTATATATATTGTTTGTCTGTCTAATCATTCAAATGTTTTTCTGCATGCATATTGCATAGTTTATGTAAGCCTGAATTAAAGTCTGATTACGGAGGCTTTTTCCCCGTCTCACAAACAACGAAGCCTATAAATATTGTCTGAGAAGTTGAGAATTGGTGTCATGCACATATATATGCACCACACATTCCTGCTGTTGTCACCACGCGGTAGCAAGATATGCAGTTATCTGTGAACTGATTCCAAATGTCCGTTATTGCAGCAAACTTCACTGTGCAGTCTTTGACGTTTTCCAACATGTCGGGGTCAAACATACACAAAAAACTGCTCAACTCGTCGTGGATTCAAAAAGGGAAAAGATACATATACAGTGAGGGGAAATGGGGTGGGGGGGGGGCCTACATTTAGGCCTACATGGGACAAGCTATATATATATATATATATATATATATATATTTCCCTATTTGTCTATTGGTATGTCTCTAAATGTTTTGATGAATTGAACAATGTGGACCCTGTTGTAAACAAGTGTAATGCTTCATTGGGTTAATATAGTATGTTTTTGAACGAATATTTGGGCCTAAGCAGTTTTTTGTGTGTGTGTGTGACCAGTGTTGCTCGTCGACTCGGGAAATGGGGTGGGGGGGGGGGATTCAGGTTTTACAGAGGCCACTTCGAATTGCAGCCATCCGTATAGGTGCCACACATCAGGGGTTGGGGGGGTTGGGCAGGCGCACACTGACACAAAGGGCACCTACGGATGGCTGCAATTCCGAGTCGACTAACACTGGTCACACACACACACAAAAAACTGCTTAGGCCCAAATATTCGTTCAAAAACATACTATATTAACCCAATGAAGCATTACACTTGTTTACAACAGGGTCCACATTGTTCAATTCATCAAAACATTTAGAGACATACCAATAGACAAACGTTAAAAAAAATACAGTGAGGGGAAATGGGGTTTCTGGCCAGTGTTGCCACATCTGCTGTTTATAAGCGATTTTGGGATTGTTGTGACTGTTGTCACAATGTGTCACATTGTGAGTGGGCTATATACAGAATTCCAATGCATTGACAGAGAGGGCGTGGTGACAACAGCAATTACCGCGCAATCACCACGCCCTCTCTGTCAATGCATTGGAATTCTGTAGTAATATAGCCCACTCAAACTTTGTCTAATATTGTTTTAGAGCAGTGGTTCTCAAACATTTCAATCTACAAAGATAATCCCAAAATCGCTTATAAACAGCAGATGTGGCAACACTGGCCAGAAACACACACACACACAAAACTGTAGGCCCAAATATTCGTTCAAAAACATACTATATTAACCCAATTAAGCATTACACTTGTTTACAACAGGGTCCACATTGTTCAATTCATCACAACATTTAGAGACATACAAATAGACACTTCTATGTGGCTAAAGAACAGAACATGAGTTAAAATTCCAGGGTTAAACATTGCAGAAACATCACAATGGATAACTTTTTCACTTCGATGAAGTTGGGGCAGTCTCTCCTAGCAAACAACACAACGATACTTGGAACTGTGAACAGACAGAGGCGAGAGTTGCCTCCATCCGCACGTGGAAAAGAACAGCTGTTCCACACACAACTGATGACAAGTGATGGTGCCACACTGACGATTTACCAAAGCAAAGCAAACAAAAACGTTTGCATTCTAAGCACCATGCACCGTTCGATCGTGATTGGTAAAGACCCCAAAGCGAAACCAGAGTCTGTAACGGACTATAATGACACGAAATGGGGAGTGGACATTTTGGATCAGATGGCACGAAACTACAGCGTCAGACTTGGCACCAGGCGTTGGCCAATGGCTGTCTTTTACAACATTCTGGACCTGGCTGCCATCAATGCCTATGTGTTGTACAAACAGTGCTTGAACAAACCGCAGCTCACCAGGAGAGAGTTCCTACAGGACTTGGCACTACAGCTCCGCGAGGAACACATGGGTGAAAAGGACTCAGTCATGCCACCACGCACCCCTCGGCGCCAGCAGCGCAGCGCACTGCAGCCGCTGCCTACCACACCACAGAACCAGCAAACTGCCAAGAGGAGACAGGATGGTCCACAGACACCAGACACGCCCAAGAAGCGACGGCAGTGTCAGCTTGACAGATGTGGAAACAAGACGCTATCCAGCTGCCACAAATGTGGCAAACGGGCATGTGGCACATGTACGGGAACAATTACAATGACATGTGTCAAGTGTCTCTAAGTATAGCAACAGAAACTGGATTTGTGTTTTCCCTGATTTTATTTCGCTTTATATTTACTTTCTTTCATGCTTTCTGATATTGTGAACAATAAGAAAAAATAAACATGGTTGAATTAACACAAAGTATTCATTATTTACCGCGTGGTGACAACAGCAGGAATGTAAAATACAGTGAGGGGAAATGAGGTGGGGGGGGGGATTCAGGTTCTACAGAGGCCAGGGGTTGGGCAGGCGCACACTGACACAAAGGGCACCTATACGGATAGCTGCATATTCGCTATCGTTATCGAATTAAACAATATCAAACGAACTTGCATAAAGGTGACAATATTTATAGGCTTCGTTGTTTGTGAGAGAGACGGGGGAAAAAGCCTCCGTAATCAGACTTTAATTCAGGCTTACATAAACTATGCAATATGCATATAGAAAAACATTTGAATGATTAGACAGACAAGCAATGTATATAGGATGTAGTATTTATTAATATTATACTGCAAGTAATTTAATTGAAAACAGCACAGCACGGCTGTCGCAGAGCTCATCTCGATGCGGGTATGCGCCTGGAGAAAAGAGAACAAAAAGCCACGAAATTAATTTATTTATTACATAATACTTGCTTATTTGGAGTGAACATGACAATGACGAGTAAATAAATATTAACACGACTCCCGTTCGATAAGTTTTTTAGCCTGGACATTTCCGCATTTAGCTGAAAACGGGCTTATAGCCTACTATTATATTTAGCCTGCCCAACTAGTTACTTTGACCAACAGTATTTCAAGCAGCCTATAGTTCACATACATGACGAAATACGACATTAGAGTTATATATTGTCATTTTTATATAGAGGGGGAAACATTATAGGCTACGCGATGTAATTAATATATATTTGATTGATTGTGCCAAATAATCGCCTTTTCCCCTCCACCCCTCTTTACATAACTCGCTTATTTTTTGCTCATTTTAAAAAATTCAAAATACCATGTAAACTACGGAATTCTGGCTTGTGTAGGCCTATGCCCTCTCTACGAAACATATCAAGTTGAAATGTCGGGCAGCTTGCAGATTAACCATTTTCAGAAAAGTCCGTAGCCTACATTTAGGCAATAATTAATGTGCTATTGTGCTATTCTCGGCCAATTTTCTACCGATTGTTCTAATTCCAAATGGCCTATATAATCCGTGAAGTGTACATTTTCATTGGGTGTATAATAATGTATTCATAAGAGAGGGAAGAAAATAAAAATAAAAGTGAGTGCGTGTAGGCAACAATGACGTCTCCAGCTGAAGAGGTGTGAACGAGTGGTGCGGGGGTGGGGGGATAAAGGGGGAGAGCGGTCGAATGGGCCGATATAGTCAGACTGAGTAAGAGATATATGCCTAAAATCATATTTAGAAAAAGTTTCAAATGGGGAAAAAAACAGAGATGATTTCAATCGAATATTTAGACAAAGTCATGAAAGGGGAACTTTCTCTGGACTCCATGGGCTGAGAAAATAAACATTGAAATCTCAAATTCGGTCAGAACGGCTGCTCAGACTTCCTAGTGTTAAGGCCCAAACCACAACCAAAAATTCAACCGCCATTATCCCCAATGGCGGTAGCAAGGAGTTGCATTGGTGTGACTGTTTTGTTGCAAGGAGTTGCGACTATAGTTGCATTGGTGTGGTTTAGGCCTTAAACTAGGTAAAGACAACACTTGGGCCATATCACGATATCCAAAATATCAGATATGTCACGCTACACCATTTCATTACATGAAAGTTACACAATGTGTGGCATTATGCGACGCATAAGCAACTCTATATCTGATTTCAAATCTCAAACCCTTAGATCTCCATATATGGAGTTGACCTGTTTTGACATTCCATATGTTTATCCTTCCCCACCTGTCCTTCCTGTTCTGTCATTCCATATCTGACCTCATCAAACCCTGTACACTCAAGACACGCTCCATATATGGCCAGTACATAATTCATTCCATGTTGATCTGACCCTGCATGCCAATAGTGGTTAATAGGCTAAAACAGTAGGAAAACACCACATGTTCTCTTTTTGTAGCTATATTACAGCAGTGGCGTCATGCTCGTAGAACGCAGCACCACGGCGTGGTACTAAAAAAAAAAAAAAAGTGACGTGCACGCGCAGGTACGAAACAGAACAGTGCACGTGCATGCACGCAGCACGCTAGAGCGCTTCCCCCTAGATTCAAGAGAAGACACACGTAACCTCGCAAAAAAACCAGACTTTCCAAGACGCACCAGTACCCAGTGGTCTAGGATTACGTGGTGGGCAAAAAAAAACACCATTTACACCACTGAATACAAGTAATAAATATAATTCAGTTTGTCATCTGAGGAATCTCCACTCTAGCCTAAACTCACCTGACTGTTTGTCTTTTAATGCCGTTTTGCACATTTCGATGCGGGCTGAGTGATAGGGGACGTAGCGGTCCTGCAGCGAACCCACCAGCACCACGTTCTTGAAAAATTGCAGACCTTAAAAAAAAAACAGAAAACATACATATTAACAGTTCAACCGACTTTTGCACATGATGCGTGTCCATTAACACATTTAGTACAGGAAGTGCCTTCAAAATAAAGGCTATAGAGTGCCAGAGTTGTCTGATCGGCGTGATCGCTTTTACTTTGAAAGCCATGAAACAGGAAACACTTGCCTAAAAAAGTTGACTTTACAAAGGGACCTCACATCCCCGATCATCTTAATATATTGTTTTACGCTCCAAAAAGCGTTCATATTTTTTTTTTTTTTTTTTTTTTAAGATATTTTTTTGCGGCTTACGCCTTTATTGATTTTTTAAGGGATAGAAAGTAGGCTGACAGGAAACGGGAGAGAGATGGGGGGATGACATGCGGTAAAGGCCGTGTCGGGTCCGGGAGTCGAACCCGCGGCACACCGCGACTGGATCACCAGTCCGGTGCCCAGACCGTTACGCTATGGCCTGGGCCTAAAGCGTTCATATTTTGCGGGAGAGACGGATGAGGAGCAGAAATGAAGCGCCAGCATATCGATCCATTCATCACCGCGGAGAGCACCTTGGATTAGGAGATACGAGTCATTCTTTCCGCCGCGCTAACATGGGAGTCAATGACAAGCTAATAGTTGCACTGAGCGTTAGCATACGGCAAGCGAAAAGCGAAATGCCAAAAAAAAAAATAGGAAAAATTCTGAATATTCTTATCTCGCCCCGCGTCGCTGGGACGTCGCTAGGACGTCCTCACACGTCAATAGTACTAATATTTCGGGGTCCTTATGACGTTCTCAGACGTCCTATGTACAGAATCTGTTAATTAGTTAGAAAAAAAGACGGACCAGATTTCTTGCTGAGTTTGTAGAGGAAGGTTTGGCGAGGATCAGAGTGGTCCCGGCACGTCAGCTGTAGGAGTGACCCGGATTTCTTCCACTTCTGCATGAACCACAGGCCTGGGAACAACAAAAACAACAACAATTATGCATGAACCACAGGCCTGGGAACAAAAAAAACAACAACCATTATTCATCAAGGTTGGATTTAAATCATCAAACGCTGCCGTCATCCACTCTGTCTCTCCTGGTCTAATGGAACCGGCCTGGAACACTCGCAGTGGGCATGTACTGTATGACAAACGTGTGTATCTTGCTAACCGCTCATCTGATTAACCCATTCTGACCTGAGATCAGATTCTAAAAATGTCTATTACATCCTGACAGTTTCATTATGAACCCATTCTGACCTGAGATCAGATTCTAAAAGTGTCTTCGATTTTTCGAAAAATAGCAAGTGTCTTCGATTTAAAAAAAAATAGCAGATCTACAAGCTCATATCGCGCCACCGAGTGGCGCGATACGAGCTTGTAGATCTGCTATTTTTCAATAGCTAAAGCATAACATGATGCCGACACCAAAATGGGTGCCCGGTCAGAATGGGTTAACTTCAGTGTACAGTGTTGATTTTGTTGATGAAAACTATGACGAAGAATGTTCGTCGACTGCCTTTTTTCCACTGACGAAAACGAAATAAAAACTAAGCTACATTGACTAAAACTAAGACAAAAATAGAATTGGACTATTTCGCCTACAGATAAAAAAACTAGACTAAAATGTTAGGGAGAAACGAGTGGTGAACAGATCCAGTAGAACTACGTAAGAGACAAGTCATTTTATGTTTGGTTTGCAGTCGGGTGTAAAAAATAAAAGATCTACAAATGCACAAGGCGTCACACTGCGACACGTTGTGTGAGCTTGTAGATTGGTTGTTCTCAGCGTGCAACCAAAGTGTATGAATCAGGCATTACGACGACATCGAGGCCGGCCAAAACACATTTTTGATGTAAAAATCTAAAAAGTAGACTACAACTACAACAGAGGCCAGGCAGACCACTTAGATCATCCAGTGCTGGTCTCCTAGAGATACCAGAGACCCCAAAAACAAAAAGATATATATGGCGAAGCCGCCTTTAGCTACTATGCCCCTGTGCTGTGGAACAGCCTGCCAAGGGATCTACGGTTCTCTGAATCTGTGGACATTTTTAAACGAAATCTTAAAACATACCTTTTTAGCATTGCTTTTACCTCCTAGATCATTACATGTCCTTTTCCTGTTTTTAGTCTCTCCTTTTTATTATTGTTTTTTTTTCTTTTTTCTGTTTGTTATTACTATGTAGTTGATGCTTCCTTGCTTTGTTTTTTGTCGCTCTTTTGTTATATTTATGCATATATGTATATGTATATATATATATATATATATATATATATTATTATTACCATTATTATTATTATTTTTTTTGCTCTTACTGTAAAGCACTTTGAACTGCACTCGCTGCCTGACAAATGTGCTATATAAATAAAGATTGATTGATTGATTGAACTACTTTATGACTAAAATATGACAGAGTATGACAAAAACTAAATCAAACATTGCTGTCAAAAAATCTACCCTGCGGGTGTATTGCCTCTAGCATCCAAGGAATTCGATCAGATGAGTGGTTCTCCAGAACCGGCCAACTACAAAACTGGCATGAGATTATGGTCACTGCACAAAATATATAACAACAACAACAACAACAACAACACTAATAATTCATGACACTTACCAGTGTTGACCAGAGCAGAGCTGTTGTACAGTGTGCCCAGATGAGGTCCAGAGAGGGACAGGAAGGTGTGCAGTCTACTCAGGTAACACTTGAATCTGGGTCTGGTCAGCACCGATCGGACTATGAGGTTCCCCAGGGAGTGACCCACAAAACTGCAGGAGGACATACCAGACGTACAAACTGTTTTTCATTTCAAAGGCCCCCATAACTCTGATAGACCAGTTACAGAGCTGTAAAGGCCCCCATAACTCTGATAGACCAGTTACAGAGCTGCAAAGGCCCCCATAACTCTGATAGACCAGTTACAGAGCTGTAAAGGCCCCCATAACTCTGATAAGACTAGTTACAGAGCTGTAAAGGCCCCCATAACTCTGATAGACCAGTTACAGAGCTGTAAAGGCCCCCATAACTCTGATAGACCAGTTACAGAGCTGTAAAGGCCCCCATAACTCTGATAGACCAGTTACAGAGCTGTAGAGGCCCCCATAACTCTGATAGACCAGTTACAGAGCTGTAAAGGCCCCCATAACTCTGATAGACCAGTTACAGAGCTGTAAAGGCCCCCATAACTCTGATAGACCAGTTACAGAGCTGTAAAGGCCCCCATAACTCTGATAGACTAGTTACAGAGCTGTAACTAGTCGGGGTCCATCTGGAACCGCCTCAAGGAACACAGAGGACATTTCAGTTTGCTGTATGTATGGCAGTACCGACAGTGGGTTCTCTTCTCAGCCTGGACTCTCTTTTACGAGCGTTTCCTCCAGGTGGGCGTGATTTGGAGGTTAGGTTCAGGCATACTTTCTGTGAGGTAAGGCTTCACTCACACGTGCACAACAGATTGTTGTATGGCTGATGCAGGAGACTTGTTTACTGATGCAAGCTCGCAATTAATTTCCAATGGGAGTCACACGGTTTGACACATCTTTGTTGTATGAGGGGTCGGGGGGCAGTCGAAACACAGCCGCAAGCCATACAACAAAAATGTTGTGTCAAACCATGTGACTTCCATTGGAAATGCATTAGGGCGGCCATGACACTTACCCTTTGTTTACATCTAGCATCCAACAATGTTGTATGCTAGATGCGAAGGTGTGAGTGAGGTCTTAGTCTTTAGGCATTATAACCTCGCCCAACTGGGCAGAGGAGTCCCCTTCTCAGCCAGAAGGGGAAACAAATATGAGGCAAGTGATTCTGATTGAACAGACAGATGGGCGTGTCCACTAGAGGGCGACATTTACTGTAATACTGGCATTTCAGGGTTGAAGCTTGCACTGGGTATATATACAGTAACAATATATACACATAACAGCACTTAGTTGTGCAAGTATTATTACTATACACAGTTACACACATGGTGGTGCTAGTACACACACATGGATAGGACATCTTACCTGATCTTTGACACTGTGAGGTTGTATATCTGGATGTACTGGACTATTTCATCCAATAGCCGGTCCGTCATTGACTCAAAGTCTGCAAAAGTGTCGTTCTGTCAAAGAAATTAAAGATGAATAACCCATTCTGACCGGGCACCCATTTTGGTGTTGGCATCATGTTATGCTTTAGCTATTGAAAAATAGCAGATCTACAAGCTCATAGCGCGCCAGCGAGTGGCGCGCTACGAGCTTGTAGGTCTGCTATTTTTTTTAAATCGAAGAACGACTGACATTTTCTAGAATCTGATCTCAGGTCAGAATGGGTCAATCAGACCAATGTGTGTCCAGTGGAAACCTCGTATGAATCTGATCTCAGGTCAGAATGGGATAACATACAGGTTATTGGATTGCTCCACTGGGTGAATTCCTTTGAGTCTGTGCAGGCATTTGTTTGGCCAAAGTTCATTACCTGGTTCCTCTCCGACATGAGGAAGTCTATGCGA